>NW_024424008.1:13667274-13704678 GCF_017311325.1 Ursus maritimus | reverse complement strand
GCTTCCCTAAGAAAGCCTTACCTCGGGAGGTTTCTACGTTGGCCATCGACATGGTTTTCTCTTCTACAGGGGAAAATAAAGAAAGTTCCTTTCTTCTCACACACGGATTTGCACTTAAAAATGGGCTGCATGCAACTGTACCATCATTTCATTTCATCTAATTAATGGCTATCATGGGTAAAGTAGGACATTATGCTTAGAATTCTATGCACAGAATAATTGCTCCAGATATATGTACCGACTGTTACTGATACATATAGTAAATGGAGTTTCGGAACACAATACTGTGCTTTAAAGCCTTTAAGAATGCCATGGGCATGTCTAAAATAAAAGCAGTGAAATGAGAATTTTAAAATGCTACTATGGGTATAAAATAAAGCTGAGCCTAACCCTTGTCCATAGTGGATATAATATTAGCTTAATCCTCATCCTACTGTTCAACCTAACTAGATTTCTTCTTTCATCTCAAAATATGTTTATTAAGCATGTGCCGGAATTAGCATACAGTAGTCAAACAAGACAGGCACCTGCCCTCCCGAAGCTCCAGAACTGCAGGGAAAACTACTGAACAAGCACCGTTGGTAATTCTGAGTGCTGCCAAAAAACAGGGCGCCTGGGTGGCGAGGCGCAAGCTGCCTGCCTGCTCAGGTGTGATCCCCCAGCGTTCTGGGATCGAGCCCCCACATCAGGCTCTTCCTTCCACTGGGAGCCTGCTTCCTCTCCCACTCCCCCTGCTTGTGTTCCCTCTCTCGCTGGCTGCCTCTCTGTCGAATAATAAATAAAATTCTTTAAAAATAAAAAGAGGAGCCCAACAGTCAGGTTTGAATATTCTTCTTTTTGGGTCTGTTTCAAATATCACCCCCAAGACATGCTTCTGCTCTGCCTGAAATGTCCTGCCTGGCTTCCCTGTGAAGGAATCTTCAGACGAATGTCATGTTGTCTCATGTGTTCTCTGACCTCTACAGGCAGAATTAGGGGCTTTTCTGTGCTGTGTTCCCCAGAACGGCATCCAAGTCCTTTATTAAGAAGCTGTGTTTTTATCTCTTCAAGGGCTCTGGGTCCGAAGTCAGGTTCCTTGTGTCTGAGTCAGAGCTCCACCCCTTACTAGTTATATGGTCTTTAAAGAATTAAGAATTACATAGCCTCTGGCCTCAGTTTCTCCATCTCTGAAATGGAAATGTATAATGGCATGTAACCCTCAGGATTGTTGAGAGGACTGAATGAATTAATCTTATAAACAGCACTTAAAATAATGCCTGGCATGTAGCAAGTGTTTATTAAGTGTTGACTCTTGCTATCATAGCAGTAATTAAAACTTTACATCGAGACTCTTAACACACTGTCTTCCTCACTAGACCTTAAATTCTTAGATCTCAGGGCCCTGATTCAGTCATCCCTCCGTTTCTAGTACTTAGCACTGGGGCTGGCAATACATAGTAGCTCAGGCAGAGCCTGTCACATCACGAGTGGAAGAGGGTAAAGTCCCCCCTACCAGGATGCACAGAATCCAGATCAAGGAAATTGAGGTCAGTCATTCGAGGAACTTGACCAGACCCCTATATGATTTTGGTCTGCTTCTTTGGTGAAGAACCAGAAAGCAAAATAAGTAAGTGTATCCTCCAAACAATCTCTTGAGTGCTCCTTGGCTCTTATTTAAAAGCATGCTGCCTTTCAGTTCCTTGACACCACAGAAAATAACTGACATTGCTTTAGAGTCAGCCATCACATTCTTTGAATGAGAAACAATATCATGTCTCTCTCTTTTTTTAATTATGCCAAGCCACATGCAGGAGAGGCCTACAACACAACGCAGTCTCACTTTGTCAAGTGTCTCTCATCACAAGCTGCATCCCTAGCATTCAAATAAATAATAAATAATACAGTGCAGGTGTATTATTTGGAGGATAGGGGAGGGGGAGTTAAAGGACCAAACAAAGGAGGAAGTGAATGAGAACTGAAATCCGATTCTCAAGGGCCTCCAACTCTTCTTCCAGCTGTGATTGTTGGCGAATGTTTTGAAGCGGGTGACTGGAGTGGGATGTGCTGTGGCAAATGGCTCCAAGCAATGGCTTTGATTTCATGGTGATTACACAGTTGCACCGCATTTTAGTGCTGCTTTCAAGCGCCTGTCCCATGCAGGCTTCCTTATTTGGAAAAGGCGCTCTCAACGACAAAAATGCTGCCCCCTCTCTGCAGTGTCCAAGAGAATCAAACAGCCACTGGGGGACTTCTGATGGGCAACCGTGGCATCACCCATGTCCCAGAGTCAGGAAGAGCGAGAGGCCCAAACTCACGATCATGAGAGTATACCTGCTGGCGTCACGGTTGCCAGGCATTATTGGAAGCACTTCACGTCATCTGTTTCGGGGTCAGCACCCTGGAGCCTGTTTTTATACAGCCGAGAGCTAAGAATATGCACCTGTTTAAAAGAAAACCAAAAGCAATAAGTATAAGTATAAGAATATGCAACAGGGATCTTATGTGGCCGGCAAAGCTGAAAATAGATACTCATTGGTCTTTAAAGAAAAGTCCCATGACCCTGGCTCTGTCTCATTAATACAGTCAATGCGATAATATGAGCATTTGTTTTCCCCATTCTTTAATTTGGACACTGCATCTTAGAAAGGATAAGTACTAATCCTGACATTGCCCAGCTATCCACTGCCACCACTGCCCAGGAAACACCAATGTAACAACTTACAGGACTTGTGCAGACAATGTAGATGGGTAATAAGGGCCTGCTAGGGGCTGCGACAATGCAGAGGGCACATGGCCCTTTAAAAGGACAGTCATAAGGCAGTTCAGGCCAAGAGTGGCTCTTCAGGAATGCATGACCTTGTTGCCAGTTTTCTGATCTTTCAGGAAAAGCCGGAAACCAGATTTTATGCAAAAGCTCCTTAGTTTTAAAAAGCTGGCAACTGATTCAACATTTGAAAAATGCTGCAAAGATCAAGCACAACAAGCCTGTGGGCTGAATACGGCCTAAGAACTCCGCGGTTTGAAACCTCTCCATATTACTTCGAGTTCATGTGGTCCACGTCCTTCACTTTACGCATCACATTTGGTCCAACTCCTACACTTACAGAGAAAACTGAGAATTAGAGGAAGGGTGAGTCTTTCCCCTTATTTTTGTAGTTTTGGAAACAATCAGAGAGAGGGTGACTGAAAAGTCCAAGGTCACACAGCTAAGTAGAGACAGAGGTGGTCCAACCTAGACCCCAGTCTTATTCCAGTGCTTTCCATTGGCCCTCTGACTTGAGTCTTTGAGATGCCTCTCCCAATTTCCTTTACTATGCCTTGTGTCACCGTGGAACAGGATTCTTTTTTTTTTTTAAAGATTTTATTTATTCATTTGACAGAGACAGAGACAGCCAGCGAGAGAGGGAACACAAGCAGGGGGAGTGGGAGGAGGAAGAAGCAGGCTCATAGCAGAGGAGCCTGATGTGGGGCTCGATCCCAGAACGCCCCGGGATCACGCCCTGAGCCGAGGCAGACGCTTAACCGCTGTGCCACCCAGGCGCCTGAACAGGATTCTAACTGGACCTAAACTGAGATTCACACTGAGCTAGCTGTGTCTGGCAAGGTGGTGGACCATCACCCCTCCCACCCAAGTTGGAAGCTGGCCTGACTTAGACTCGTCACGTTCAGAGGAGCGAATTCTAGATCGCTGGGGCAGAGGCTAAAGGGAGAAAGAGAACACAGGAGGACAGAAGTTTTATTTCCCTAGGTCAGTAAGCCTACAGTCTGTAACTGGCAGCTATTTTCATAAGGAACCTGGGAGATACAGTGCTGCTGCTGGGGATCAGGTAACTTGACTGGGAAGGATTCTCCCTATTTCTGTAAGGAACATAGTACAGCACCACTGAGGACCACCAGGAAGGACCTCTCCGCATTTCCACACTTTGAGGCCTCCTGTGTTTGCAGAACACCTGCAAAGGTCCAGCTCCAGAAGTGACAGGCTCAGAGAAGGCCCTAGAAGCAGTGGGGAAGGTGAGGGCCAAAATGATTGGAAAGAAGTGAGCATCTTGCAGCCAAAGCAAGGGGACTGTGACCACTCACGAGACACACCAGGACTCCTGGGGAACGTGTATGGAAGGGAGAAAGAGTATCTGGTGGTCCTGCTTGTCACATGTGGGGAGGAAGAAGTGGGTTGGGTACCATTACTGTTCATATGTCCTCTTTTGTACCTGGGCAACTAGGTGCCATGTGATACAGCTGCCTTAGAGAGACCACAGTCTGAAGCTTCATTACTTAGAAGTTCAACCCCTGGGCCAGCAGCATTGGGGTCACCTGGGAACTTGGGAAAAGCAGAATCTCAGCTGAATGCATACCCTACCAAACTCATATCTGCACTGCAACAGATCCCCAGGTGATGTGTGAGACACAGTAAAATTTGAGAAGCTCTGGCCTTGGGATTACAAGTGACAGCTCTAGACAGATGTAGGTTTAATCTGAGATCACCACATCTTTGTTGTGTGATATTGACCAAGTGATGGAATGTCTTCATTTCTAAAATGGAGAGAATAATGCTACTTCTTTATAGGCTTGTTGTGATGTTTAATATGAGATACTATTTAAGCATGGTGATTGATGCATATACATCATTAGGAAAATAAGTTATTGTCATTACCATTATTACTTTCTATAAGCTAGAGCTTTTGTCACCAAAGCATTTGTAAAAGAGGTTTCTCTAGATTCTCGTAATACCATCTCCCTCAACAACCCAGTGAAATTTCCTCCTGCCCCGACACAATCTGCCAGTAATCATAATATAAAAATATAGCTGATATTCTTCAAAAGACTAGGAACTAAAAATGCAGACCAGATAGCATCCCAGTTATCCTCACTACAACCAACAAGGCAAGCACTATTAGCTGCTATTGAAGAGTGAGGAATGTCAGGCTCCCACATCCCTGGGTGTGGACAGTGGAGCCACAGTGCTTCCAGAAGGAACTCAAGCCCCTGGAAGTGGTTGAATGCCTCTTAAAGTGCTGGCCTTATGAAGGGTTTGGACATCAGTTGCACATGGAAGGTTTACTGTAGACTTTTACTCCTACTCCCTCCCCAACACCTACTAACGAAAGAGAAATAAAAGGCACAAAACACAAAACCGCAAAGAAAAAATAATTGGAGAAGAGACAATAGAATTTTGAATCTATAAAGCAGATGGGCAAGAAATAAGTGACTTAGCAGACCTGAGGAAGTAGACCAGAGCTCTCTGTGGTGAAAGCCGCCAGCTATCTCATTTCACTGCAGAGCCCCAGGAAAGCTCAGAAATTGGGAGCTCAGGCACTTCTAAAAATGAGGGATCTGGGTGGGGTTGAATGTCTTAAGATTCCCTCCTCCTGTGTCCTGCTCTCCTCCTGAGTGCCTTCCTGCCTCCTCCTCGGACAAGGAAATGACTGAAGATCTACTGTCCAGAGTGAATAAGTGAAAGAGAAACCAGATGTGTGGAAACAGTGCAACTAAGAGTAGATATACTGTGCTGAAAACAGGAACGAGAGGAGTAAATGAAATCTGTATAGAAATAGTGAGACTGGGCGCCTGGGTGGTGCAGTCATTAAGCGTCTGCCTTCGGCTCAGGGCGTGATCCCGGGGTTCTGGGATCAAGCCCCACATCAGTCCTCGCTAGGAGCCTGCTTCTTCCTCTCCCACTCCCCTGCTGTGTTCCCCTCTCGCTGGCTGTCTCTGTCAAATAAATAAATAAAATCTTTAAAAAAAAAAAAAAAAGAAAAAAAGAAATAGTGAGACTGCTCCTAATCCCTTCCCCCATGAAGCTTCTAGAATATCTTTGCAGCCAGTCTTGTCCTCCTGGAAGAGACTGGAAGATTCCTTTCTGGTGAAACTGAGTGGCCCTTGAGAAAAGACTTACAGATACTGTTAAGGAATTACCAATGAATTAGACAGATGATCCCACAGGCAAGCCCACTAGGCAAAGAGATTTTGCTCTTACATGCTAAAATTTCCAATCAGTTTTTTAGTTAAATAGGCATGGGTAGTCACAGATCATCAATATCTGAGCAAAGCCCTCACAATAAAAATAAACACAAAAGCAAAATAACAATTTTAAAGCCTCAAAAACATAGAAACAATGCAGGGAATAGTAGAAAATTTTACAGAATAGATCATTAATATCCTTAGAGAGATAAAAGAAAGATATGTACATGAAACCAGAACTAGAGGCTGTTTGAAGAGAAAATACCCAAACCACTAAAACAGGTCCTGAAAATTAAAAATATGACAGCAGAAATAAAAATATCAACAAATGGGTTGGTAGACAAAGCTGAGAAAACCTCCCAGAAAGAAAAAAAAGATAAAAAATATGATACAGGAAAGGGAAGATTAAACAATTATAAATGGTCTATGAGCTCCCATATCTGACTAACAGGAGTTTTGGAAATAGGAATAAGAAAATCAGCAATGAAATATTTCAAACAAATCCCTCAGAGTTTCTGGTGTAAAAGAACCCAGCAACAGTTCAGCACACTGGAGGAAGGAAGACTCATGCCACTCATGGTGTGATTTCTGAAGAAATTTTCTGAAGAAAAGAGAAGATCCTAAAAATTTCAGTAAGTAGCAGTGTGTGTGTGTGGGGGGCAGAGTTCACAAAAATGGGATAAAGAGGCAAAAATAGTATCAGACTTCTTAACACTGGAAACAAAAGGACAATGGAAACATCCGTGTCCTTAAAATTATAGGGAGTTTATTTCTTTTTTTTTAATGTTTTTTTATTATATTATGTTAGTCACCATACAGTACATCCCTGGTTTCTGATGCAAAGTTCGATGATTCATTAGCTGCGTATAACACCCAGTGCACCATGCAACGCGTGCCTCCTACTACCCGTCACCAGTCTATCCCATTCCCCCACCCCCTCCCCTCTGAAGCCCTCAGTTTGTTCCCCAGAGTCCATAGTCTCTCATGCTTCATTCCCCCTTCTGATTACCCCCCTTTCTTTATCCCTTTCTTCCCCTACCGATCTTCCTAGTTCTTATGTTCCATAGATGAGAGAAATTATATGATAATTGTCTTTCTCTGCTTGACTTATTTCACTTAGGATTTTTCTCCTCCAGTGCCGTCCATGTTGCAGCAAATGTTGAGAACTCGTTCTTTCTGATAGCTGTGTAATATTCCATTGTATATATGGACCACAGCTTCTTAATCCAGTCATCTGTTGAAGGGCATCTCGGTTCCTTCCATGATTTAGCTATTGTGGACAATGCTGCTATGAACATTGGGGTGCATATGACCCTTCTCTTAACTACGTCTGTATCATTGGGGTAAATACCCAGTATTGCAGTGGCTGGGTCATAGGGTAGCTCAATTTTTAACGTTTTAAGGGACCTCCACACTGTTTTCCAGAGTGGCTGCACCAACCTGCATTCCCACCAACAATGTAGGAGGGATCCCCTTTCTCCACATCCTCTCCAGCAATTGCTGTTTCCTGCCTTGTCAATTTTTGCCATTCTAACTGGCGTAAGGTGGTATCTTACTGTGGTTTTGATTTGAATTTCCCTGATGGCTAATGATTTTGAACATTTTTTCATGTGTCTGTTGGCCATTTGTATGTCATCATTGGAAAAGTGTCTGTTCATATCTTCTGCCCATTTTATGATTTGTTTATTTGTTTCTCGCGTATTGAGTTTGAGAAGTTCTTTGTAGATCTTGGATACCAGTCTTTTATCTGTAGCATCATTTGCAAATATATTCTCCCATTCCATGGGCTGCCTCTTAGTTTTTTTGATTGTTTCCTTGGCTGTGCAGAAGCTTTTTATCTTGATGTAGTCCCACATGTTCATTTTATCTTTTGTTTCTCTTGCCTTTGGAGATGTGTCATGAAAAAGGTTGCTTTGGCCGATGTCGTAGAGGTTGCTGCCTATGTTCTCCTCTAGGATTCTGATGGATTCCTGTCTCACATCGAGGTCTTTCATCCATTTGGAGTTTATCTTTGTGTATGGTGTGAGGAGTTTACTTCTAACCTAGAATTCTGTGTCAAAGAAGATCTCAAGAACTTCACCTCCCACATGTTTGTTCTCAGTGTGAAGGGTAAACTAAAAAAAGGAACACATGGGATCCTGGAAATCAAAGATATAAAGAATAAGTGTGAGATCCAATCAAATTTCCAGGAATACAGTAGAGCAACAGACCCTGACTCAAAAGCCACCAGCAAGCCTCCAAAGCAACCAGTCCATATTGGAACCAATGAGACAAAGGAAAGGAAAGCAAAACAAATATAAGGAAAGAAAAGAAATTGGCAGGTTGTTTGATGGATTGGAATGTATCAAGAGAAGATTTATAACTTGGTAGAGAGTTTGGGGATGAAATGGTGACAGGTGCCTAAAACACTAAATAAATCTGAAAAAAAAGAGAGAGCAAGCCAATTGGTAACTCAAGAGGAAACAAAAATTCAGACAAGAAAGTATATCATAGTACACTACTTGGCTCTGCTGAGAATAATTTTTACAGAATCATAATGATGGAAATACTAATGTTTAAGCAAAGATTATGAAGTAAGTATATTGAGAGGATAAGGAAAAGGGAAATCTGGGTAAAGAGGGAAAGGACATTTAAATTATCATCTTCAATAATAGAAAGTATATTGATAATATCTAAGAATTAAAAATCCAGAAATTGCAGGAAAAACAAATTATCTAGTAATATGGAAATAAAAACCAGAAGAAACAGCTCAAATAGTTGAAAGTGGTTGCCCCTGGGAAGGAGGACCATCAGGTGGAGTAAGGGGGTGAATGGGAAGGCAGGTGACTGCTCTTTTGCATTAAAATCCTTTTGGAATATTTGACTTTTAAAATTATGTTAATGATTACTTTGATTAAACATAAAAATTAAATTGAACCACAAGTTTTGGCATTTTTATGGGCCTCCAAACCTCATGCTAAAGAAAGAGCATTATGAGGATAACATTCTAAGTAACAGACAGGACACTGCAGGGTCTTCTTGTCTTACTATAAAACAAAAGCATAATAACAATCATCCAGAGCCAGATATTATGCAGGAGAGAGAACACTGGACAGGAAGTTGGTAGTCCTGGGGTACCTGGGTGGCTCAGTCCTTTAAGTGTCTGATTCTTTTTTTTTTTTTAAGATTTTATTTATTTATTCGACAGAGACAGAGACAGCCAGCGAGAGAGGGAACACAAGCAGGGGGAGTGGGAGAGGAAGAAGCAGGCTCATAGCGGAAGAGCCTGATGTGGGGCTCGATCCCAGAACACTGAGATCACGCCCTGAGCCAAAGGCAGACGCTTAACCGCTGTGCCACCCAGGCGCCCCTAAGTGTCTGATTCTTGATCTCAGCTCAGGTCTTGATCTCAGGGTTGTGAGTTCAAGCCCTGCATTGGGCTCTGCACTGGGCATGGAGCCTACTTAAAAGAAAAAAAGAAGAAGAAGTCAGGAGCCCTGAGTTGTAACCTTGATTCTATCATATGTGATCCTTTTCAATCTCTGCTTTCTTTTCCTATAAGACAATATTCCTATTCTGACTCCTTCACAGTTCTGTGATGATCATGAAAGATAATGGATGTAAAATGCTTTGTAAATTGTAAAGTGCCCCACAGATGTAATAGAATATCATTATTCAACCCACATATAAGATTGGCAGACAGTTTACTATATTATAATTTATACCATCTGGCTTATTTTTGGTTTTTAACAATTTTTTTTCTCATAGCAAAAATAAAATAGATTCATTATGGAAATCTTGTAAATACTAAAAAGCGAAAGAAAGAAAGAAAGAAAGAGAGAAAGAAAGAAAGAAACCAAAGGAAACCAAAAATTACTTTTAATTGCATCATCAAGAAATAATCACTGCTAACTTCTGTATCTTTGATATATCCATATGAAATATATATTTATGATTTATGACATATGATTATTTCCCACTAAAATAAATATTGTGGCTATTTTCACAAATCAGTAAATATTTTTCTATAGCATCATTTATTGTTTGTAATGGAAGGAGGGAGATGCAGATAGAAGACTGAAGAAGTTAAGTAAAAACTGAATTAGAAGTAATGGAATAAACACATAGTGAATTTTCCTTTTTAAAAAATTTCCTAAACCTGCCTACTAAAAAAGGCTATAAATAAAAATAACACAGTAGCAATAAGCAACTTCTAATAGCAAGATTTTGGTTTCTAACTACCATTTCCCACTAAAAAGAGCCAGGGTCCTCCTAAAATGGGTGATTTCAGATCTGGCACAGGATAGATACAAGATGAGCCTGAAACATCCTAATATTGCAGGGTGGGATGGGGGAGGGGAAGGAGGCCATCAAAGACCTGGGAGTCAATATGAAGATGTTCCCATTGGCCAAAGATATGGCAATTTGAACATCAGTATGAACAATAACTAAAATGAATGAAAATACATCAACCATATTGAAATACATGAACTCATAATGACACTTAAAAAGAAAAGAAAAGAAAACAAAACAAAACCTCTTTGCTTGCCTCTGGCGAATGCTAGGGAACCAAATCATTCTTTGGGAACCTGGTAAGTAAAAGGAAAGAATCAAACATTCATCCTGCCTCTTCAGGTCAGCAAATAGTTCAAGAGAAGAAGACTTTCTTTTCTTTTTAAAGATTTTATTTATTTATTTGAGAGAGAGAGAGAGAGAGAACATGAGCTGGGGGAGTGGGGGCAGAGACAGAGGGAGAAGCAGGCTCCCCACTGAGCAGGGAGCCTGATGCAGGGCTTGATCCCAGGACCCTGAGATCATGACCTGAGCTGGAGACAGATGCCCAACCAACTGAGCCACCCAAGGCCCCCGAAGAAGTTTTTCTTTATAGGAGTATTCCGTTAAAAGTGAAGAAGCCTGGGTGGCTCAGTCAGTTAAGCGTCTGCATTCGGCTCAGGTCATGATCTCAGGGTCCTGGGATCAAGTCCTGTGTCCAGCTCTCTGCTCAGTGGGGAGTCTGCTTCTCCCTCTCCCTCTGCTGCTTCCCCCTGCTTGTGTTCTTTCACTCTGTTTCACACTCTCTTTCTTAAAAAAAAAAATGTGAGAAAGGAATGACTGTCGATGAATCAGAATATGACCAGTACAACCTGTAGGTAAGTGACGCATCTAGTCACGGAGCATCACAGACTGCTAACGTCACAAAGACCCGTGGCAGCACACAGTACCATCTAGACAGTCTTACCCAAAAGAATGAACTCTGAATTGGGCCGAGCTTCTAGAGCTAACTACCAATTTATGGGAAATACACGTTATAGAAGAACGGTTAAACTAGAAGAGTGCCTTCAGTAAATTCAGGTTATTGGAAACTCTCTTGGACAAACAACCCTGTCTTTTTAAGAAGCAATGTACAAGTGGGGGCAAAAATAAATGGAGGAAAGGCTAGCAAAAGAAGTAGATGTAGCAACCAATTGCAATACGAGAAGCTTATTTGGATCCTGATGCAAACAAAAAGCTGGAAAAATAAAGATTTATGAAACAATCAGGGCAGTTTGAATGGGGACTGGACCATTGATGGCATTAAGAAATTACTGTTATTTTAAAATGTAATAATATATTGTGTTTATTTTTAAAAAATAGTTTATGTTTTAGAGATATTTACTAAAATATTTATGGACAAAATAAAATGGTGCCTGAAATTTTCTTCAAACTAATGGGGTAGGTAGTAAGTAGGGAGGAATATAGAAACAACAAGATTGGCCATGAATTTTATAATCATTGAAATTAGGACCACCTGGCTGGCTCAGTTGGTAGAGCATGCAACTCTTTTTTTTTTTTTTAAGACTTTATCTATTTATTTGACAGAGATAGAGACAGCCAGCGAGAGAGGGAACACAAGCACGGGGAGTGGGAGAGGAAGAAGCAGGCTCATAGCGGAGGAGCCCAATGTGGGGCTCGATCCCATTACGCCGGGATCACGCCTTGAGCCGAAGGCAGATGCTTAACCGCTGTGCCACCCAGGCGCCCCAGAGCATGCAACTCTTGATCTCAGGGTCATGAGTTCAAGCCCCATGTTGGGTGTGGAAACTACTTAAAAATAAAATAGAATAAAAATAAAAAATAACAATCATTGAAATTAGGTGATGGGTATAAGTTATTCACCAAACTTTGTATTTGTCTCACATTTTCTATAATAAGTTAAAGAAAGGTCACAAAAATATGTATTGTAAATTCTTTCCAGTTCACTAAATATTCTTTTCACTATGGTCTATAATGGCTATATATTAGTTTATCATACTATGATATACATATATATATAGTTTATCATACAATTGATTCTTGACACTTAGATTGTTTCCAATTTGGCGCTATCACTACCAACACTGATTAACTCTTTTACATAATTCTTTACATAAGTCCATCCATGATTATTTTCTCTTAATTAAATCTCTTAAATGTAGACATAGTTTCCTGGGCTGAAAGCTTCACACAATGGAAAGCTTTTGGTAAATGTAGCTACACTCTCTTTCAGAAAGGTTGTGCTGATATCTACCCATTGGCATTATAGGGAGAGTAACTATTTTCTGGGCATGTCATATTTCTCTAATACTTTTCTCATTTGATAAGCAAAAAGAAAAAAAAAGACTTTGAATATTATTGTATCTGGCATTTCTTGGAGTTATGAATGAGTTAAATATGTATCATATGCTTAGCTTTGTTCTTTTTGGTAAATTAGCTTTATATGTTCTTTGCCTGCTTTTCTATTGAGATGTCTTTTTCTTATACCTTTGTAAAACCTCATTATATATTAAGGATAATAGCACTTTTTTGTGTATGTTTCAAATACTTCCTTAACATTTTGTTCCTTTGATTCTTGTCTTGATTTTATAAATATACAAACATTTCAAAAATTTTATACAGTCAAGTTTTTGACATTTTTCTTTTAATTTTTTTTTTCCTTTTCATGTCACACTTAAATATGGCTTCTTTCTGCACTTCCAAAATGATGTAAATTGTCACCTATTTTTCTTCTAGAATTTTCTATTTTCATTTTTTATATTCAGTGTGAAAAATTTTAAAGGACTATTATAATGGACAGGAATCTAACCTTTTTCCCTCCAAAATGATTTGTCGATTACAATGGCACTGTTAATTGAAAGGTTCATCCTTTCCCAACCGATTTGAAACTTCAGCCTCCTTTGGGTTGCTTCTTTTTAAGAGTCAACAGACACAATAGTTATCATATAAGTTAAGTCCCTTATTTAAGATTTTTGAGCAGCTAGCATGGACCTAATCTTAGGTTAAGTGCTTGATATTTATTTAAATGAATATATCACAATCACCATGATCTCTCTGGTTACATTCAGATGGTACATCCAAATGATGAAATAGTGTACAATCATAAAAAAGAATGAGGAGGCACTTATTTCCAAGATATATTGTTATATGGAAAAAGAAGTACACAGGCCAGAATAGAGTTTATTTGGGAATTAACATTAATGCTACTCCTTTTGTCCCATAGGCGGATAAGGCCTAGAAATGTTGAATTATATTCTGATTTGGGAGTAGTAATATACTTTATTTTATAGGGCTGTTACAAGAATTAAATGTATGACTATGTATAAAGCATTAGGTCAGCCTCTGGCATCATAGTCATTAGAATCACCCTACGGAGGCTTGGTAGTTTAGCGAAGGCCTTTGTGGTTGCTTTTGTGTTTACTTTGTTACATTCCTGATAACCTCTGGGCAAATGGCCTCTGGACCAATAAACAGTTCTAGTAAAGGCTGCAGACTTCTGAGACTAGGAAATGGATCTGATTTAGCTTTGTAGAGGACCAGCATCTGCCACCTGGTCTACCCTGCAAAAAAGGCATATTCACATCAAGTGGCAAAGAAGTCTGTTAGGCAAGTAAGAAAAAAGACAGGACAAAAATTAGCAAGAAAGGAGGCCTTGGCTGAGGCATCCTCTTTGGAAAGGATCACATGGCCTTAAGCATGCAGGGGGAAAGCTTTAGGAGACCCCCCTTTTGAGGAGACCACTGCCAGCAGCCCTCGGAATGGAAATGTTATGCAAGTGATGTCAGCTGATGTAACGCCTCTCTGGGGGCTGACCTAATCAGAGAGGATGCTTCCACCATGGAATTCTCCCAGCTAGTCATCTTGACCACAACAGATGCTGCTATTTTCTGGTTAGTCTTTGCCCTGTTATCTGGGTACAAACGCCTGTGGAGGAGCACAATCAGAACCATTATGTGCTCCTATGAATCTCAGCTCCACTGTCCGAACTACATGCCCTCCAAAGCAGAAAGTAAGCATCAGCCTGGGATGGAGTAAATTCATGTTAAATACCCATCTTTCCCAAGTGCTCGTGTGTGCACTCCCACAGGCCCTCCAGCCCTGAAGAAAGATGGGATCCCACATGCATTCACTCATTTAAAAATATTTATGGAACTATGTACTCTGTGCCAGGCTCTGTGCTAGGTGCTGGGGAGCACAACAGTGACCAAGACACTCATGGAACTGAGCTTGCAACTTACATTGCAAGATGGGCAGATGTTTAAAGAAGAAGTTAAACAAATTCATACACATGCAGCTTGTGAAATCCATGATGAAGGAAATAAACAGGATGCTATCATGGAAATTCACAGGATGGCCTGCTCTAGACAAGATTAACCACAACATCAAATGTACTGCAGGGGTTCATGGAGAGCTCACTTCACCGCCACT
Organism: Ursus maritimus; assembly: GCF_017311325.1. Lineage (NCBI taxonomy): Eukaryota > Metazoa > Chordata > Mammalia > Carnivora > Ursidae > Ursus > Ursus maritimus. The sequence continues at coordinate 13,690,041 of NW_024424008.1, read as the reverse complement.
GCCATTAATCCCATCCATCCATCCATCCATCCATCCATCCATCCATCCATCCAATACAGTATGGTGGCTAAGAGCCTGAACTCAGAACAACCTAAGCTGGAATCTGGCTTTGTCATTTATTAATCATTAGGACCTTGGACAAACTGCCTAACTTCTTTATGTCTCAGTTTTCTCAACTATGGAGTAGGGACAATCATCTTATCTACCACATGGTGTTGCTCTAAACTTTAAATGAGATAATGCCCTTTGCTCAGTCCTGGGCACAATGCTCGTACATGCTAGCTGTCTTGTTACTAGTATCTGTCTCTTTACTCCATGCAGGAATATTTACTAAGAACCCCTAAGTACCAAATACTCTGCTGAACATTGGAGTGAAGTGGGGAAAGAGAAAGATCCAACTATTTCTCCAAAGGAGAAGATGTGTGGAAAACCAAGCAGAGAGGCTTTCTCCTTTTCTAGGAGACACATTTAGAAGTCATTGTCCACCCCCAAATACTGGCTCTGAATTACCTCAAGGCAGAAAGACAGCAAACAGGTTAGAAAAACCTCCCAGAAAGACAGCTCACAGGTTAAACTGAGTTACCTGCCAGAGAATAATACCTAGCCTCACCCCTTAGCTTTTAAAAATGGGGTTATGCTGGGGAAGGCGTGATCCTGGAATTCTGGAGAGTGGGGTCTCCTTCTGATTCTGTTGAGCCAGAAGCACACATGCCCCAGTTTACTCACCTTCCCTCCCAAGTTACCTTGAGGAATTGATAAGACAACTCACAGTGAAAGTGCCAGAGCCACATAGAGGGGTTTTCAAGAATGTCTCCTGTTCTTTCTTTAGTTCTAGCCACTGCTCTACCTCTCTGGGTCCCTGTTCCTCCCATGCAAACTGGAAGGAACAGGGTCCTAGTGGGAAGAGGGGACAGGGGGTACAAGGCTTGAGTAGAATCAACAGAAGTGGAGGCCTTTGAAAAGGTAAAGGGCTCTGCTTGTGTAAGGTATTATTATTATTAGGTTGGGGAACCTATGCACATAGTAAACATTTCTGTGAGTTGAAAAATCACAAATAGGGAACCTTACCGGGGAGCCATTTACAGCAACCTTGTCAAAGAATAAGAACATCCTCGGGCTGGCACTTTTCTTGCCCTCTAATTGTGAGCGTTTGATGGCACTTATCAGTGGATGTCCAAATCCTACGTAACCAGTTTGTGTATTTGATGTCGTATCAGACAACAGGCATGAAGCATTGGCTCTTGCCCCCATGTGTCTCCTTGCCTGAAATACCTGCTTTCTGAAACAATTTTATAGTAACTGCTGAACTATGAAGAGAAGAGGTTTTGCAAATAAATATATTTCTTAATTAAAACTTGCCCTTTAAAGGCTCACACTTTCTTGGCCCCACTATAGGTTTTCTTTTCCTGGTAACATAGCATAGAATCAATAAGGGCAATGTATATGTCTTTAATGTATACAGTTTCAACAGCTCTAATAACATATCTGCCTGCATAAGAAAAAACGCCTTCTCCCCCTCTTCAGCCCAGCTGATAATTTCCCCTGATTTCTTAAATGCCCTCTTATTTCACTCTCAAAGATAAAGCTTAAAAGGCAGTTAGTCTTCAGGGGGAGTGGGAAGGGTGGATTGAAAAGGGATAAAATAGAAGAGGGGGGGTCCCAGCCTTTTTTGTTTTTTTAAAATGTCAGCTTTTAATTTTTGTTATGAAAGTAATGAATGTTCATTGTGGGAAAGTTAGAAAGTATCCAAAAGGCTTGGAGAAGAAAATATATATTACTCATAATCCTATCACCCAGAGGCAACCATTGTTAATATTTGGCATGTTTTTGGTGAGGTCTTTTTTTTTTTTCTTCAGATTTTTCTCCAGGAAGATTTTTGTGCAGTTAACAATTTTGAAATCTGCTTTTTAAAAATGTTACATGCTAGCTTTGGCATTTTTCCACGGCCTGAGAAACTCTGCAAGGAAGAACAACTTTAGAGTGGCTATATAATCTTCTGACAAGGCTGTCCCCCAGCTTACTTTTCCTACTTGACGATTTAAACTGTTTCAATGTTTTCCCCATTATTACAAATAATGTACTGCTATTATATCTCATCTATTGGTTTTGTTTGTTTGTTTTTCTGGGTTGCACGTGGGGTTGGCTGTTTGGAGGGTCGTTGGCTGAATTTTATAGCGGGGTTTCCTGTGGCACAGAGCAGCCATGCCGGAGAATATCAAGCTAGCTACAGAGTTAGATTACAGCATGGTAATATCCAGTCTCCCCTCTACAACCTCCACTTCCTACTGAATGCTCTTGACATGGAAGTGAGTAGTGCTACCCTCAACTCAGATACCCAAGCTTGAGAATTAGGAGTCACTTTGGACTTCTCCTTGCCCACCCCCATTCAACCAGTCCCCAAAATCTATTCATTTTACACCCTCGATCTCTCTTAAATTTTTCCTCCTTTCTCCACCCTCACTGCAATTGCCTGAGTTTACTAAGTGACCTAATTCAGCATCTCTGGTCTTCTCAGGCTTTTAATCCACTTCTCTACACCGCTGCCAGATCATCTTCTTCAAATACTTAGGATCCCATGCCTCCTCTACTTAAAAGTCATTGATAACTCTCCACTCCCCATCCCCATACTGTACCTGAGCTTTCAAGATGTTTGAGTTCCTTAGCTTCATTCGAGCCCTCCTCAAAAATCCAACCTGATCTACTTGTCTAGACTGTCCCAGGCACTCCCTTCATGTGCCAACTCTGAGGCCATAATCTGCCTCATGTTTTTGTCCATGTCCCTATTCAGTAACCTCTATTTAAAAAGCACCTCCCTTCCCTTATGGTCAAGCTAACTTTCTTGCCTTCAAAATTCAATTTGAATGCCACCTCCTACAGGAAGTCTTCCCTTACCTACAGGGATTTGGTTGGGGAGCCTTTTGTGCTCACACTCTGTCTCTTCCTTGGGCAGAAACCCACCATACTGTGCCTCTCTTTGAAGATGGGGATTTCTTCATCTTTTTAAACCTCTAAATACTTCAGTTGTGTAGGTCTTAAAAACAAGGGAAGTCTTCTGCCTAAACACAGTAAGTATGAAGATCAAGAAATTAACATTGTCCTATTAATGTCCCAATCCAGGACCACGTGTTACATGTATTGTCATGACAGCTGAGCCATTCCTTTAATCTAGAACTGTTGCAGAATCTCTCTCTTTCCTGATTTTGGTGTTTTTGAAGAGTACGTGACAGTTATTTCATTGAATGATCCTCATTTTCCATGTGTCTGATGTTCCTTCATGATTAGATGCAGGTTACTCATTTTTGGCAGGCATACCACAGAAGTGAGGCTCTGTCCCTCTCAGTGTGTCACATCAGGAGGCACATGATGTCTACCTATCACATGACCAGTGATACTGACTTATTAATTACTTAAGGCAGAGTTGGCCAGGTTTTTCAACTGTAAAGTTACATTTTTTTCCCTTTGAAATGAATCAAAGATACTTTGAAAGGATGCAAACTGTTGTGTTTCCCATCATACTTTCACCTGCTACTTTTAGCTTAGGGCTCTGTTTTCCCATCAGTCGAATGAGGTGCACAGAATGAACAGTGGATTCCAAAATTTTCACTCAAGGATTCCTTTATCATCCCTTCTGCCATGGATCTCATATATTGAAAGATTCTGTCTACCAAACAAATGATATTTCTCAAGGTGTATGTGACTCATTTCCCTATTACACATTCATCAGCACTGTATGCTCACAAAGGCAAGGCTTCCTTGCCTCACCGCTGAATGCCCACAGCCCACCACAGTGCCAGCCACAGAGTAGGTGGTCAACAAATATTGGTCAAAGGACTGAATCTAACTGCAGCTCATGGAAAGCATTTGATATCTGTAGTGAGGACACGAAGTTGATAAATGCCATCCAAAGGCAGAAATTTGACATTTTAGTTAGTCTCAGAGGCTTTGTCGTTGGTCAGTGTTCAGTTATGAAGATTTTAAAAATAGATTGGACAGAGTATATGGAACCCCCCACCCCATCTACTCCTAACCCTATTCCCGACTTTCCAGGAAGCCTCAGGAGATGTTGAAGGAGCATCCCAGCACCCCAAGTTTATCATCTCTGTGATTCCTTTGTAATTGGCTGACCACAACTGGCTAGACAGTCTCCTGGTCATACAACAGAGTTTTTAAAATATCCTAGACCTCGCTCCACATTTCTGTAACATTACATTGTCACATTTCCTCCTTCACCGCAGACTTTAGACTGCGGAGATATAATGTAGCAGAAGATCATGAAGGGAGTTTTTAAAAAGGGTGAGGGGAGGAGAAAGGAAGTCACACCTTTTGAACTTCTATATGTCCAGTGCTTTCTTTCCTTTGTTCTCTCTTTTAACCCTCACTGTAACAGGTGAGGTAGGAATAATTATCCATTTTACAGAGGAGAAACCTGAGGCAGGGGCAGAGGTAATGGCTTGCACGAAGACATACAGTTCGCATGCAGCAGGGCTGCTGTGGGAATTTCTCCAGTCTCTCTCCAAAGCCCTTGCAAGTTGCCACTGACTGCACCAAGCTGCCTCTCACATCCCATGAAAATGCCCTTCTTGAAATGTGCTGGCGATCACAGTCCAGAAATGCGAAGGACAAATCTCTTGGACCACGTTCTCTGCAGTTATTTTTTAAATGATTGTTATCACGACTGAGTAGCTGTTACCATGGTTTTAGGGAAGTTGTCCGAGGGAGGGCCTTTCTTTGGGCATCTTGTGAGCCCGAGGAACGAACTCAAGTTCTCAGCTCTTAATTACCTCTGGCTGTGCTGCCGCAGCAATGCGAGAAGGACTGTCCCTGGAAAAGTGTTGAGGGTGTGAAATAACATCAGGGGGTAGGCGGGGAGGGAAGCCAATGGCCCCAGCGAGACCCGAGGACCGGCGAAGAGGGGGAGGGCGAGCAGACCAGACAACACCACAGAGACACAGGGGATACGGCCAAAGCGGGAGGAAAGAGAACAAAAGGCAGGAGGAGAGGAAGTAGGGAAAAGTCGGGACAAGGAAGGAGAAAGTTTGAGAAAGGGACTGAGCGAGCGAAGACGGTAAAAGAGCAGACCGAGGAAGATACTGAACTGAGACAACTAGGAGAATTCCAGAAAGAAAAAGCAATAAAAGGGAGCAAAGATGGAGAAAGGAGAGGAGTGAAAGGAGGGAAAGGGGAGAGAGGAAGCCATCAGGGAGAACACAGAGACTGGGGCCATATATCATCATTTATTTCATTTAATTTCTTAAAAAAGCTATTGAAATTTCAGTTCTTTTTTCAGTTTATTGGGTTTTTCATTATGCATTTTTTCAGTTTTTTATTTTAATGTGGTAAGAACACTTAATATGAAACATACCCTCTTAACAGATTTTTAAGCGCACAATATTGTTAACTCTAGGCAGAGCGCTATACATCAGATCTCTAGAATTTATTCATCTTACATAACTGAAATTCTATACCCATTGATTAGCAACTGTCCCCTTTCCCTTCTCCCCAGCTCCCCCTGCAATCGCCATTGTATTCTTTGCTTCTATGAGTCTATTTTAGATACCTCATATAAATGGAATCATAAGTATTTGTCGTTCTGTGACTGGCTTATTTCACTTGGTATAATGTCCACAAGGTTCATTCATGCTGTGGCATATTGCAGGATTTCTTTCTTTTTTAAGGCTGAATAATATTCCATTGCGCGCGTGCGTGCGCATGCATGTGTGTTTTTTTTGTTTATCCATTCATCTGCTCATGCACATCTTTTTTTAGATTTTATTTATTTGACAGAGAGAGAGAGTGGGAGAACACAAGCAGGGGGAGCAGCAGAGGGAGAAGGAGAAGCAGGCTCCCCATTGAGCAGGGGCCTTGATGTGGGGCTCTATCCCAGGCCCTTGGGATCATGACCTGAGCTGAAGCAGACACTTAACCAACTGAGCCCCCCAGGCACCCCTGCTGATGCACATTTAGGTTGTTCCTACATCTTGACTATTGTGAATAATGCAGCAATGAACATGAGAGTGCTAATATCTCTTCAAGATCCTGATTTCAATTCTTTTGGTAAATATCCAGAAGTGCGATTGCTGGATCATATGGTATTTTTGTTTTTAACTTTTTTTAAAGTAATCTCTATGCCCAATGTGGGGGTTGGACTTCTGACCCTGAGATCAAGAGTTGTGTGCTTTACTGAGCCAGGCAGGCACCCCTATTTTCAACTTTTTGAGGAACCTCCATACTGTTTTCCACAGCAGCTGTACAATTTTACATTCTCACCAACAGTGTACCAATTTCTTCACATTCTCACCAACACTTGCTGTCTTTTGTTTTGTTTTGGTAATAGCTGTCTTATCATTATAGTTTTGATTTGCATTTCCCTGATGGTTAGTGACATTGAGGATCTTTTCACATACCTGTTAGCCATTTGTATGTCTTCTTGATGACATGTCTATTCAAGCCCTTTGCCCATTTTTTTTTAAGATTTTATTTATTTGAGAGAGAGAGAGAGAGAGAGAGAGAGAGAGAGAGGCTACTCGCACCCCGGTTTGGAGAAATCCGCTCTTGGTTGAAATGTGATCACCGAGCTCCGTCATTTTCCTCGCGTTTTAAAAATGCAGTCTACTGAAGGAAGCAGACGTGAAGGTGGTATCGGAGTGTGTGTGTGTGTGTGTGTGTGTGTGTGTGTGTGTGTGTGCGCGCGCGCAACAAGGGGATACACAACCAACTACTAGGGGCGAGGGAAGGTTCAACTGGTGAGTCCTTCGCTGAGCGGTAGAGTGGGCTTCGCTGGCCGCTGCCCGCCCCTTTTCGGCGGGGTCCCCGCCTAGGCAAGGTTGGAAAGTACTGGAAATTCAACTGCGTGGTCTCTAACTTTGGAAGTTGGCTCCCCTTTCAGGGAGACACGTTAAGGCGATTTGTGTCCCTTGGTCCATGTGGATGAGGGTATTATTACTCGGTTGGGTAATAAGAGCCCTCTTTAGAATCGCGCCAGCCCCCCCCCACTCCGTGTCTCTACCCCCCTCCCACCCCCCCCAGGCCTGGCGAGGTTTGTAGAGATGCAGTTATCCATAAGACACCAATGCAGCGAAAGGGGCGCATTGAGGCAGCCTGGGTAGATCCTGGGTTTTGGTAGATCCTGCGTGCACCCTTGGTGTTTGACGAATCCACAAGATCGCCTTGCTGCTTTGTGGAAGGCTGCGGCGGGGCACGCTTGGGATTCGAGCGCGGGGGCGAGAGGGTGCCCAAGTGCTGAGCTGTGCGGCGGTGCACGCAAGATCTGCCATACGGCATCGCGGGCAATTATATAAACTGGCTCAGTGATTACCCAGAACCGTGATGCGAGCACCGGGTTCGCGAAAGACAAGCTTGAAAGTTTGCCTGCTTGGGGAATGTAAGTACCGGGGCGCACCCATCCCGGGACCGGAGGGCAGGGAGACGCCTGACACCACGGCGCCCACCTCTGTGATCGGCATTGGGTGCTGGGCTACTGTCCCCAAAGAACCGGTTATCGACACAGGAATTGCGTAGAGACTCTGGGATTGATCGGAGAGAAAAAGCCGGTCAGAACTCAGGGTTCGTGGAGTCCCCAGAGCCCGAGCCTGTCTCGGGGGTTTGTGAGGCCTTGCATGGGATGCTCTTTCAGGAAACTAACTTTGCATCCTGGGGAACCCCTAAGCCTCGCTTCTCTGCCTCTCGGATCTCCTCCAACCTATCCTCACACCCAGTGCCCTTCACGTGTTTAGAAGCCTGCCTGCGCTGTCTGGTCCGCGTTGGAGATACCAAGCGTTCCAGCCAACCAGGCCTACTCTGGCGGGGGGTTAGGAGGGAGAGTGCTGGTCTCTACCAGGGTTGGCCACCATTAGGTACCCATTCCTGGTTTCCTGGGCTAGCCGGGCGCTAATGGGGTAGGATGGGGATGAGTGCAGAGTATGGCTTCCGCCCCCTCGCTTCTTTCCTACGCGGACCGCAGTTTGCTTCGGTTGCGTTTATTCTCCTCTCCCTGCTTCCTATAGCTGCCGCAGCCTGTAGCATGTTGATGGTCTTTGATAGAGAAACCACAGTAGTGGAGTGCTTTTAAATCTTTTTTTCGCCTGTAGAGGGATAAACCACCCCAGACCTGACAGAGGCGTGCGGAACGGTGAAGTCTGAGGCACAGTGGCCCTGAACTCCCTCGCCCCTCCTCCTCTCCCCACCCCGCAGGCAGGAGGTGGTGGTGTGCTTGGGTGGAGGGGAGGGTTTTGTTTTTGCCACATTCCACGGTCCTGAAACCTCGGATCCCCTCCCCCTGAAATCCCGGGTCTGAGTGTGTTCCGCGCTGTAAAATAAATCCTCCCTTCGCACTGTGGGGCCCTTCGGATTTCCTGCTGCTGCCGTGATCCTTAACAATGCGATTACAAAGCTCGTGCTTGGCTGGGGAAAATCCCCCAGGTGCCGGCCGGCCGCGCCTTGACCTTGCTGAAGGCGCCTTTAACCCTGCTGCCTGAGGGGCTCTGGGCCGGCCGCGGGGGTCCGGGAAGGAGGAGGGCGCCCCGGAGGGGCTGTGCTTGCCCCGGACTGGGCGCGAATCCGGTCGCGGCGGAATGGCCGCGGGGAGGGGACGGGGCTCCGCGGCAACCTGTTTCCCTGTGCCCTCCTGCCCCACGGCCTCCGCGCCTTCCGGGCGCAGCCGTCCTCTCCGCGGGCCTCTCGCCGTCCCCCGGCGTCCCGGGTCGGCCGCGCGGGCCGATGCCCCCTTGCGCTCTCCGCAGTCGTCTACCGACTGCCCCCGGCTTCCGGCTCCTCCGCTGGCGGAGCCGCGCCGCAGTCCGCTCGAGCCGGGCCGCCGGGTGGGCGGGGCCTGCGCGGGAAACCCGAGCCCTGACCGCAGAGATCCAGCTGGGTGCTAGCCCAAGCTCCGGGCCGCGAGGGGTCTCGTCCCGCCGCGCTGCTCCCTCCCCGCCGGGCCCCATCCTCCGCCCGCCGGCGCGCTCCGGGCGCTCGGCCGCTCGGCTCTGCCCCGGAGCACTCCTCGCCAAAGTTAGGAGAGATGTTTTCACAGGTGGTGGTGGAAGCAAGTTTGTGTGTGCATGTGCGCGCGCGAGTGTGTGTGTGTGTGCGCGCGCGTGTGAGTGTGTGTGTGAGAGAGAGTGAGAGCGAGCGAGCCTGGAAGGGGGGTGTTCGGCGAGGCCAGACAGAGCGCAAAAATGGGATTCCCCTCTTTGTAGGCGTTATAAGAGAATGATGAGAAAGAATCTGTTTTCTCTGGTGAGGGTGATGGTGGGAGTCCTTCCACCTAGTGGAATTGGACCAGTCTGAGCTGATTTCCCCAGGCGAACGAGCCTTGCGTACAGTAGGTCCTCGTGAATGTCGCGGAAGTGAACGCCCGCAGGTTCTCCAGGCAAAACTTAGGACGGAGATGTTCCCACAGCGTTAGGGGGCTAATTCAGGGAGGGTCTTATTCCCAGCATGTGTCTTTAAGTGAGCAGGGGCAGAGTGCAGGTTGGCGTGTGAATTTACCGTCTTCTGAGGGTGGGGAAGCTGTCAGGGATGGAAAGATTCGGTTTTTGAGATTTCTTGGATTCATCTGCCAGCTTCCTGGTGTCATCAAGGCCTTTTTTGAGGGATGGGGGTAGAATGGGGCCAGTAAGCCAATAAACCACCCTAGTGGACTTTGGGGGGAAATAGGGTCAGCCTTGCTCACTTCGAGGCTGGGGCGGGTGGAGGGGGCAGGGGCGGTGGAACCAGTGTTGAGCCTAAAGAGGAATCGTCAGAGGGCAGTTCTACAGCGAAGGGAATAATCTGGAATATGAGGTAGTGAGCTCCCCACTGAACAGGTGTTGCAGTGGAAGACTGCGTATTATAGTACTGGAAGATTTGGACCTCCAATAGATCTGACTCTGTGGCATAATCCCTTTAACCCTCTCTGGTTTTGTGGGAGTAAATTGAGGGGATGTGACTTTAACTCCTTTATTTACTGGGTGGAAATCATGGCTCTGTGGCCTTAGTTAATTACCTTTGTTACTTCAGTTTGCTCTCCTATAAATGGGAAGATATTCTCTAGTTTACAACAAAGTAAGGATTTATGTCACAAAACCTCACAGATGATCATTCCCTTCCACTTCCTTCATCCTTTTCCAACCCTGTGCATTTGTTGGGTGGGGGTTGGGCAGGAAAATCAAAAGCCCCAAAAGAACCAGCAACATTGCATCCCCCGTCTATTTAAAAACAGCTCAAGTGCTTGAAACAAAAATATCTTCTCTTTTCTTAGAAAAGTCATTTCCAGTTTTGTTAGAATTTCTCCCTCATTGAGTCCTTTTTTATGACAGAATTACATCCTTGTGCAGATTGGCATGTTACATAACCTGATATTTCCAGATCAAGAGTTAAAAATATGGGAAAGAGGGTGATTAGGAATTTAAGATAAAGACTGTTGGACAGTACAAGTGAGGGACTCAATGTAAGATGCCCTCTTACACCCTTTAACTCAGAGGGGTTGAAGAAAATGAGATTGAATGTCACCTGGTGTAAATCCTTACCTGGGTACTCAGCCCCCTGTCCAGTCCCAATAAACAGCTACTCTGCCTGGATCTCCAGCTGGCCACTGTTCTGTCCCAAAATGTTCTCCCACATCCATAAATCTCAAAAGGGAAACGAAGGAACAATGGGATTTAAATCACCTCCTTGCAGATTTGATTCCAAGAGCCGAACAGGGTAAATTAACGTCAATTCTAGATCTGAGAGACCAATTTTTACCTGCCTTCTTACATGGTTTATCAGCCTGGCTTATTGTAGCTGAAAGCTGACTCACTCTATCTTTGCTCTTCACTGACAGACTGCTATGGGGGCCACTTGGAAAGTAACACATGCCCCAGTTTCCAGGGAGTCCAGCATATATGGATCCCTGAACGCATTAATTTTCCATAAGAAAAGCTTCTAATGAAACAGTGTAATGTAGATGCTTACTCCTCTGTATTTATTACTTTGCCACAGTTTTTTAAAAAAAAACTTTTATTGTATTTATCCTAATTATCAAAGTATCTGTGTTCACTGCCCCAAGGTAAGACAGAAGGAAAATAAATTTCACCATATTTTGAGTCGTGACGTGTGACTTTATGCATGTTAAAAAATGAGATCATTGTCGTAATGTATGGAATATGTATTTCATTTAATGATAGATCTTTCCATGTATTTCTTCCATAATATCTCTCCCTATGGCAACACGTTTAATGGCTCCATAGAACCTCAGTGTTCTAATATGCCATCATTTATTTAACCAGTACTGAAATTTTGACTTTTTGTTTATTTTTAGTTGTTTTTTTTTAAATTAGAACAAAGCTGCAATAACCACCCTTGTACACACTGTGTAATTTTAGTATTAAGATAAATTCCTAGAAAGTAGGATTGCAGGGTCACAGGCATATGCCATGCTAAGACTTCTGTCACACATGAGAAGCAGTAGGCTACACTGTGATTTCTACTTCATCTTTTAAACCAGAATATGGCTGTTTACTTTGCAATCCCTTATGGGCTTGAGAGCCTGGGTAGTAGAGGGAGGTAGGGGTGACAATCAAACCTCTAGCAGGGGATTTGCATAACTTTGAGCTGTTCTGCTAAAGTGATAGGAAAATCCTTTTTCGAGAACATTTTTCTTCCCTGGCTGTTTACGAATCATCACTTTCTGTAGCGCTTCAGCCAGCAATGGAGTTGAAATATGTAAATATGTTCCTCTGTATTGTAGGTGGGGCTGGCTCCGCAGTGAATGACAAACAGTCCCTCAAGACAAGTGTGTGTGTCTAGCATTTGCTCAGGCGGTGGATTCCGCCGCTCCCTGCCCTTCCCCCTTCCCTTTTCCTTTGGCTCCGAGGCCTTGGAATGGCCGCCTAGGAAATCTGACAAAGGAAACAATTGGGACTACCCACAGCAAGCTTATCCCCACCCGCTGCAGGGCATCTTGCTGGAAAATCCGTCCAACTGTCTCTCTTCAGGGTGCCTGGGCCAGTAAAAAAATAAATTAACATGCCTACATGCTGTTCCTAAGGTGGGGGTAGTTGGGCATCTCTTCCCATCGTGGTACGTGCCAGTTCAGTGAGAGGGTGTATTTGTCAGTCTTGCTTTCACGTGTCAAATTTCTGTGACCCAGAAAAATCCCTTCCCTGTAGATAGATGACTCGTCATCTGACAAAGAATTCAGTGGAGCCACTGGAGGAAATCCAGTCCTCCCATTTCCAAGATGTCCCATACCCAGCAGGAGACATCAGGAGTCCCCTTAGATCAGAGAGAGGTCAGCTCATCCTTGTTCCATGGTGTGGTCACCATGGAGGAAACCCACTCCACTGGTCACAGACTCAGAATCCTGGCAAGTGTTTCGATGCTGTCTTTGATACTGACACCTCTCCAGTTTCACTAGGGAAGGCAGCGGAACGTTTTTTGTCCTTTGTCATGTTCTGAACATCAAATCGGGGCCTTTCTTTCATTTGGAAAACAAAAAGGACACAAGACAGAAATGTAGCAGGATCTCAAAAGCAGTTGTGCAGTGCCCCCTACTTCCTGTCTCCTGGAGTCCTGCATTGGCTTAGTGGATGGTAGCCTTATTGCTTGGGCCCACAGTGGCAATGATTGTCAGATACAATTGAGGAATCATTATAATCCTCAAGCACCTTAGGTTTTGAGAATGTTTTCTTTTAAAGAGCTGAATTTCTTGCAGTGGAATGATTGTTGATACTAAAAGTCTGGCCTTCGAACCCCTTGAAAGTCATGCAAAAGAGTTGCAGCTAACGCATTATGGCTTAGGGTAAAACACTTGCCCATTCTTGGAATCAGTTTCCTTCTCTGTACAGTTAGGTTGGGAGAGGAGTGTGGATTTGATGTTTTGTAAGGTTGTACTTTTCAAACTTTTAATATGCACATACATCCCCCAGGAGTCTTGTTAAAGTCTAAGTTCTGAAACTGAAGAGGGACCTGAGTGTGCATTTTTGGTAAGCTCCAAGATGATGCCGTGGTGCTTGTCCCCGGTCCCCACTTTTAGTAGCCAAGTTTCAAGCTACTTCCTACTCTGACATTATTTCAGAAAGTAACAATAATGACCACCGGACGTCAAGAGGAGCTGTCTTATATTTATAGATTGACACCATAAAGGGATGTGGCCGTTCTTAACTTTTGGGTTTTAGAATTGGCATCTTTTAGCAGACGGAGTAGGGAGGGACATAGTTCTCTCATCCGGTGGTTCGAGGTGGTGGAAGAATGGGGCAAGAGTCAAGCAAACACATATTGAGAGCCTTCTGTGTGTTAGGTAGCTGCTATTACCCCCATGTTCTCGATGAGGAAACTGGGACTCGGAAAAGCAAGCCATTTGCCCAGGGTCACACACCTAGGACTATCATTTGATCATAGGCCTCTCTGGCTCCAAAACCCTTGTTTCTTCTAGAATAGCAACTTTATAACTTTCTGGAATGCCATGTAATTAAAGCTGAGCGCTTAGCAAAGTGTATCTCTTTAGAGGTCCTTTTACTGGGTCTACTTTGAGAGTGGATGAAGACATTTAAAAATTTGCTTCATTATCATGCAAGCAATGAAAGTGCTTAAGAGCTTAAAAGCAATTTGTTCAAGTTGGTTAAATATCCACCCTCCCCAATCTTGTTTCTATTATTAATTTACTCATCAAACTGTGACATCAAAACCATTGTGAACGTACATTTCAGTCTCTTCAGATTGGTGGAACCTTGCAGATGAAAGGAGTTTGTATTGATGAGGTCCACAGTGGAAGGATCTAGTTCAGAGCGAGTCAGAAAAACCAGCTCTTGACTGAATAAACTCAGCCCTCCTTTGGCCTCTGGATGAGAATTGGTCGTTTAAACGTGTTATTAACGTGCAATTATTCTGAGAACCAGTCAGCAATGCACCTCTTTGCAAACATTAATTAGCTGATCTTCACATCACCCCCACATGGCAGATAAATAGCATTAAGCCTACATTTGAGAGAATACATGGACACACGGAGATGAGGATGGAAGAGGCAAACTTTTGCCTTGCAGGAAGTATGGTAGAGGGAGGTGGAATTAAGAGATTACTTGAGTTTGTCACTTAATAAATATTTATTGGGTGATGTGCAAGATATTCGAGAGCTGCACTGTGCAGTGAGTGCGGTAGTCACTAGTCACAATTTAAATTAAATTTAATTAAAATTAAATAAAATTAATAATTCATTTCCTCAGTCATACTACCCAGATTCCCAGTGCTCAGTAGAGGATAGTGGCTATCATCCCAGACAGTGCCGATATAGAACACGTCTATCATTGCAGAAAGTTCTATTGTGGAGTGTCGGTCTAGTCGCCCAGGATTATGAAAGACTGCTGTAAAGACATCGGCCCATGCAGAACTATCATGTAAAATTCCCTAAAACAATAGCTGACATGTGGCTGAGTACTGCGTATCCCCAGCAGTGGTTAGGGACCTGGCTCATGGAGCTGAGCAGCCTCAGTTCAAATCCAGACTGGTTGTATGACCAGGGGTAGATTATCAAACACTCTATGTCTCTTTGCAGACTCATGCTACTATTTTTCACTTCTATTAACCAAGATTATTTCTAAGACAATGCTGGATTCTGGAGAGGGTGCTGGGAGACAGGTACTCTCCTTTGCTGCTGGTGGAAATGCAAATTAATACACCCTTTTAGGAAAGCAATTTGGCAATAACTGTCAGTAGTCCTAGAAACACTTGTTCCCTTTAGCTCAGTATTCCAATTCTAGGAATCTAGCCAAAGAAAATAATCAGAGATGGGCAGAAAAGATGTCAGAATAAAAATGTTCATTGCCGTGTTATTTATAATAGTGAAAAAAAAAAAGATAAACAATTGGAATGGACAAGTAAAAATGGGCAGCCAAACAGTGGGATATTATATAAAGATTAAATGTCATTTTCAAACATGTGTTTTTGTGACATAGGAAAATGCCACAATAAAATTATGTTTTAAAAAAATAATGCTGTACTATTAAATCCGAAGTATGTTTTCCAAAGCAGACATTCATTGAAGTAGGACTAAAAAGAAATACACAAAGTATTAAAAGTAGTAGCCTGTGAATTAATAGTATTTTTGATGGTTTTGAGACAATTGTTTTAGCTTTTTCCTCTAAAGTTCTGTGTTTTATTTTCTTTTACTTTTTTTTTTTTTTTAAAGTGAACTCACCTAAAAAGTTTGGCAACTGGGTGCCCAGAGCATGCAGGCCATGTCCTCTCTCTGCTATGTTGTGTAGTCAGCGACTCCCAGCTGCTCTTTGTAGCAGTTTCGGAATGTCTAGTTTATCCAGTTGTGTTTGTCTACCTTCAAGGCCAGGACGTACTTCCTAATGTCCAACCTTAATTCCTCTTTATGGCCGGTTAAGTCCGTTGGTACGTGCTCTCTGAGGCTCTTCCGCCCGAACAGCCTGGAGTCTCGGGAAGAACTTCAGCTTTGAAGCCTGCCAGAGCTAGGCGCAGACCCAGAGCCTCACGTCCTTGCCTTATGACCTTGAGCACCAGTTCTGTGCCGCGGTGTTCTCTATAAAATCGGGAAAGCGATAGCTCCCATCTCCTATCACAGGGCACTGAGGAGTAAGAGTTCACTTCCATAAAACATCGGGCACATACAGGTAAATAAAGATGCAAATGGCTTCAGGGCCTGGCGTGCAGGGCTGTCTGGAACATAAGCTAATGGATTCCCCAGGACACTCGTGAAGTCGGCAGGATCCCCACTTTCCAGATGAAGGAGTGGAGCATCTGGTGGTTGCATGACACGGCCCCTGTCGCATGGGCTTGTGACTGGCCGAGCCAGGAGTGGACTGAGTCTGGCTGCCTCAGAGGCTCGGGCCTTCTTCTGTGCAGGCTCACAGGCACCCTTCCTGGTTTCCCTGGATGCACTTCGTCCTGATGCTGTGTAAACCCCTCAGCATTTCCCAGCCAGGCACTCATTCCTTTCAAGGAATAAATAAGACAGACATTCCTTTTTTATAGGTTGAATGATTATAACAAAAACTCGCTTGACTGAAAAGTAGCCCTGAGCTGCCGAGTAACAGAGGCAAGGATGCTGGTCCTAGAACCATTTCCTGGGAAGTCTGCAGGTGCCTTGGCCCTGGTGAATTTTTGCCACCAAAAATCTGCCACTCTTCACTTCCTGGCAGCTAAAGAGATACCAAATTTGTGGACAGCCCCAGCTCCCAGTTTTAACACTTGGGCAAGTTACTTCATATCTCCATGCATTAGATTCCATATCCATAAAATGGGGATAATAACGAGTGTTTGTTAGAGTTGGTGGCAGGATTGTCATGAAAGAATGTTTGTGACAGTTTTGTGAGACCTTGTCATTGTTGAATCAGCATCATTATTTCCAAGGCCTTTAAAGTAACTTATTTCGGGAAAGCTAAGTCATGAGTTCCTTTTTCTCCACCAGGGATGGTTCCCATATACTCGGATTAAGTGCTTCCCAAGGCCATGTAAGATGGAGGAAAATGCACGACAGACTTGGGCTTGAATTCTCTGCTTTGTCATCTGATAGCTGTATGAATTCCAGCAAGTTATTTAGATTCTCTGAGCTTCCATCGTGTTTTCATTTATAAAATGGAAAATAGAAGTATTGACCTCAAAGAGTTGGTGTGGGATTCGTGAAGTAACTTGCACAGCACCTAACAGGCAGTGTCTTCCATGTGCTGGTAGCTCTTGGCTTTGCTCTTTTTCCTGTGACCGCCTCACCCACTCAGTTCCCGGTCTTCTTGATTCTTGCTTCTAGAGCCTTGACTGCACTGTCAACACAGGTCAATGGTGGACAGAGCTATGAGGGGAGACTGAGAGGGCCCAAGGGAGCCTCTTTATGGTTTTTGCAGGTCAGACGCTGAGAGGACCTCTGGCATCCCTGCCTTTTGAAAAAGTGGAGGTGTTATAGAAGTGGAAGAACCACAATGCTCTAGATTTAGACCGGCAGGTCCTGGTTCTGATTCCAGCTCTGTCCCTTCGCCACTCAGCACCAGCTTGGTCATGATGATTCCTTACCTGCTTCTCTGGGCTGCTGTCAGCTGCTAGATTTTGAGTTCCAGCCCAGTGCCCAATACGGTGGATCCCAACCCTGGTTATGCAGTAGGATCACCTGGGAGCTCTTACCAAACACCCGTGCCCCAGCCCCACCCCAGAGTGCTCTCTGACAGCTGTGGCTGGGACCCAGGTGAGGCTAAGCTGCAGCCAGGATTGAGAAATGGTGCTTAAAGTACAGCCTCATTAAATGTTCCTTCCCTCCCTTCTTCAAAGCATAAAGCGATCCCATATTGAGTAATTTATGTATGAGGAGGGTGACCTCATTTATTTGAGCCATGGGACGACCGATATAGTAATCAAGGCTCCTTTCTCATCGTCTCCCTGCCTCCTGGCAAACTGGGGCATCTGGGTCAGAAAAGTGTGGCCTTCTCACTCAGCGCGTTTCCTCATTCCGACACAGTCGCGTTCCAAGTGCTGAAAAGGCCCAGCTAGCCTTTGCCTAGAGAGATTCTGATATTCCTTTGACCTGGTTTTACTCCTTTTATGTATACTTCTGGGCAGAGGCCCTGCTAACCACTCATGCACAACCTTCGCTCAGCCAGCAAGGCCTCAGGATTCCTGGGGTAGCAGAGGGTGTACCTGGTCTCGGCTCCCTGTGAAAGGGGATCCTGTGGTAGCTCTTCAGGATTGGTGCCAGAGGCTTGTCATTGCCCAAAGGCCTGGAAGCTCTGCACTTCTGGATGGTTTGGGTGATTTTTACATCTTTTAGGTAATTAATATTTGCTTGAGAAATCCTATTCAGTTGGCTGCTTTTTTTGTTGTTGTTGTTAGGATGACTTCAAATCCACCTCAAAATAAGAAAAAAACACTGTGTTCTGGAGAGGGCTTTGAAACGTAATGTGGATAGGCACTGCCTGGGGACTTGGTAAATGCAGGTTCTGCCTCAGCGGGTGGGAGGGAGGGCCTGGGATTCGGCATTTCTAACAAGCTCCCAGGAGATGCTGATGCTACTGATTCCAGTCGCACAGGTTCTAAAGCCTAGACCTTTCTTCCTGCTTCCGCCTTCTCTTCCTTCTCCCGTCTCCAAGTCCAGGAGTAGCAGATGTGAAGTGCCATAGAGCAATGGAGTCCGTGGGTTTTGTGGACCTCTTTGTCAGTATTGCATTGTGGTGGCCTCGCTGGTGGCAGCTGCAGTGCGACAGCAGACACACAAAACCGTGGTCCTTCTCATGGTGCCGCAGAAAGATTCCAGGTCCAGGTATTCTGTTGTATTCTCCAGGCTTCTTTCTGCATTCTCGCCAACACTCGTTGTTTCTTGCGCTTTTGGCTTGGCCATTCTGACCGGTGTGAGGCGGTTTCTCACCATGGTTTTGATTTGCGTTTATTTCCCTGATGGTGAGTGATGTGGAGCGTCTTTGCGTGTGTCTGTTGGCCATGTGTGTGTCTTCTTCGGAGAAATGTCTGTTCATGTCTCCTGCCCATTGTTCAATTGGATTATTTGTTCTTCTGGTGTTGAGTTGTGTACATTCTTTATATATTTTGGATCCTAGCCCTTTATCAGATACGTCGTTTGCAAATATCTTCTGTTCAGTAGGTTGTCTTTAGTTGTTAATGGCTTCCTTCACTGCGTGGAAGCTTTTTATTTTGATGTAGTCCCAATAGTTTATTTTTGCTTTTGTTTCCCTTGCCTCAGGGGACCTATCTAGAAAAAAGTTATTATGGCCAATATCGGAGAAATTACTGCCTGTGCTCTCTTCTAGGATTTTTGGTTTTAGGTCTCATCAGTAGGTCCGTAATCCATTTTGAGTTTATTTTTGTGTACAGTGTAAGAAAGTGGTCCAGTTTCACTCTTTGCATGTTGTTGTCCAGTTTGACCATAGCTCTTATTGAAGAGACTGTCTTCTTCCGCATTGCCTATTCTTGCCTCCTCCAGGCTTCTTTCATATTCTCAAATTCATTAAGCCTTGCGGTACATTGTAGAATGGGTAGCGATTTTTATTACCAAAATAAGGATTACTTTGAAAATTTTATAACATTTATCATGTTTTTATTTAATGTGTTTTTTTCTGATTGTACCAATAATACATGTAAACAATAGAAAATTTAGAAAACCTAAGATAACCCAAAGAACAAATGAAAACAACCAATAATCCTGTCACGGAGAGGTAATTCCTTCTAACACATTGGTTTTCTCTCCATTATTCTTTCTGTGTACAGCCCTTCTCTCCCCCTCCCTGACTCCTCCTCCTCCCCAACCACTTGGAGCAGACCTTACACATGGTTTTGTAACCTTAATATAAATATACCCTGTTCATCTCCCCATGCCACTGAACGTTCTCTCTGACATGACTTTTAATAGGTATGTAGTAGTCCATCATAAGATATATCATTACTTAACCAATTTTCTATTGTTGTTTTCAATTTTTCACCACTGTAAATAATGCTGAGCTCAATGCTTTTAGGTACCTGTCTATTTTCTATCTCCCTCAGCCCAATTTCTTTACCTGAAATTACTAGGTCAAAGATTTTGCAGCTTTGTGGAGCTTTTGATAGGTGTTGCTAAATGGCCCTGTGGAAGGACTGAGTCTAATTTGAGTTCCTGTCCCCGTGGTAGGCACTAGATCAAGGGCGTGATCAGCACTTGCATTTTATGTTGGCAGTGGTCCCTCACCCAGAATACCAGGTGTCACTGGAGAGTGTCAGAGCAGACCACCCCCACTGGCACCCTCTCTGGGCCGGTGTGTGTGGAAGTGCTCCCCAGGGGTGAGAAGGGCACTGGGGTTGACCCAGAGCTCATTTTGCTTTCTGGATCTGTGATGTTTCTCTGTTTTTAAGGAAAGAGGGAAAGAGAGCAGAGGGTTTCAAGTATCTCCCATACCTGAGGTTCATGATCAGACTGTTCCCAGAGCCCAACCACTGTTCGCCATCTACACTTCCACATCTCTCCCCTGGACGGGTGTGCTCGTGGCCCTCACTGCACTCCCTGCTTCTGCCCTGCCCCCTTGCAGTTTATTCTCAACACAGGAGCCGGGGCGATCCTGTTCAGACCCGCATCAGAACAGGTTGCTTCTCAGTTCAGAACTCTGCTATGGCTCCTCATGTGCCTCGGAGTAAAGGTTGTAGTCCTTACATGACCTGTAAAGGCCTCCTTCCATGCCAGGTCTCTCCTGCATCTCTGACCTCACCTCCTGTGCTGTGTTGAAACGTGTCAGGCCCAGTCCTGCCTCAAGGCTGTTCCCTCTGCCTGGAATATTCTTCTGTTGGACAGGTACATGGCTGGCTACCTCCAGGTCCTTCCTCCGGTATCACGTTCTGACCATCCTGTTGCATCGGATGTGACCCCCCCCTTCCTGCCCCCAGTGTTCTAGACCTCTTACCCTGCTGTATATTTTCTTCTTTTTGTGGGCTTAAATACTCCGTGTTGTAATTTTAACAAGATGACACTGGCTGCTGTGTTAAGAATGATCTGAGTACGAGGGTGGGATGGGGAGGTGGGAAGACCGGTCAAGAGCACAGCATGCTGGCGGATTTGCTTCTGTATTATGCTTACTGATTGCAGAAATGAGGACTACTCCGATGAGAACAAGCATTGAGTCCAAGGGGGTCAGCCACCCTCATTTGCCTTTGGTGAGGCTCAGCGTCAGGCAGAATGGTGGGAAAGCTTCATAGCGAAAACAAAAGCAAGCCTTGGGCAGCTTGGATTGGAGGCTGTTGGCAGGCGAAGCTGGAGGCGGTCTAACTAGAAACCTGGAGCTCTATGTGATTAGTTTGGGAAGCGTATTTTGCTCGTTCTCAGTGGTCCTGAGTGGGGTTCATATTTAAAAAGTGGGGGCAAAAATGTAAAAAGCTGGCAGGTTGTTGGGGTGCTGACCATTTGGGGCTGGCCGCTGCAGAGGTGGGGGGTAGAGTTGTTTTCATGGCTGGTCTGGCCGTCATCTGTCTGTTTCATCTCTCATGACTATTGTAAATCTCCACTGGGCAACAATCTTTGCCTTTTGTTCACGGTGACTCCAGGGCCTAGAACGGTGTTTGCCAATAAGAGGCTCTCAGTCTCTGTGGAATCGTGTGCGTTTGGCCTACATTACTTCATTTAGTCCTTAAAACCAGTCTACTCTGTGGCAGGAGCAAGATGTGCACCATCGTCAGATGTCTGTTTCAGCCAGAACTTTTCATAGAAGAGGTTTAGCCTCTCCTGACACCTGCCTGCACTGATGAATGATGCCTTGTAGCAAGCATTAATTTGGGTTCCTCGAAGGAGAATTTGCCTTCATAACCTACCCCTGAAGGTGGGACACAGGGTGGGAAATTCATTCTACTCTGGAGTTTGGTGATGGTCTCAGGCATCAAAGCAGGTTTCTGAGGCCCCCATATTCAGGCATGTGTGTGCGTGTGCGTGTGTGTGTGTGTGTGTATGTGTGTGTGCATGCCTCTAATTTACAGTGCATTCTTGGAACTTTTCAAGTTAAACTGTTGCCATGGTAACTCTCATGGTTGTCATTCTTGATTTGTTGTTGTCACCCATCTCAGTTTCCCATCTCCTTAATAATCAGGGAATTAAATTCACTTCTTCAGAAGTGGACCCCAGAGACAGGCAGGCAGAGGCCAAAGAGAGCATGTGATGTGAGGAAGGCCAGCAGGTGTCACAGAGCTCATATCAAAAGGGGAGCCAGGTCCCTGTGAACAGACCCTGGCAGCTAAGTAGGACATTTGATCCCTACTGTGTACTGAGCTCCCTACTGTGTGCTGAACATAGCCACTCTGCCAGGCTGACCGTGATGCTCCGTCACCAACTATGTGAGCAGCAGGGGCAGGATTTGAATCGGGATCCTTCTGGCTCTAAGGCTGTGTTCTTGTATTTCACCATTCCAGGAGTCAGGAACACATGACCAGTCTCTTAGATGCTAACCACAGTCTTTCCCCAAGGGCTCCAGAGGCTGAGGTAGGCGGAGATGGGGTGGAGAGCTGGCTTTATTTCAGCACCAGGAAGAACATTCTCCCAAGTACTGTTCTGCCTGTGGAGAGAGTGAGTCCCCCATCGTGGGAGGTGTGCAAGCAGGGGGCTGTTAGAATATCGAGGAGAAGCTTCCTGCAGGAGGTGGGAAGTTGGACTCACTGTCCCGTTTAAAGATCCAGTTACAGAATGGCTGGCTCCCTTGGGTGGGGCTGCTTATCCAGATCCTTGGCACCATTATTAAGTATACTGATGAATCAGTCAGTAAGAGCTCGCTGAGTGAGCTCGGCCCCAGAGTAGGTATCGTTCAGCACAGAAGGGCAGGAGAGTCCACTCAGACCTCCAGGCACTTAGGATACGGTTCCGAGTATTACCAGACATGAATTGAAGACTGACTGAAAATCGTGGCTCTGGACCACCTCTAGACATTGTCAGCTTTGGCACCATTGACCAGATAATTGTTGCGGGGGGCTGTCCTTGCTTGAGACCCACCGTGCTGGCTTGTGTGACCTTTGGCAGATTAAACAAGCTCTAAGTCTTGGTTCCTTCCTCTTCAATATGGAGGAACCATACCTGTTTTCCCAGTGAAGTGGAGTAGCATTCACTGACGTTCTAGCACAGAGCTGGGCACGAAGGAGACACATGGGAGAAAGAACTCTCACACCAGGCTGGACTGGAGGAGCCAAGGAAGGATTTAAAGAGAAAGAAGTGTTTGGCCTTGGACTTGAAGGATGAGATTGTGTTTTCTGAAAGGACAAGAAATGTGACGTTCCTCTACTCTTCCAGGCTCCCTCACCCTTGCTGATCCCTCCCTATTCTCTCCTAGACAGGGGGGGGGGGGGGGGGGGGGG
>NW_024424008.1:13611844-13667264 GCF_017311325.1 Ursus maritimus | reverse complement strand
GGGGCAAAGAAACTCTCTGAGACCCTGGGCTGCTAGAAGCAGTAGGTTTGGTCCTGGCTCCCACTAAATTGTCCCTGTACCTCGTGCTCTGGGCACATGCACAGACTTGCCCCCGTACCTGGAGCGGACCAACGGCAGGCCCTCTTTCCCTGTCTTGTTAAGTAGGACTTGCCAATTTGTTTCCCTGCAGCTCTCTTGCAAGAAAAAAATGCCCCGACTAAGCATTCAGATCTGGCTTGGACGTGACAGGAGCTACAAATGTAGCTGAATATTTCATGAAGACCTTTTCGTATCACATCTTCTGCTTTTAGGGAGGGCGAAGGGGAGAGAGCACAGGCTTGGGAGTCAGACCGTCTCGGTCTGAGCCCTCACTCCTCAGTGGAACTTTGTGGGGGACGTCTCTTAACTTCCCAGGGCCTCGGTTTCCTCAACTGCGAAATGGAGAGGCTTGCAGCTAACTTGGGGTTTGTTTTAAGGGCTGTAGACGGTAATAGAGGTAAAGCACGTGGCAGAGTACCTGGCACATAAGCTTAGTAAACGTTAGCTCTCTAGTTGGATTCTTTGGGTTCTTTTCCCAGAATTTGTGCTTTTAGGAATAGCATAGTCCTTCTGGGTGACACAGGCCAATGGCACGGGCCTCCTAGGGGGATTGATTGGGCAGAGGGCAGCCTATCAGTCTGCTCCTTTGAACCTAAGCTTTGGGATCTGGTCCAGCATCCTTGAAGAGCTCCCCAGTTGGTCCCCGTCAGCAGGCAGGATGTAGAGAATTCTCTCTGCTCCAGTAGCCCAGCTGAGCATACTGTCAATTCAAAAATAAACCAGTCTATCCAAAGGTGGGTTTAAAATACAGAGGTGACAAGCAAATTCCTGCCTTGCCTTTGTACAAAGATGACTAATTTGAAGAGCCAAAACAGAAGCCTGATAAGGTTCCCCTGCCCCAGGCCCCATCCCAGCCTCAGGCCAGTCCCTAGCTCCTCCTGTTCCTACCCGGAGCTGAGGTTGCTGTAATGAAAACAAGAGGAGTGTGGTGTTTTGTAACTATTTTTATACCTACATCAGACTTGATGTTAGTGCTTCTGAATTATTGAACATTTTTCTCTCCCAGCTGCCCTCTCCAGCTAGTTTCTGTCTCGGGGCAGAGGGAGTTGTTATGTAGGAAACAGTGGAGGCAGACAAACAATTTGACTGCAGGGCTCCTGCTTTCCTTGCAGGGGAATGACTTTATTAGGTGTCCTGTTAAGAACCAGGGGCCTCATATTAAACTTAGGTGTTGGGTATTCTTGTCTCTGTTTAACAGACAGAAAAATGGAGGCTCAGAGAAGTTAAGTAACTTGCCTAAGACCACACAGCAGGAAGTGAGGGAGTTTGCATTCAAACCTAGGTCTTTCTGACTATAGCTGGCGCTGCTTCTTCTAAGATGGGTTCTTTCCTCTACTCTCCTTTACCTCTTGAGTGTGTGTATGTGTATAGGCGAGCTCCACCTGTTAGCCTGACAGACACAGAATCAAATCACCTCCAAACCATGTGTATGGTGGGGGGGGGGGGCAGAATGGAAGTGGGAAGAAGGACCTCAGGGGCGGAGAAATGAGAAGCAGGGATGAAGGAATCTTTGGGTCCAACTGCTGTATATTGGAATAATGGGAAAACTGTCGATGCTTTTAGTAAGAGGTCCTTTGAGTGCACTTTGCAGGCTCTGAGGCATTTTGACACCACTCCATCACACCACCTGTGGGGTGAGAGCCCCTCCCTCACAGTCCAGCCATTTCTTTAAAGTGGTATCTGCACTTTGGGCCTCTTTGAAGGGGGTGATGATTGGCAGCTCTAAACCACCCTGGACAACGGGAGGGAATGAACTAGACTCTTATCATCTGCCTCTCGTAATTAAAGTCCATCATAGACTTTTAATGGATATTTTGAACTCGACGTCCAGGCTTGAAAGGAATCCTGCTGTAGTTTGAGATCAAGTCTCCCTGCAGAGGCACTGTCTCATTGATATCTGTTTTTATTTCAGAGCTGGGGAAGATTACATGTTTTCCATATTCTGTTCCTTTAGCGCCTATTTAATTATTGGTGACCTCAAGATGACTTGCTTCCAAGCATTTTAAACTCCTCATTCTACCTTGGTGAAAACCCTGGTGGAATTATCGAATGAACTCTCTGGCAGATAGGCTTCTGAAAATCAGCCGGGGACACTCATTTCAAAAGTGCCCATCATTATGGTATCAATAAAATGCCCTGGAATAAAGCAGTTGTTAGTAATGTTAATAACAGCTGTATTTTGATAGCAATGCATTTTATGACTGTATCAAGTGATATCACATTCCGTTAAATAAAGTAATATTTGACAGGGGCAAATTCCTCGATATTAAATCCCAGATAGCTGTATGAAATACTGGGCCTCCTTCACATATATATGTATTAAAGCAGCCCTGCCATGTTTTTTCTAGATGACTCTATTTATGAAAACTTGCAGACTAGGTAATGGAAAGACATTCCAAGAAGGCTTCTTATGGGAAATAATTTGATGTAAAGTTTTATGAGCATTTAAAAAAATGACCGGGGTATTTTCAAATGTCTCAGCTTGTGATTTTGCGAAGAGGAGAGAGGAGGGAGAGTCACATTTGAAAGACACCAACCGTGTGCCAGAAGCCTCTAGGCGTGCCTCGTCTCACCTAAGGCACACACAAGCTCTATGGAAGTAGGCACTGTCAGCCCACTTTTCATTTATGCAACACTGAGGCTCTGGAAGGTTAAGTAACATCCCTACGGCTACACTGCTGATAGAATTAGGACTGAATCTGGATTTATCTGACTCTGGAGTGCATGCTGTTACCTCTGCCCCATATTGGCTTCTAGGACTGGTTTTCAAGTGTTTTTTTCCCATATTGCATATGTATGCGTGGGTATCAGGGGATGTGGAGGGGCATAAAAGCTTTATTTTTCCCATGGGAGAGAAGAACCTCAAAAAAACCTGGTTTGTGTCCAAATAAGTTTGAGAGATGCCAAATTGGACAAGTTAAATGTGTTCTTGCACTGCAGGAATTCTCAGAGCCTTTCCTAATGCCAGTGTGAATCTCCAAGAGAGATAAATAGCACACATGAGTTCCCAAATTTCCAGCAAGAGAGTTAAAAAAAAAAAAAATTGCAGAACATCTCCTACGAGCAGCGTCACTTCCAAAAGTCTTTAGGAAGTGCTGACTCCGTAGGTTACTGAATGGGCAGGGTTATGATCACCGTCCCCGTCGTAGAGAGGGGGTCAGTGCAGAAGACTGCCTGGGCTCCTACTGCTACACTTCTTGGGTATTCTGACTATCTCAGTTTCAGTTATCCTTTTGAGGTTTTAGTCACTCAGATACCTGGAATGGCTCTCTGTTCCAACCTTTCCCAACCTATTTTATTGGAAACATCAAAGAATTTAAATACAAAGGATAAGGATTTAACATTTTCTTGTATGTTAAGTCATCAGGAGGGAGAAAACCTTTACCTTGCATTGTGAGGAGGATTTGCATTGTTGAAAGAGCTAAAAGACAAAGATAAAATCATATATGGAACAAAGAGAACACAGTGGGTTGGAATCAAAATATTTAAATCTGTCTTATTCCATTAAGGGAACTAAAAAAAATGGTTTTTCGTATTTTTTCTCTCTCTGCTCTTCTCTCATTTGTATGTGTGTGCGTACACACACACACACACACACACACACACACACTATCGCTGAAGAAGTCTCATACCCTGAACTCCCACACCTTGGATCTGGACGGAAACTGAGGGATAATTTGGCTCACCTGTGTGGCTGGAGAAACTGAGGACTCAGAGGAGGAAGGGCCTTGCCTCAACCCACAAAACTAGTTACCTTATGGGAGATCAGGCCAAGGTGTGGAGACAGGGATAGTGTCTAACACGTTTTGAAGCCCTACTGTGTGGCTGAGCCTAATCTCCTCACAACCAACCCAGAAGAGGGGTATTATCTTGGCTTCCATTTGAGGAGATGAATTGGGAAATGTTCAGCGACACGGCCCACGGTGGGTAACTGGCCATTCCGTGGGATTTAAACCCACTGCAAATCCATAACACATCCTAAGTCCGGAACTGCTTGTCTTCTAATGAGGCGGGAGGGATCCTGTCTGTCCTTGTGCGGTGGTTGCTGTGGGTACCATTCTGAACATGGAGGAAAGGAGCAGGATGCGTACCTGTGGGCGTGAGCCGCTCGGCTTCCTTGTTCCCCACTGCTCAGCTGGCTTATAAGCATCCGAGTGAGTCACAGAGCAGACAAAGGCCGCTGACTCAGCTCAGAGAGGGAGGTGCCCTTGGTTCTTAGTTCCACATTGCCTGGCTTGCCGGGGTGGTTTCTAATTCTTTAAAAAGCCAGGTAGGTTTTTAGCTCCTCAACTGATTTAGATGTGAGTTTGTCCTGAAGGCAGGGGAATGGCTCAGCTGCCACCCGTGGGCTTCCTTCCATCCTCGGTCTCGCACCTTTCTAAGCTGAGCCGATTGTAAACATGGCCTGGAATTGAACAATCCAACGAGTTTGGCTTCCTTCTAGGCAGGACCTAGAGAGGCCACACATGCACTCAGGTGATGCACCATTGCTAGACGCTTCTTTGGGACTCCTTTTTGGGAATCGGGGAATTCAGTCACTCATCACAGAGTTTTTCAGTTAGTATTTGTCGAGAATGTCCAATAAGCCAGACACTGTGGTGGCCAGGTCAGGGGACTCGACAACCCCAGCCAGCCTTCAGGAGGTTGCCGTGCGTGTGAAAGAGTGACTGAAGAGGTGTGTGAATGTGGAGGGAGGCCTCCAAAAGGGTCAGCCCCCTCTGTATGGGAAGGTATCACCAGGCCTCGAGGTGGGGCTCACACTGTGTTGAAGGGTGATCAGAGTTAGGCGGGGTCACAGTTGAGAACTTCCAAGTGGTGGAAACTGCATCTACAGATACATAGGAAAATGGGCAATCAATTTATTTCAGCTGGACCCGAGCAGAGGACATTATATTGGGTGATGAAGTGGTATGAGGGAGAATAGATTGGAAGAGGTTCATAAGAGGCAACATTGACCTTCAGAGCGAGCTCATAAGCCACATGGTCGTCTATGTCTCATCAGGTAGGAGTGGCATCTTGCAACCTGATGTTCTCCGTGTTTCCCATATTGCAGTTCCTGTGTCTTTTGCTTATTTAGGGAAATCAATTGCACCTTAAAGAAGCAGATTTACCACCATTGAATAGGCTTCTTCCAACAGATATTCTAGACTGATACTTTTCAGTAAAAGTGTCTACTGTGATAGAAATGTCCTATATGTGTGCTCCCCAGGATAGTAGCCATTAGTCTCATGCTGCTGTTGGGTCCTTAAAATGTGGCTAGAATAGCGGCGCCTGGGTGGCTCAGTTGTTAAGTGTCTGCCTTCGGCTCAGGGCATGATCCCGGCGTTATGGGATCGAGCCCCACATCGGGTTCCTCTGCTGGGAGCCTGCTTCTTCCTCTCCCACTCCCCCTGCTTGTGTTCCCTCTCTCGCTGCCTGTCTCTCTCTCTGTCAAATAAATAAATAAAATCTTAAATGTGGCTAGAATAGAACTGTATCTATTTTATTATACTATTTATATGATTGTATTATTTAATATGCATAGATATTTACCATATTTATATGTTTGCTTTTTTAAAAAGAGATTTTATTTTAGAGAGAGAGTGTGCAAACGGGGGGGGGCAGATGGAGAGGGAGGGGGGAATCTCAAGCTGACTCCCCACTGAGTGCGGAGCAAGATGTGGGGCTCTGTCTCACAATCCTGAGATCATGACCTGAGCCAAAATCAAGAGTTGAGTTGGATGCTTCACCAAAAGAGCCTCAGGCGCCCCTAGAGGGGCTTGCTTTCTATTGTGCAGTGCTGGGTGGTAGGAGAAAGCCTATGAGCCCATTGCTGCTGCAGACATTTTGGGAGATATGCAGTGGGAGAGGAACTCCCTGGACGGAGGCACCTCAGTAAGGGAGAGTGCGGGTAAGGGGTAGCTATTTCTGCCTGGGAACCAACAGAGTAAGGGTGTGGAGAGAAGAGACCTTCTTAATGGACTCTGAGAGTTGAGGAGTTTTCCAAGTAGGGGTGGGGAGGGGATGTGGAAAGACTCTCCAGGCAGAGGAGAGCGTACAGGAAAAAGGACGGAAGCTCTGGAAAAGGATATCCACCAGGGAAGTGCGGCAGGGTGAGGTGGCCTCGGGAAGAAGAGGGGCGGCTGGGGAGCTTGGACTTGATTCCGATGGTGCAAGGCAGCTATGTATAGATGACGTGACATTGTGAGGGTCAGCAGCAGAGTCACGCATCATCCGGGATGGCGGGAGGCGTGAATACTGTTCTTCGAAGGGCTGCATGGAACTTAAACACCATAGTTCAAAGCCAAGATTTTAAATTAAATTAAAATGCAGACTTGAAATTTCTTATACTTAGGTAGAGCTCTCCTCATTATATTATCATGTTTACTGCCACTCTTGCGTTTGGTGTTTCCTGCACATGACGGCCAGCAGCATCCTGGCCCTGGAGGGCGTATTAGGGAACAGTCCCCCAGGAGCCACTGACAGCCCAGAGAGGCTGCTAGTCTGCTCATAGTTGCTCAGCTTTCCCTTGCACCTTAAGGCTAGAATTTCATCCCTGGGCTAGAGAAAACTCCAGACAGACTTCCAACGCTTTCATAAGAGTCAACATCTGGAAATACACTTGCCTTTGAAGAGCAAAATAAAGTTCTTTTAAAAGGTTTCTTCAGCACAACATAAACGTTGACTTTCTTGTCCCAGCCTTTGGATTTGAGGCTCTCGGTTAACTACTGTCCAGATATCTGTTTTGCTTTTAATGTTATGCAGTATTGATATATTGATCAGAGCCTCAGCCAGAGTGTATCTTGGCTAAACTGTCCTATGTCCCTAGCAAATAAGAATGACTGTGTGAGTGGCAAGAAAGTGTCAATGTTGCATTTGTCTGCAGTGTCGGTCTTTGTTGTTGTTGTTGTTGTTGCTACGGTTTGGTTACGCTCCAGAGTCCGCCAGTGCCTAGGATATAAAATGCCTAGGATATATCAAGAGCAGTGTTGGTGGCAGGCACACCCATACCCTCCAGGGTGTAGAACAGAGCCCTAGAATGGAAATTGGCCCTGCCGCTAACTAACCGTGACATGGGGCAAAGCACCTGACCTCTCGGAGTTTCAGTGTCCCATCTGTAGAACTGGATCTTAATGCCATCCTCATTAGGTTGCTAGGAATGTGACAGGATGCGGATATAAAATTCACAGCATCCTATCTGTCACAGAAGAGGGCAACAATTTAATAATTGGTAACTGGCACTATTATCTTCATGAAATTTTCATATCCTAGTTAAAGATGTAAAGAAAAAACAAGCAACAAAAGGATGCTTAACATCATTAGTCATCAGGGAAATGAAAAGTAAAACCACAGTAAGAGGGGCGCCTGAGTGACTCAGTCAGTGAAGTGTCTGCCTTCGGCTCAGGTCATGATCCCAGGGTCCTTGCTACTTGCTCAGCCGGGAGCCTACTTCTGCCTCTCCAAGTGCCCTCCCCCCTGCTCGTGTGCGCTCTCTCTGTCTCTCTCTCTCTCACCTGCTCTCTCTCAAATAAATAAATAAAATACTAAAAAAAGGAAAAAAACACAGTAAGATATGCCTTCAAACACACTTGAGTGCCTAAAAATGAAAAGACTGATCATAGTGAGTGTTGGTGAGGATATGGGGCAGCGGAAATGTAAAGCGGTCCTACTACTTTGGAGCACAGTTTAGCAGCTTCTTAAAAGTTAAATACACTCCTAGATTATGATGCATCCATTCTACTCCTACGTACTTACCCCAGAGAAATGAAAGCATGTTTACATATAAAGACCTGTACAGGAATGGTTGCAAAGGCTTCACTGGTAACAGCCAAAACCTGTAAATGATCTAAATACCTATTGACAGGTGAATGGGTGAACGAAATGCAGTGCATCCATGCAATGAAACACTACCCAACAATAAAAATGGAAAGGATTTTTTTTTTTAAAGATTTTATTTATTTATTCGACAGAGATAGAGACAGCCAGCGAGAGAGGGAACACAAGCAGGGGGAGTGGGAGAGGAAGAAGCAGGCTCCTAGCGGAGGAGCCTGATGTGGGGCTCGATCCCATAACACCGGGATCACGCCCTGAGCCGAAGGTAGACGCTTAACCACTGTGCCACCCAGCCTCCCCAATGGAAAGGATTCTTGATAAACCCAACAACATGGATCAGTCTCCAAATAATTATACTGAATGAAAAAAGCCAGACAGAGAAAAGAATATGTGCCATCCGATTCCATTTACATGAAATTCGAGGACAGCGCCAAGTAATATATTGTGATAGAAAGCAGGGAAGTGGTTGCCTGGAGAGGTGAGAGGGGAGGAGGGTGTGGGGAAGTTTTTGGGGGGGCGACGATGGATCTCTTCACTGTCTTGATTGTAGTGATAGTCTCATAGTTGTATGCTGATGATCTGAACTCATCAAGTTGCACAATTTAGACACGTACAGTTTTGTAGGTCAACTATCGCTCAATTAAGTTTTATTTTAAGTTAATGTCCACTACAAGACAAGACACATAGCATACTCATTAACAGGGGTTTGTTGACTAGATGATGCGTTAGCTCCAGATGCTACCATAGTGAATGGAGTTTTAGACGCCTTGCTCTACCGCTCAGGGTCACCTTGGGCAAGTGACTTATTCTGTCTGAGCTGCGGTTTTCCACATGATGAACCTATGCCACTCCCTCTCTGTGGTTCACACAGACCCCCGGCATGGAGTCCAGCATGTTGTGGGTGCCCCAAATTGCTCCTTGTAATGATAGTACTGTTATGTAGAGTTAGATACCCCAAACCAACTACAAACAGATGAAAATCCCCATGAACCAACCTGAATGGAAACCGAAATGCTCTGCCTTTCTCGGGGCATAGAAATGAGCGCTTCCATCATGCTCTAGAACAGTCTGTTCCCTTTGGTGGATTAAGCATGCTTTCATTTCACGGATACCGGTTCCATTCAACAAACATTCTTCGAGGATTGGGAGAACTTCCCAAAGGAAGTGACAAATCATAGAGTCTTAGAATCGTGTGACACTGGAACAGCCTCTTATCCAACACAGTAATTGTTACAAGGATGACCACTGAGGCTGGTGAAGGAAGGTGCCTTGTCCAGGGTCATAAAGTGGGGTCAGGAGTAAGCTAGTTCTCCTGGCCTCCCAGCCAGCATGCTTGTCTATGTACCATGTGACCTGCCCTCTAAGCCAGAGAGCATTTCTCCAGTGGCAAGGTCAGCTGAGGCTGTGTCTAAATGATCAGAATTAGCAGCTTCTGAAAGAGGACATTTTCTGCCCAAGTCTTAGATTCAGGGAACTCAGCAGGCAGTGGGCCAAGGTTTTGACATTCCTGGCCCATGACCCAGGCAGGACTCTGGTTGGGTTCCATCTCTCAGAGCCTTCATCTCTGCTGTGTGTTTCAGATCCATTTATATAAGATTGCTTTGGGAATGCCTGTTAAAAAAAAAATCGAAGAGCCAGTTGTGTTTTTATTGCTTTGGCCATATCATGTAGGGCTAAACGAGTTACATCCATTTCCAGTGGCGAGCAGCTTGGAAAAGTAAATTCTTGGAGGCCCAATTCCAGAAGATTGACACAAGAACCTTTAGACAGAGCATGGAGACCCCTTCATGCATTGCAGGCTCAGCATCTCTTACTTGTGGACACAGGCAGTCACAAGGAAAACTCAGAGGGCATCACGACAGCCATTCTTTCTCCTGGTCCTGGTCTCGCCTGATGGGATTGCGAGGTAGCATTATTATACTCCTGGGTGACAGTAAGGAAAGGGAGGACTCCGAGAAGTTCAGTGGGTCCTCTAGATCACCAGTTCCTGTGCAGCAGGCGTGGAGCCCGTGTCTTCCAGTGTATCCCGGCTCTCTTGCTGGCCAGGTCGCTAGCCTGGGATTTCTCTTAGGGCTTTGAGCTTGAAGGAAATGCCTTCCACTGAGTGTGTACCCATGTGTGTTGTGTGCATGCGTGTGTTTGCAGGTGTGCATGGGTGATTGGGGTACAGGGCAGGGCCAAGGGATTTTTCCCCCTCCAAAACCAAAGTCAAGTTGACTTTGGAATAGGGAGTTGAATTATATGTATCTTGTGTTTCTGTACCTCTTTTTTTCATTTCCCAATATAGGATGCATGAACAAGCTCTAAATAGAGTCATAGGAATCGATCTTTCTTTTTCTTAAAATATTTGCCATATAAGCTTCATCCTCCTGTGTGTATGTGTGTGTGTGTGTGTGTGTGTGTGTGTGTGTGTAGATATCTATTTTTCTGCGTTTCTTGCAGACGTGATGTTTTGGTAAATACTTCAGCATGCCTCTAAAAATAAGGAATTTCTTCTACATAACCATGATATGCTATTTATAACTAAGAAAATTAATAATTTACAATTGTCATTGTCCAAAAAATGTCTTCATGGCTTTTTTTTTTCTCCTCAGCTAGGATCCAAACAAAATTTATGCATTACATTTGGTTTGTATGTTGAACCAACATTCTTAATAAGCAGTCTTCATGAGCTGGAATCATCTCCAAATTAGAGTAAAAAGCCCTCTGCAGCTGAGGCAGCTGTTTGGGACTGGCCGTGAAGGTCCCCTGGGAATATCTGTGCCTCCCCTGTGAGGTCTGCTGACCAATCAGAGGAAGGAGCTGGAATCACTGTGTCAGGATGGAGATCTCAGGGAGGCAGGGAAAGGCAGAGTGATCTAGCTTCCTGTCAGCAAGGCTCTGGATTCCACGGCGGCTAGAACCAGAGTCACCTGAGCCCGTGGCCAGCTATTCAGGAAGCAGGGAGTTGCCGAAGGAGTTATAAGCAGCCTGAAGTGTGAGCCCATGACAGCTGGCCTTGGGAACAGGGGACAGTTGCCAGGGGGTTTGGGAACCCTACATAAAATAGGACCAGATTTGGAACACAAGAGTCCTGAAATGTGTGTTTCTGCTCCGATTTCTTTTTCTGCTTCTCATTTCTGCTTCTCATTTCTATTTTTTGGTCGTATACCTTTGAAAATGAACATGTCATTGCAGGCATCTGGAGATTTTTTTTTTTCTTCTGTAGCCATTCGATGGCCATATGTTATTATAACATGGTTAAGACAATATAACTGATACTTGACTAAGGCACCCGCTGCTGATCCCTCCAGTGCTACCCCCTTGCCTTTGTCACGTGGTGCCCCTGACCCGCGTCTCCATCCCCTCTGGACTGAGCGCTGTCTAGAGTTGCGGCCTCAGTGCTGATACAGTACCTGTCTGTGCACAGAGAAGATGTTCATCAAATACACCGCCATGACCCAGAGTTCGAATTGCTGCGATCAGCCAGAACGTTATGGGAGCACATAGAAGAACAAATGAACAAAGGGGCGCATGCTTGAAAATAGGACAATTAGATATGTTTTCCAGAAGGTTTGTACTAGGGAGTTCTTGGGAGATACGATAAGTATTTATTTATTTGATAAATACTTAAGTGCTTACACAACAGCACTGCTGTAAGTGTTTTAAAAATAACTCAATTCATTTTCTTACAACCCTCTGAGGTAAGGACTGGTATTTTTCCTACCTTACGTCTGAGGAAGCTGAAGCCTAGAAAGGTTAAGGGATTAGTCCAAGGTCACGTGGCTAGAGAGGCAGAGCCAGGACTTGACCTCAGGTGATCTGGTCCCGAGTCCCCTCTCTGCCATTTCACTGTGTTGAGTGGGTTTGGGTGTCCCAGGATCGGGGAAATCACTGCAGTAACCCTAAGCTGCTTACCAGGGATGGCAGGAAGGCTGTCAAGGCCAGGTGGCAGAGGGCCTGCCCCCTGGCTTAGCCATCTTGAAGAAGCAAGGCACCTTTGCCACTTGTGGGGCCTGATGCTTTCCATCCTGTTGGGTGTCCTTGTGGGGCAGGATTTCGGTGAGGATGCTGCTGGGCTTGACTAACTGGGTCTACATTGCTAATAGAGTTGGAAAGACTATGTCCTCTTGCGGTGCTTAGGAGGTCTTCAGGCTGTCACAGTGGCTGTGCCAGTCCACCTGTCCCTCCTCGTGACCCAGCCTGGTCACAGGGCCCGATCCACCGGCAAGCAGGCCAAGCCAGTGGACCTCTGTCGTGCATTGCTGGAGCCAAACAGAGCTGCTGCTCCTTGGGGCTCTGCTGCAAAGTTGGGGTCCGGGGGCCCTGGCTCCCACTGGCGTGGAATTCCCTCTCGAAGGTGAATGTTTGTTTGTTGGTGTTCGGTCCTGCCGTTTGGTGCTTTGAAGGGCTGCAGATGCTTTCCTTTCCATGTTGCCAGAGCCGACACAGGACCATCCGAGGAGTAGCTTTCCTGAGTTGGAAGGGAGGTAAAACACCTCATCAACTCCTGTTGCGGCTTTGATCGCTGCCGTTGAACAAATCTTTCCTGAGCCTTATAGCAGTGCCTGGAGAGGAGATGAGGAAGACCTCAGGAAGCTTGCAGCATAGTGGGTGCTCTTCCCTCCTGCCTTTTGTGAAGGGAAAAACGGAGACGCAGAGGGCTGCTCCAGGAAGCCCTGGGAAAGCAACTACCAACGGGGGAGAAGCGGGGCTCCTGGAAGCCGACCCAGGAAGGACGGTGTCTTTTCAGGGCGGCTTAGTCTCTGGATCAGACACGCCCAGATTCGAGTCTTGGTTTCACTGCTTATTCACTCTGCAGTGGAGAGCAAATGTCTTCATCTCTCTGGGCCTCAGTTTCCTCAGCTGAAAATGGGCTAACGGTACCTACCTCAAAGGGCCTGCCTAGGCCAGTGTCCAGGGCACTGCATTGTATTTCAGGGAACTTAAGTAAGAGGGGGGCCGTGCTGCACTGGGGTGAATGTCCCCAGCAGGCCCTTAGGGCATTCCTGGAGTTCACTAGGACCCTGAGGAAGGCAGTGGGGCCTGGAGAGGAGGGAGGGCTTAGGAGTCAGGCAGGCTCCCCGTCCTCCTAGCACTCAGGCTTTGGGCAGTCATCTGCCATCTCTGAGCCTCACTTTCCCTGACTGTGAAATGGCCAACTGGCCTATACGGTCAGGACCTGCCTGGAAGTGCTTACTACGTGGAGGTAGGAAGTAGAAGACAATGTGGGATATAAGTGTTGATGGTGTAATGTAGTGACTCCACCCACTAGCATGCACGTGTGTGCACGTGTGTGTGTGTGTGTGTGTGTGTGTGTGTGCATGTGCACGAAGGGGCAGGGGTGATTACCAAGGGAGGAGGGGCAGAGTCACCAGGCTTGGAGAGACGTGTTCAAAGTCTTCCTTCTCTCTTCGGAGCATAGGACCTATTCTGGAGGCTGAGACAGAAGAAAAGAGGAGGAAACAGGATGAAAGGCACTCATACTGACGGAATGTCTGCCGTGTTCCAGGCACTGTACATTCTAAGCTTATAGCCTTCGCTGTCCATCTGTTAGGCAGGCAGTACTCTTCCCTGTTTTCAGATGGTCTCAAGGACGATCAGAGAAGGCAAATGATTTGCCCAAAGTCATACAGCTCTCTGAATTCCAAATCCCTTTCCATGAAAGCTCTCTGCCTGTTCATGGATACGCATTAGGATAGGACTCTATTTTGAGAAAGAACGGGAGTTGATACCAAGAGGTGAGAGTGTAATCCTGTTTATATAAACTGTTCTAAGAGGAAGCCATTTCCAAATGGCAAACACTTACTCATTTCGCCAGTTAATATTTGCTGAGCACCAGGCAGGCACAGTGCCAGGTGGTGGGGATGGAGCAGACCCAGGCCCTGTCCTGGGGAGGGAAAGGAAGATGAAAAAATGAATCGGAGGGTGGTCAGAAAGGAAGTTAGACAGCGTGCTATGAGAAACAAGGACTGGAGGAGGGAGGGGCACTGAGATAATGTCTTGGTTTGGGTTCTCCCCAAAGAGACCCAGAGGAAAGGATGTGGGTATAAATAGTTTGTGAGGTGATTCCAGGAGGCATGACAAGGGAGCAGGGAAGGGAGACGTCAAAGGGAGGAAAGGTAATAAGAGTGTTCATGACCGGTCACCCCCGTAGGCAGTGGACCAGCTCCATCCTGCAAGGACCCCCGGAGAGACACTGAAGCACTTGCCGGACCCTTGTTCCATCAGGTGACAAGAAAGCTGGGGGATCCCTCTACCAACTTATGCTCCTCATTGCTTGTGGATTGCTTCCAGGGATGTTAACTTCCAGGTGCTTCCACCCTGCCCCATGCAAGCGTTTCCATGGCCAGACAGTTTCCAGTGAGTGCCTGACCTGAGATGCAAAGGCTTCATAGTGTGGGGACTGTCCACGGAAGCTGCGGGCAGGTTGAGGGGATTCATTGTGTCTGCTACAGATGGCATGGTCAGAGGGGCAGCATGTGAGCGAGCTGAGACTGGAATGGAAGGGGATGGCTCTGAAGGAGCCAGGGGGCTTACAACCAGAATGCTTCCTTGAGCCGTTCTTCCACACTGCTCTGTGGCAACCTGAACTGCCAAGGGCAAAGGCTCAATAGCCAAGGCCAGGTGCAGATCGCTGGCCAGGCTGGGTCTCTCTCTCCTCTGACTCCTCTCTCTGAGTCACAAAAATAGGCTAACTCTTCTTTAGCCAAAGAACTCACAAATGGCCTTAGAAATAGACCGTCATTAGACGACTTAGGTCCTGCTCAGTCATACCAGGATCCAGCTTTCAATGCTGCAGATACCCACAGAACAGCTCGAAACGTGTCCTGGCTCCCACCACTCGCCACACTGCTGTATTTAGCCCCGAGGCCAATTTCCAGCCCTTAATATATTCTGCTTTTTCTGGAAGAGAAGCTCACAACAAGATTTGTCTCTGCGGCTTACTTTAAAACCAACAACAACAAACAACACACACACACACACACACACACACGTACACACACAATATCCCCCACAGATGACACTTTATAAATCGGGCAGAGGAAGATAAAAAGGACTACTTAATACTTCCCATTTATTCCATTCAACAGTCAAGTGCTTTACAAAGCCCATGCAATTATATTGTTATTTTATAATTATTAATCCTGCCCTGAGCTCCCCCCAAAGCCCCCGTGTGTGCAGGCATCTCTGGTTTTGCCTACAAGCCGTCTGCGAGTTTCTTCTGTGCCCCACAATGCTGCCCCCGCAGATGGTGGTGCTGGGCCGAAGTGGCCTTTCCTGAGCTGCTGGCATTTGACTTAAATGTGTTTCCCATCATGTAGATCTTCCTTTCTTGCCTGGCACCATTTTCTCACATCTATATGCATAGAAGAGACTAACATGATTATTTGGGACGAAATATCACTATCCTCCAAAATCCAGTTTTGTTCCTTTCTCTTTTGAATAGTACGTTCTGTGGAGAACTATGCATTCTCTCCTATGAATCATGTATCGGGGACCCAATTTATTGAGTACCTACTACATCCCAGGTATTTGGCAGACCATGCACATAATTTCATTTAATGTAATTTTTACAATGACCTTCTCCAACCCAACAGCGTTATTCTCCTTGATGGAAGCGGAGCTTCGCCTCTGTGACTCGCCCAAGGTCACGTATAAAGCAAGGGGAAAAATCAGGCAGAGGAAGGATTGGATTCTGACCTCCTTGGATTCTGACCCAAGTCTGTCTAATTTTAACGCCCATGATCCCCAAATCAGGTGGTTCTCAAAGTGTGGTCTCCAGACCAGCAGCATCAGCATCACCTGAGACTTCGTTAGAAATGCAGATTCTCAGGGTCCCCTCTAGATGTGACCAATGGCAAATGACAAACTCTAAGGGGTGGGGGGTGGAGGGTGGGGGGTTGGGATCCCACCCTTTAGGTGATTCTGGTACAGTCCCCTTTAGGTGATTCTGGTACAGTCCAAAGCTGGGGAAATACTGTCATCACCCATTTGTTAACTACTTATATATGGTTACCCTTTGGAGGAGCTGTGAAATTTCCTCTTCTCTTTGTCAGTATAATTAAAGTGAGGAAAATTCCAACAAACATTTATTTTTTCTCTAGTAAGTATGCCTTTCAAATTTGGAAGGGTCTAAACTCTCAGCTGTCTGGATTCGAATCTAGGTCTCACTGCTTATTAGCTGTGTGATCTTGGGAAAGTTATTTAACCCTGTAAGTCTCCCTTTCTGTATGTTGCAGATAACGGTAATCCATTACAGGATTCTTGTGAGGATTAAGTGAGTCAGTGTCTGTAGAAGTGGTGAGCATAATGTCAAGTGTATCATAAGAATCCAATAAATATTAGCTAATTGTTAATAATTATATGATTGGTTCGCTCATGTTAGCTGTTAGTAGCTAAATGGTGTAATGCTTTTTAAATTGCATCCTTCATTAAGGAGTTCAGCATAAGTTTTCTCAAACAGTTCTGTATGGCTGATTTGAACGATATTTTTAAACCCTGCCATTCCTTATATTTGAATCTTAGCAATAAGTATAGTTACCAGAGTAACTGCCTAGAAGAAACCATGAGTACTACTTTAAAAAATCATTTATGGAGGGGCGCCTGGGTGGCATAGCGGTTAAGCGTCTGCCTTCGGCTCAGGGCGTGATCCCGGCGTGATGGGATCGAGCCCCACATCAGGCTCCTCTGCTATGCGCCTGCTTCTTCCTCTCCCACTCCCCCTGCTTGTGTTCCCTCTCTCGCTGGCTGTCTCTATCTCTGTCGAATAAATAAATAAAATCTTTTAAAAAAATCATTTATGGAAATCTGACACACGATACGTGCCCATACATGTTTGTGGAGTAATGAATTGAATGACTGATCAATGCACAGATGTGACGTCTAGCCCAGACATTGCCCACACGCACTGTCAGGTTGTGGTGTGGGAGCCGGAAGCTGTCTCTTACTCTGTTACAGTCCCAGCACACAGCATAGGGTCTGGCACACAAGTAGATGGTCCATAATTACTTCCTGATTGAATTTTTTTTTTAAAGAAATGCTTATATCTTTAATCTCTTCTATCAATAATATGCTTTGAGATCTTGTAAGCAAAGATCAAAGTAGAAGTATATTTCTCTCCCTGGGTACTCCACGGCCCAACATTTTTTAAAAATGAAGTTTTCAGAGAGTGATCAAATAAGACTTAGGAGCCAGGAGACCTGGATTCTTTGTTCTGTTTTGCTGCCAGGCTTAGATGTGACAAAGGCCTGTCACTTAACTCTCAGCCTCTTTTACGCATGTGTAAGTGGAGAAGGTTGGACTAGATCAGTGTTTGCCAACGGGGACTGATACCAAATGGTGGGAGATACGTTACCTAGGCAGAGTATTAAATAGCGTTGAATCACATGGTCAAAAAGCCCTGTTTCAATTCCTTTTCAATCTTCGTGATTTAGTCAAGGAGAGAGCCTAGCCTGATTGTGCCACTAGTAGGTATTTAATATCTCCGGCACCCTGCCTAGTCTCTTATTTTAACAAAGCCCTGAGTTTGGATAAGGAGGCAACGGTATTTACCTTGTTTTGTTTTCATTGTTTTTTGTTTTTTAAAAGATTGATTTATTTATTTTAGAGAGCGAGCATGAGCGAAGGAAGCGACGGGGGAGGGGGGGCGGGCAGGTGGCGGAGAGAGATAGAGAAGCATACTCCCCACTGAGCCTGGAGCCTGACGTGGGGCTTGATCTCAAGACCCCTAAGATGATGACGTGAACCGAAACTAAGAGTAGGACGCTTAACCGGCTGAGCCACCCAGGCGCCTCTCATTGTTTTTATTTTTTTTAAGCTTTTCTTCTGTCCATGAAGAGATGGTGTTTTTTTTTCACTTACCGTAATGAGATGCATGTACCCTTTCTGAGTAAATCGAATCAAGAAACAAAAAGTCAGTTGATTTTAAAAGTTAGGTTACTAGCGGTGCAGCAGGTCTGGAGGCGCGGCAGAACCATGAAGACGGAGCAGGAAGTTTGGAAGGGAGATGGGTGCCAACAGGCCTCAGGCTTACCAGCCAGGAGTTAACGCAGTGAGGAGGGGAACCTTCTCTTTGGTCAAGACTGCATGTCAGTGCAGTCAGGCCAGGAAGGGAGGTGAGGAGCATCAGTCCTGGCACAGTGGTGAAAACCAGAGCCACCGGCGAGAGCCCCCACCCCACCCTGGAGATTCTGATCCCAGCTCTTGGGTGGAGCCAGGGGCGTGGATTTGTAGAAATCTCTAGAAATGATAGTGTTGCCGTGCAGGGTTCCAGATGAAGACATAAGGTTCAGTGCACGTGTAGAATCCAAAAATCCTTAGGAAAGAACCAGAAATGCAGAGAAAGTTGACGGCAAAAGTGTTCACCACTGCATTATTTATATGCACAGATGGCTGGAAAGCACTCACCTGCTCGACAGAAAGATAAAAGTTAGTTATGGCATCCCTGGGACAGAATATATATAGCTGTTCAAAATTATATATATGGGAGCCGGTAGGGATGTGGGAAAATAGAGTACAATGTGGAAAACACAATACATAATTGCATCTATAGCATTATTTGGACTATATAAAATGCAGAAGCAATTTGAAGTAAATATGTTAGAGTGTTAATAGTGGCTATTTCTGGCTAATGTGATGATGTGTCTTTTAAAAACTGCTTGTCTATATTTTGAGACTTTTCCCACAATTCTAAACACTGAATATACTCTTCTCCCCCCCTCAGATTACAGGCATCCGTGAGACGGACCTGATTAAAATCCTGGTTCTGTCCTTATTGATACATGACCTTGGACGAGTACTTAACCTTGAGAGTGTCCGTTTCCTCGCCTGAAAGATGGAGAGCGTTCCTTTCTCGTGGGTTGTCATGAGCATTAAGTGCGGTGGTGCAGGGGAGACATTTGTCGAGGTGGCCGGCTCATAGCAGTTTCTCATTAAGGAGTGCTGGCATTATTTGACCACAGCCACACCCTGGGAGCCCCCTCCCTGTCACTGTTGTTCTTCTAACTATTACTACTGCTGGTGAATTTGGAAGGTGTAGCACGAAGCTGTAAACATTTAATTCTGAAGGTTGTCCCCTCGGTCAGTTGCGTACACACACAAACTTGCACACCCTTACTGAGTGAGCAAGTGCGCGTGCGTGCACACACCCAGCTCTGGTGCTGAGCGCTCACTCGGTGAAGAGTCTCCATTTCCACAGCTCCTGTCACAAGAGGATTGGCTTCAGCTAACAAAGTGCTTCCTGAAGCATCATCTGTCGGACACACTGCTCAGCACATGGCACCTTTCCTCTCCCCAGCTTTTTAAAAAACTGAGCTAAAATTCACAGAACATAAAATTCACCATTAACCACTGTGGAGTGTACAATTCATTGGCATTTCATCCATTCTCGGCTTAGTGCAGCCATCGCTGCTGTCTAGTCACTGCCCGGAAAGGAAACCCTGTCCCCAGGACGTGGTCTTTCCTCCTTCCCCTCCCCCAGCCCCTGGCAGCCCCCAGGCCGTGCTCTGTCTCTGCAGCTGTACTTTTTGTCTTCACTGGAACTCTGTGTCCGACTTGAACCTTGCCTTCTTTTGGCTGGTGCTCACTGGCCTTTGCCCTTTGCCAGTTGGTTAAAGATCCCTGTGAAAGAAATATATGAGTGGACTCAACCCCCACCTCCTTGAAACCAAACTGTCCCAGTGAAGTCATTTAAGATACAGATTTATTTTTTCTCACAAAGGATTTGGGGCTTTTTGGCGGGGGTGGGGGAGTGGGGGGGGAGGGCTTAAGCCTAACGTCAGGGGATTCGTCCCCATGAAGGCCCTTTGCTGAAGGCTTTTGCGTGCAGATAGCTGCCTCTGAGGGTCGGGTCCTTCTAAGCCTTGTTAGTGCTGAGCTGGGAGGTGGAGGTGGGGCACGCCTGGCTGGCTGGCTGGGGACTTGCTTCCTTGGGACTACCCTGCTGTCCAGGAACGGAGCCTGGGTTCAAATTCCGGCTCTGTCACTCTCTAGGCATCTGACCTTGCTCAGGCTAAGGCACTCTGTGAGTCCCAGTGTCTGCGTCTCTGAGGGAGTGATCACTGTGAGTTTTCGTAGAGGATTAAATGAGGCAAGGGCTGTGGGAGGTCCCCAGGGATCTATTATCATCCTACCTTTGCTTTGCTTCTTTGGAAGTAGAAGAGTATGTTGGAAACATTACCCAAGAATCTAGAGTCAAATGACCTGGGTTTAAATTTTAGTCCCGCTACTTACCAAGCATGGGCCTGTGGGAATAATGGAAAAGAAGGCAAAAAGGGGGCAGATGCACTTCAAGCCAGGGTCTTCCACTGAAAGCCCTGGGATTTGGGCAAATTACTAAACCTCTGGCAACCTTCTCATCCACAGGATGGGAACAGCACAGCCGCCTTCGCAGGGCTGTTGGGGGGATAATGTGAGATCATGCGTACGAAGTGCTGAGCGCCATTTCTCATCCATGTGGTACCAAACGTGTGTTACCTTTCCCTGACGTCATGAGCTCAAACGTCTTCATGGGCCAGGCTGGCTACTAAACTTGCAGGGTGGCTAGTGGGTAGGGAGGACAGGTGGCGGGGGTGCAGACGTTAGGCGGAAGCTGCGTCTTGGGTGCTGGCGATCGATTACAAGACAGTTGAAACAGCATTGCAGTTCAGTTTTATTTTTCATATGTAACCCAGCTGGTAACAATAATGGGAAGGGGGCTCGATTTCACTAGAGAGTTGCCCCCCCCCTTGGCCCCTTTCTTTAGGGCAAGCCTCAGTTTCTTCATGTGCAAAATGGAAATATTGGTGCCGTAATCTGACCATCTCCCAGAGTAGCTGTAAGAGCAAATCAGATTAAAAGAATGTACATGAGAGCATTTTGTAAACTGTAAAGTGCTGCGTAAATGTAACTGATTATTATTTCATTGGAAAGACATTGTCTTGTTGGTATCTCATCAAAAACAGTGCTAGTCCTTTCACTGAGTCAAGGTGATGATAGCCTCTGTGTCATGAACATGCATGGGGAAATCTCAGGTTAGTAGGTCTTTTGCTTTATCCACGTGGTCTCCGAGCCGGAAAAGATGGAGCATTCCTTCACTAAAGGGCCATATCTTTTGAGTCTATTGACAGCATGTCATGTGGAACTCAAAATTGCCTTCGTGAATGCAGATAGATTGCATCTATTAGTTCCTTCTTGTCATCATGACCTGTCAGAAGGGAAAATTAAATGTGCCTACAAATATTTCAATATTTATGCTGTGTGCAGGGTTTAATATTCATCCGGAGCAGTGAGTGGAAAGAGAAATAAAATCCACATCCTTTATTTTGGTCTAGGATATTGCTCAGTTCAGCAAGAATTCTTTGAGCACCTACTGGGAGCCAGGGAGTATACAATGTGCCAGGGTCTACAGAAGAAAGACTCCAAATTCTAACACTGACAACTCTCCATTTGTGTGTTCTTTCAGAAGCCATGGGGATCAAGGTCACCCCCGGGGCAGTGATGAAATCTTCCCAGAGGTTGGGAAGAGGGAAGTAGGTGAAGAGTACGGCAGACTAGAGCAGAGGTATTTGCAATGAAGTGGGAGAGAAAGAAGTGTGGGAGGGAGTTCATCAGCCGTCAGAAACCCTACCTGTCAGGATGTGGTATGTACTCGTGAGGAGGAACAAGAGATAGGAAACAGTAGCTCAGCATCATAAAAACTAAAAGGCATTGAACATTTGCATGGGGAAATATACAAAGGAAAACGACTCTTACCAAGTGTATTTTTTCCAGCAAGGAAAAATGGATTTGTAAGCCTATTGTTAACACCTGGGAAGGGGAGCGCTCTCCTGAAGGGGTGGATGGTGAAAATAAATTGTAAAGTGTATGTCGCTAATTTAAGAGTACTTTGATAATTTAATGATCACCAAT
Organism: Ursus maritimus; assembly: GCF_017311325.1. NCBI lineage: Eukaryota > Metazoa > Chordata > Mammalia > Carnivora > Ursidae > Ursus > Ursus maritimus. The sequence goes on along the minus strand of NW_024424008.1, from coordinate 13,645,484 downwards.
ATTCGATGTTTTGAATATGCTGTTGTTGACGTTTTCCTCTATGTCAATGTAAAAAGTATGATGATTTCATAAGTTCACTCGTGACTTCATTCCCCTAACCCGATTTTTTCCCCAGTAAGGTCCTAAATTCCTCAAGCCTGACTTCTGCCCCAGGGGATTTCAGAAACCTGACCCCCATGGTTGGCGAGGGACTGCTGTGTGTGAAATGGTAACTGCCCTCAAGGAGCTTACAATCTAGCTGGGGGTGAACGGCTTGCACATGAACGCAACTAGACTGTGAGCTTCTAGAGGGCAGGGACCTTACCCTAGTCATCTCTCTTCTCACCCTGCACACCCTCCCTGAGGGACCTCATCCATCCCATGGCGTCAACCACCACCTGTGTGCTGAGGACCCTCTAGGCCTGGACCATCTCCCGAATGCCGCAGCCCGCTCTCCGACCGTCCACAGTCGTGGGACGTGGGATGCCCTACAGGCACTGCTGACTCGACCTGCTCACCGAAACCCAGCCTGGCCTCTCTCCTCTAGGCCGACCCTGGCCCCGGGGCTCTGGGGCTCTGTCCCCCAAATCAAAGATGCGAAGGTCACTCTAACAGACTGAGCTTGATGGAAAAATGCTTATGTCTCAATGTTAAGTAAAAAGGGAGCCTATCAAATTGTTTAGACATAATGAGCTCATTTATGTTAAATACAGAGGTTGAAAGAGAAATGCTGAAGTATGTGTCAGGAGTTGCTTTTAGTGGTGGGAAATGGTTGATATTTTCTTTTTCTGGCACTGTTGTGCTTTCTAAATCTCCTGCAATAAGTATGTATTACTTTTATAACCAGCAAAAATGTCTACTAGAAATGCTTAAAAGGTCTCAATTTGAATGTCACCTTTTGTGGGCAGTTTCCCTGTGTCTTTGTGTCCCACCTGGAGTCTGAGAGTCTTATCAGCAACATCAGCACCTGTACTTTCCTGTTGGGGAACTTGTCCCACTGTGTCCTTGTTGTAAGTTGGCTCCCCACCCTCCCTAGACTGTGAGCCCCTTGAGGGCAGAAACCAGGGCTTATTTGTCTTGTGTTCCCAGTGCCTAGCACAAGGCTGACACAGGTAACCACTCAATATATGTTTGTTTTTTTAAAAGGATGGAAGGAGAGGAAAAGAGAAAGGAAAATTAAAAGGGAAAGACATTGGGATTCTCTCTTTTTTTTTAATTTCCACAGATCCCTTTTATTCTTTAAGACCCTTTGTTGATTTTTTGATCTATTGAACCAGTGCATTCTAAAGGAAGTGATTCAAATATTTCTCGTTTGTATTCATCAAAGATGATATCAATGCCAGTCATTGCTGCCCTAGGAGTCTGGCACAGGTAAGCGCTATCCCAAGCCAGACTTGGCCAGAGCGCCCCCTGCCAGACAGCCGGGGCATGACATTTAGGGTTGTTGAATCCTGCAGTTGAATGTGTGTTTTGAAGCATCTCTTGAAGTGGACAATGGCAAACTATAGTGTCTTCTGGAAGGGGAGGCAAGGGAACAGATAAACTAGGAAAACTAACAACAGCCACTTCTATTGTGTGTTTACTCTGTGCCAGGCACTGTGCTAAGCATCAACGTGCATTATCCTTTTCAATCCTCAAAATAGCACTGCAGGGTAGATACTATTATTATCCCCATTTTGTAGATGAGGAAACTGAGGCTTAATGATGAACTACATGGGGAACTGTGGTCTGCTGATTGCAGCCCTTGAGTCCAGTGTCGCTTTCCTCTTCTGAAGTTAGTGGGGTGTGTTGAGGGAAGAGGATGAGTGGGTGCTCTTTGAACCAGGGAAGGGGCATCTGCACTGGCAGAGCCTTGTTTGGTGAGGTTCTAGAATAGTGGTGCTTAGCCTGGAGTACACAAAGCCCTTCGTGAGGTCTGAGGCATCCCTGAAGTAGGTGATGGGTTCCATAATATGTGCAGTTTTCTGGGAAATTCTTCAAAGGAGTCTGTGTGGTTAGAAAAAATATATATATTGGTTAAGAAAACCAGGGATTAGAGAAGAGTTGTAGTGACAGAGCCTGGCTCCACGCTGGGAAGGATTTAACCATTAAGTAATTAAGTACCACCCAGCAGAGAGAGATACAGTCTTGTTGCTAAAGCATCTCCAAGAACTTCCAGAAATATTCATAGGGTATATGTGTGTGTGTGTGTGTGTGTGTGTGTGTGTGTGTGTCTGGTTGTGTGTGTCTGGGTGTTTAGAACCAACTGATTACCAAATCAATCAACAAATATTTATTTAAGTAGAGACCTGATAGCTCTCTAGTTTGTCAGGGTTGTTTAAAGAAGGATTTCTGCCTTGTGTGGGAGTTAGGGCTAATGGGATAATAATAATTACCATTTATTGAGTACTGGCTGCGTGCCAGGCAACTCTGCTGGGCACTTTATATACACGAGTCCGCTTAATCCTCACAACAACCCCAGCAAGGAAGGCTTTACAACCCATCTCCACAGAGGAGAAAGAGAGTTTGAATGTTTTACCTAAGGTCATAGCAGCTTTAATCTGTGTAAGTAGAGGAGCCAAGTTTGATTCAAGCATTTCCTCCTCTGTTCCTCTCTTTCTCTTTATGGGCAGTGTGTGCGTTTCCACCAGAACTATGACCCATGAACTTACCAATTAATAAGCAAATTTCCTGAAGCAAAGACTTGGTGCCGACCAGTTGGCCAGGATGGTTTATAAAGGGGACTTACCCTGGGCAGCATGGTGGACAAAGTCAACACCAAGCTCTCTTCTAGCTTTAAGTTCTGATCTCAAATTTCAAAGAATCAAACTCTTTATTTGTTCTGACCAAGCAGAGACTATTACCCCCCAGTCCCTCCTCCTTAGCCACAATAGCAGAGATCACAATGTTTCTCTGCCTTCCTACGTTTAATCCTTGTTCATAAGTCACTTCCAGGGAGAAGAGAGTAACCATGTAAATATGGAAACAACTGCTCCTTTCAGGTGTGGAAGAATACGGAACCATAGATTTCTGCTGTCTGAAACAGAACTCATGTGCCTGGTGGGTCCGTTCAACTGCAGAAAATTGTTATCTAATCATTTTTTTTAAAAATCTTTGAATTTTTAAGATTTTATTTATTTGACAGAGACAGAGAGAGCACAAGCAGGGGGGCAGCAGACAGAGCTGGCTCCCCACCAAACAGGGAGTCTGGATGCGGGGGGGTCGATCCCAGGTCCTGGGATCATGACCAGAGCTGAAGGCAGACACTCAACTGACTGAACCACCCAGGTGCCCCAGATTGCTAGCAAATCAGAGGAAAAAATGGCCGAAGAAGTTCTGGCAGTCCTTTGGGTCAGTGAGATTGGGGCGGTCTTCATGCACTTGGCTGTGTGGAAGCCACGCAGGGCCCTTGCAGTGACATCCCGCTGATGAACAGATCCTCTTCCCTCCTGATGAAGGATGGGGGCCAGGCTTGCTGGGCCCATATGGCACCTGTGAGGCTCCCTCCTCCCCATGGGATGGCCACACCTCCCTCTACAAGCCATCCTGCTCAGCCCTCTGTGCAGAGGGAACAGCTGGGAGCGCCTTCTCTGCATCCCCTTGGCCAAATCCTACTTATTCCTCAAGATCCCGTTCCAACATGCCCTCATCGGCAGTTCCTTTCTTTACCCCAGGTCTGCTTTACCAGGCTCCCCTGGGGGACCCCACCTCAGTTCTAGAACCTAACACAGTGTGGCTTTTTTTCTTTTTTCAGTGTCTGTCTTTTATCACAGAGCCAGGCACTCAAATGTGTCTATTGAACGCAGCTGAATAAATTCAGCAATCTGCCCGGAGCCTGTTTTATTTAAGGTCAGGTCATATTGGGTCCATATTGCGGGGCGCCATTACCTGGGTAGCAATGAAAAGAAGCCCTCACATTTGTTTAGCGGTTTATGGCTTCCAGAGCGTGTGTACATCGCTCTTCCCCTCACTCCCCTTCACATCTCGGTCTGCGAGCTGTAGCAAGTGCTATTAATATTCTTACAATATGGATGAAAAAACAAAACTACGGGGAGATTAAACCATCAGCTCAGGGTCATGTCAGTGCCGCTGTGGCCTCCTGTCCACATCTCTATCAGGGCCCTGAGAGGTAGGGCTGGGTGATTACTGCTGACTTTCCAAAGCACCTGACCTAAGTCTCAACCCAGATGAGATGCCCCCACCCCACCTTGTCTGTTGCTTCTGAAAATTCCCAGGCAAAATGGAACCTTTGTATATTGCATCCTGTGTTGAACCCGGGATAGGGGGTGAGGATCAGGGGTGTCCTAGATTAAAGGACACACGTGGTGGGGTGCTGGAGAGCACAGGAAAGATGGAAAAGCTTAGACCTTACAGCCATCTTGGGCCACAGTTCACATTTTATACCTTCTGTCTGTGTGGGACTCCTTATAATTTTTCTTACACAAGTTGGGGTAAATGTAAATAAAGATGCGTATGGAAATTCATTAATTTAAAAAATAGTCTCTCTGAGCTTTAATTCTTCTTCAGTAGGAATAATAGCAATAATACCTTCTGTGTGAGGTTGTCACGCCGATTTAATGAGAAACCACATATAAATGGGCCTTGCGTGGCAGCATACAGTTGGCATTTTTAAATGCTAGGCTGTTTCCCCTTTAACGCTCCATCATGCAGCGTTGCAGCCTCCCTTTGACGGTATCTGTAGATTAGTTCGCTGGTGACTTTTTAGGTTCAAAAGAAGGGAGGAAAAAAAGTCCTGTACCCCCTCCCCTCCCACGGACTGGACCGTCGGAAGCTAGCCCTCTATATCGAGGCAAGAGGCCCGTATATGCTCAGTAGGAGTCCTGTGACCTCCAGGCCTGAAGGCTCCTGGCGTCTACCTCCGTGGCTCTGAAAGCAGACACGCTGTTTGTACCCTCCACTTGCTCTTGCTCTCTATCTTATTTGCAAGGGTGTCATGCCTTGTCGACGGTGAGTGGCGGTTACCTCTGGCCTGGAAAGAAGTTATCCTAATGTCAAATATTTGAGAACAGCGGATTAACTCAGGAAACGGCATCTGGAGAAGAGCAGGACTGGAACATCCGTGCTGTCATCCAGTGGCCGTGGGGCACAGGGTCGAGAGGGCAGGCTTTGGGGCGGTCAGGCCTGGATTAAAAGCCTGCCTCTGCCTCTGCCTCTTCCCGACTCTCTGCTTGTCCAGGTTACTCAGCTCCTCAGGCGTCTTCATTTGCAAAATGGTGACGTTTGTAACAATAATACCTCTACCATAGGGCTGTTTGGAGGATGAAATAAAATTGTGCGTGAAAGCCAGTAAGCACACTGCCTGGTACCTAGTAGGTAACTGTGACTCTAATGTCCCTGGCTGTGGCCAGCAGGATGGTTCTTGACTGCTGAGCTCCTGCTTTTCCCTGAAGGTCGGCCCTTTGAATCCTTCACTAACCCCTCAAGCTACTGCCAGTGGTTTCCTTCTCTGTGCCCCATATGTCTGCCATGTGAATAGGAAGTCCCTGCTGAAACTCCTGTGTCCTTGACTAGGCTCTGAAGCTGCTTGGCACATTGTTCAAGGAAATGTCATACAAGGAGGGAGTGAGAGGCAGAGTCCCCTCTGTCAATGACGGGGGCCCGTTCTCCCTCTATCATTGCCCCCGCAGACCCAGAGAGCAGCTTTCCTTTGAATGTGTCTTTCTGGGCTTTGGTGACTCATCAAGTTACTCAAGCTGCTCTCCCTCCTCTTCCTCTGGCAGATTGGGAGTGTGACCAGAGAGGAGAGAGGGGTTGGGAGGCCCAGCAGCCACCGTGTCTGTAGTTCAGAGGGAACAGTGCATTTTAATGGTCTGGGAACCACACAAAAGGACAGAAGGCAGATGCTTCAGCATGGCCACCTATGGGCTATTGTGTCCCCAGCTCTTCCCCTGCCTCCCAATTAGGGCTGCAATTTGGCAGCCATTTCCTTGCTCCTGGGCAGCATGGGGCCCCTGCAAAAGCGTGAATAGCCGGGCCGCTTTGGGAGCCAGGAAGGCAGAAGTGACGAGGCCATTCAGGTCTGGGAATCACAAGGCTTCTATTGAGGACAACTGCCTTGTCTCAACCTCTAGGCAGGGCTGGCTCCTGAGTGGCCCAATACTTGTGGGGGGGGGAGGGGTTGTATGACTTTTCCCCCCACTCTCCTGGGGCTTGCAGTGATGAAACAAGGAGCAAACCAATCTACAGATACTCCTGAAAAAGAACTAGATAGAAAACATGACACAAAAGAGCTGGGAGAGGCAACACACAAAAGGATGTCCGATTGGACCATACCGCTGGGAAAAGTACTGAGACACTGAGACTCACACAGGCGGGGAGGTAGGAAATCTGAGGAACAGTTAGGATGGTAGAGAAAAACTTACAGGACCAGGATTTCGTATGAGTCTTAAAAATGTATTGGCCATGAAGAAGTAAAGATGAAAGGAAAGGACAAAGGCAGGGGAAGGTCTGAGCAAAGATACAGTCAAGAAAATAAATGCAGGAGGATCTGGCGTTCATCACATACCTGCTGGGTGCTCGATGCTTGTTATGCATACAATCCTCACAGCCACGGTAAAGTAGGACTAAGACCAAGCCTCCGTTTTGCAGATGGGCAAACTGAGGCCAAGGAGCTCTAAGGAGCCGTTCAGCTGCTTGAGAGCAGGGAAAACATGTCTTATTAATCTCTGTATCCTGAGTACAGAGCCCTAGAACAGGCCTCTGAGAAATATTCAGTGATACTAAAAGGCATACAGCATACTCGGGCATACAGCAGAGCCAGGATTCTAACTCAGGATTCCCCAAAGCCCATGTTGCCTGTTTGCTGGAATGGGTATAAAGTGTTTGTAAATGAGGGTTGGGTGATAAGTCTCCAGACAGGGATTGGGAGAATTCTGAATAAGAGGATGGGAGTACTGCAGAGCCACTGGGAGTCATGGAAAGTTCTTGAGCTGAGGGGTGACCAGATGCCTGTGACCTTTGGAACTTGTATGAGTTTGTCAATGTGAGCTGGTGGCACATGTAGTGGGTCATGTTTTACCCTCTTGCTGCATTTCCTCGGAGCACGTGCATGCCATGTCCCCTCTGGTAACCGGTTTCCGCTTACAGTTTCTTGTTCAAAGTGCACCGTCTCTCTGTGCGGTCGGGAGTGGGGCCTGTGCAGCTCACCTCCGTTCCCTCCATGCCTGGCCCTGGGGTACGGGGGGTTCTCAACTATTATGTGATGCATCCGTTTTAGAAAGGGATAGTCAGTACCAGTTCGACTCACTTCCAGAGATATCTTCCGGGCAACAGGTCAGTGTGAGCACGAGATTGGAAGGCAAAAGGCTGATGGAAAAGAGACGGGAGCAGATGCAAGCATGAGGGGAGGAATTCATCCTTCTTTTTCCTCCCCAACACTTTGTTCCTCTGTTAGGGCACTTCCCGCCTGGTAGCATCGTGGCGTTACTTTCTGCCATAACAAAGGACCACAAGCAGAGTGGCTCAAAACAACAGAAAGGTATTGTCTCACAGTTCTGGGGGCTAGAAGTCCAAACTCAAGGTTTTGGCAGGGTCGGTGGTCGCTCACAAGCCGTGGCGGTCGTGGCTTGTGAGTGAAAACTGTGGTCTGCCTCTGTCCTCCACGGCCGTCTTCCAACCCTGAGCATCTCTGCGCCTTCTTCTCTCTGTCTGTGTCTCTTCTCCTTTATAAGGACACCAGTCATATTGGATTACAGGCTCACCCCAAATCCGTATGATCTCAGTTTAATTTACATCTTAATTACTCTGCGAAGACCCTGTTTCCAAAGAGGGTCACCAACCCAGGTCCCAGGGATTAGGACTCCAACATGTTTCGGGGGGACACAATTCAAACGCCAATAGTTGGTTATCACCTATTAGTGGTAAATAGAACAATACATTTATATGGTGTTTTACAGCTCCTGAAACTGATTATCACACTAAATTCCCACAAAAATCCTAAGGGCAGATGGCATAATCAGCCCTATTAGAGACGCCAAAACTGAGGTTCAAAAGGTGATTTGCTGAAAATCATATAGCTCAGAAGTGACAGAGGGAACCGAAGCTGGGAAATCCAGCTCTGATCGGGCCTGTTCCCTCTGTGCATCTGACCTGTGGGAGCTTTTGGGGGTGGGGCTGGCTTCGCCATCCCTCCACATGTGTGCAGAGCACTCACAGGATCCTCAGGAGAGCCAGGGTCTCTGTAAATGCTTGCTGGCTCCAACTGCATGTCAGAGCTCTCTGGAGAGAGCCTTCAAGGATAGCAAACCCAATGGTTACTGAGCGTCTCAGAGAGAGTAAACCAAATTCTGGGAAAACTAGGGTGTAGCAAGTCAGCGGGCATTTCTGTGGATGAGGTGCTGAATTCACTCCGGGTTGGGAGGAGCCGGGATTGCAATTCTCATTTTCTTTCTTTCCAAAAACAAGCCTGAGACTTCTGCCAACGTTAAGGCCTCAGAAGCTTCTTGCCCTCTTGTGTGGGCCCCCTCCCTCCTTCGGGTCTACCCTGACCCTGTTTGTCACTCCCTAGCTCAGCTCCACACTGCCCAGGGCAAAGTCCAGACTGCCCTGATCCCACCACCTTCTGGAACATTCCTTCTCCTCTTCTGTCCAGCAGTTACAGACTCAGCTTATCTCCGGTTCCCATACACATCTTGGAGTTCCCACCTCTGCTGCCGTGGGACAGCTTCCCCCAGGGCCCTTTTTCTCAGCCTGCCTTTCATCCCTACCTCATTTGCCATTCTTATGATGGTGGGGCTGCCGAGAGGGCTGGCACAGTCCTGCCATGCACAGACTCTACGAATGGGAAACAGAAGCTGTGTTTTCATCCCTTCCTGGGAGACAATGACAGACAGACAAGAGCCCACTCTTATAGCCACCAAGGATGGACGCACAGCTTTGCTGACATCCCCATTAGTCTTGAGGATAAGCCCCAGCGTGTTGTACAGATGAGGAATGGGGGCCCACAGATGCCTGGCAACTTGCCAGGGGCCTGAGTCTGCCTACGACTGCCACCACCTGCCAGTCATGTCATTCTGGGCGAGGTGCTTCCTCTGGGAGCCTCGGGGCCCCTTTTCTACGAGGAGGTGACCTCTGTTGCACCGGCTGTTTGAAGGGCCAGGCCCAGTGACCTCTGTGAGTGTACTTGCCTGGCACATAGTAGGCACTCAGTCCGTTGTAGCTGGATTTCACAGCGGAAGGAAAGGGGAACCATGTTTCCTACGAGGAAAGGAAGCCGGGCTGTTGCGGGTGTGGGGGAGGAAGGACAGGGCTTGCTGGGCACTGGGGGCAGGTGGGGGAGTAGGGGTGGAGCCATTGGCTGGAGCCAGCATGAGTGATTGTCTAGGCCTTCCTGGCTCTTTACTCCCTAACCGTGTGGAAATCACTGTCCCTTCCCGGTGTTATAGTGCTAGGGATTGTAGATTTCATTTGGGGTGAGAAGCCAGAAAAGGGAGAAGGCAAGGGCAGGCTGGGTGCTTGAAGCCACCCAAGAATCAAACCTGTTTGATGAGGGAGTGCAAGTATCTAGGCCTCGTGCTCAGGGGTCTGGGTGGTGCTGCGTGGAGTGCCCTGTAGTTTGCCCCAAGGTGCTCGGCAAGTGGGTAGTAGACATCAGGACCCATGTTTCCCGTTGCCAGCTTAGTGCCCTGAGGTGGGGGATGTGGGGCCAGTGCCTGGACAGCGCTTTGGGAAACCAGGGCCCTGTAGGCTGACTGTCCACTTCCTGGTTGGTGTATGTGTGTGTGTGTGTGTGTGTGTGTGTGTGTGTGTGTACGCGCACGCGCGTGCGTGTTTACCCCAAACCTTTGCAATCCAGGGGCACATATAGAATCATTATATGGGGCTTTCACTAGCAAGCAACCCAGCCGTCTCGCCTGCTAACTTAGGCTGTCACTTCAGTGCCCCAAGGCGATTAGCAATTTACAGAGTGGGTATCTCCCAATTAGCCTATGAAGTAATTGTTCATTTGCCTTTCTCCTTCTGCCTCCAAGTGCACGACAGGCCTCCCTCCTGCCCCGCTTCCTTCCGCACAAGCCTTCCATCCACCCCAAATTTCCCGGCGAGGAAACATCTGCAGGAGAGGGTGAGACATCAGGGCTGCGAGACAGAGCTAAAGGCTTCCACGCCCACAGAAGCTGTTCACCTCCACACCCTGCAGAGAGCCCAGGGCTGAGCCTCCGAGAGGCTGGCTGCCCTTGACCTCAGGCCTGGGCTTTCTTTCTGAGAACAGTCTGATGGCGTCTGTGTTGGTTATAAGGTAGATGTTTTTGGAACTATCCACTGCATAACGAGAGGAAAGCCGATTTTATTTCTCGGTTCTCTCCAGAAAACACCCCTTATTGATTTCTTTTTCCAAGAGAAATAAAAAGTCATTTGGTTATGGGCAAACACCAATTTTCTGTATCTTCTGGTTGAAGGGATGAGAGGAGTGATTACAGCTCTCCCATGGAAATAATAAATGCATGTCCACAGTCGATCGTCCAAAGCCCTCGGGGTCAGATGTGTTTTGGAACTTGGCATGGTTTTAGTTTTTAGAAAGGAACAAGGGTGCATATACTGTATATTATGTAATACCCCCGTGGAGTCCGGGGCATTGCTCCATAATCAAACCCATTAATTTTCTGCAGTGAACTGTTCACACTAAGTGGGAGAAATAAAGACAATAAATAGCTTCACATCACTTCAGGTCAGGTTTTGTCACCAAATGAGTTATTAAAAAATGAAAAATCTTTTGGGTTGAGAATTTTTTGAGGGTCAGGATTGGTAAGCGCCTCTGGCTCTATGATAAATATTTACTACTTCACTATAAAAATCCCTACAGAGATGAGGATCATCTGTGCAAGGCTGTATAAATCAGCTTTCCGTAGTTCGCGAAGATGCCAGGCACTCAGGTATGCTGGGGGGAGCCTCGTTCCGCTTGGCATCCCGAAGGCCATTGCCGGCAAAGCACAGAGGCGGGACCTGCAAACCGCTGGGTGGGTACACGTACCGGCAGGCTCGCTGTTGCCACAAGATGTGCTGGATCCCAGGAGCTGGCCTAGTGGTTAAAATTGCTATAGAAAATGAAAATAACTATCAAACAATAACAAGAGCTCATACTTACAGAACACTTACTATTGCCAGGCACTGTTGTGAATGTCCTACATGTTTTAACTTACTGGATTCTCATGACTACACTCCCAGGTGTTTTTGTAAGTGACTCACCCAGGGTCACACAGCCAGCCAGTGGCAGAGCGGGGCTTGGGTCTCCAGCATTTTAGCTCCTCAGTTCTTCCTTTCTTCCTCCCTCCTTCCCTCCCTCGCTCCCTCGGTCCTTTCTTTTTCTCTCTTTCTTTCTCTTTCTTTCTTTTCTTTTCTTTCTTACTTTTTTGACAGAGAGAGAGCACAAGCAGGGGGAGCGGCAGAGAGAGAGCGAGAAACAGGCTACCCGCTGAGCAAGGAGCCCAACATGGGGCTCGATCCCAGGACCTTGGGATCATGACCTGAGCCAAAGGCAAGTGCTTAACCGACTGAGCCACCCAGGTGCCCCTCCTCAGTTCACACTTTCGGCTGCACTGCCTGTCTGCATTGTCTACTCCAGCCAGACTCAAGCAGCAGTAGGAATTCAGACTGCCAAGGGCAAACCACCCTAATGAAATACTGTGCATTATTGAGCCCTTGTCCTGCACCAGGCCCTGGACTAACTACTTTGTATTATCCTGTTTCAGCCTCTCAACAACCATATACAGAAGAGTCACAACCTTCACTTTCCAGATGAAGGACCTGAGGCTCAGGGCAGTGAGGACATGGCAGGGTCAGGATCTGAACCCAGGGTTGGCCAGAACTAGAGCCAAGGATCTTGGGGAGTGAGATCACAGGTGCTGGCACCCAGGAGCTTACCTGCAGGTTCAGGGACACGTGTGTGTGACACAGAGACAAGGAGGACATGCTGAGAACAGTTAGAGGCCAGGCAGGTGGTCTTGGTGACATGTCAGCACATAGAGCAGGAATAGAAAGACTCTACATCGACCAAGGTGTAGCTCCTCTCTGGGCCTATCTCCTGTCGGTAAAATGGGGAGTAATACCCACCCTGCCTGCCATACTGGGTGGTACTTGGGGTTCAGGGAGCCAAAGGATTTTAAGGCACAGTTTGGTTCTTTGCTTTTTTTGTGTGCAAAGATGTACCAGGAAGAGAACTATCTTTGAGAGTGACAAAGACCAAATGGGATCTTTCAGAAGAATAGAAGGCAGAGGAGCTCTAGTTGTCTCCCTCTATGTGTTCTGGGACAAGCCTCGGGGTTCCCCTCCCTGGCCAGGCTGGAGACACAGTGGCGCTGGTGGCTCTGTGTGGTCTCTGCTGGTCCCAAGGACATCTGGATTTCCCTCTTGTCCTTACCCCACACATACATTGGCCGCCAAGCCCCATGTATGTCACCTTCTCATCCAACTTGAGATCTAGGCCTGCCCACCCCACCCCACCTCCATCCCACTAGTCTGGCTCATGCCATGTTCTCCTGGACCAATAGTAAAACGATGGCCACTTCCCTGGCCTCCCTAACACAAACCCACATGTTATTCTTCTGCTCCAAACCATTCCATCTCTCCCCATCAATTATAGCAGGGACAGCAGATATTTTCTACGATAGGCCAGATAATAAATCTTTTGAGTTTGCCATCCAACAGGCAACATTGAGGATATTCTGTGAATACCCATGTAATAAGAGAGAAAACAAATTTTCACATACCTTTTTATTAATGAAACTCAGAACATAAAAATAATTGAATATTGTTTTTGTAATATAGGTGTACAGATGAGAAGGATGGAATTTCATTTTTTGGAGGGGCGAGACCATTTTGATTACTAGGAGTTCGAATGGAAGTTTGCTTAATTGGAGTTAGTAGTGTTTGCTACCAGGAAATCGATTGCAGTTGTTTATTGGTAAAACCATTCTTAGTTCTCAAGTATAAAGTAGTGGATTTGGCTCCAGGCCCAGAGTTTGCACACCCCTGAACTATAGCAATGCTTCTCCACGCTGGCTGCGTGCTGAAATAGCCCCTTCTTAGGGGCACCCCAAGCCGAGGCCCATTAAGCAAGCATCTGTAGGCACGAGGCCGGGACATGAGTGTGTCTGGAAGACGCTCTGCGATTCTGATGTGCGGCCAGGACTGAGAACCACAGGACTGCAGGACAGAGTCCATGGAAGGCCCGCCTCCATCTGGTGCCGCCAACCTCTCCAGCCTCTTCACTGGAACTCTTTGCTCTCCCCTCAGTTCTGGGAACACCAAGGGCAATTTCTTCCTTCTGGGTTTTGCTCACACTGGCCCCTCTGTTTGGGGATGTCCATGTATTACTCTTCATCCTTTAAACGGGAGTCCTCTTCTGTGGGAAGGTGTCCTCTCCTCTCTGGTTCCTGAGCCCCTTGTATTTCTCTGCATGTTAGCAGGCAATGCCCCACATTATAATTGCCCATTCATTTTTTGGAATCCTCCAGACTGTCAGCCCCAGGACAGAAGGGCCTAAGTACTCTCTTAGCTGGATGCCCTGTGTCCAGCCAACACCAGGCTGGCCCCCATCCATCCATGCTCAATCAGTGTTTGCTGGGCGAAGGGAAGAATGCAGGAACCAGCGCTGGGGGCCCTGGGTAGGGCCCTGTCCCCGTGCCTGTGAGAACAGGACAGCACCGGGATGCACTGGGGACGAAGGGGCAGCCACGCTTGCTTTCCCATTCCTGGTAATCACAAGTTTATTTTCTGGGAATCTTATGTTTTCTGTGACTTGCACTTTCTCACATTGGGACTTGGCACTTGTTTGAAGGAAACAGAGTGGTTTTTCCTTGATTTTTTTTTTTTTTTCTGTCTGTGAAGAATTTTGCTGCTGGAAAACTCAGCCCATGTGTGGTTAGAAGAAAAGAAAGTGTGGCTGCCATCTTGGCAGACAGCATCCTGCTGTGTTCTTTCTGTCATCTCGCGTCCTCGCTGTCACTGTGTCTGGCTTAGACCCGATCTGGCACACAGCTCTGCGGCGGTGACCCACGCCTAGTTCTCACCTCACCGGAGGTGGGATTGTTTCCATCCATACACAGCCTCTCCAAACATTTCAAGACTGTCTGTGGAAGGCCCTGGCCACCTTTCACCCTCAATGTATCTTTTGTTTTGGTCTTGTTTTGTTTTTTGCTTGTTTAGTTTTAAATATACGAAAGGTAAGGTGATGGTTCCTCAAGGTCCCAGGTTGTAAGAGACTATTACCGAGTTACACTAGGGAAGGAAGGGAAACTCATTTACAGAGTACGTGCTCTGTGTACTGGATGCCACGTGTGTGTGTAGACTTCTTTTTTTTCCCCCCATTTTATCCTTGCAACAATCCTGCAAGGTAGGTGGTATTTTAATTCCAATTTTATTGAAGGGGAAACTGAATACCAGATAGATAAAGTGCCTTGCCCAAAGTCACACATAATTAAAGGGCAGAGCAGCCGAATTCTGTGTGTGTGTAAACCTCTTACCAACATATAATACACATAAACAAAAGTGCACTACTCACACAGGTATAGCTCAGGGAACTTTTTGCAGTGAACATGGCTATGTAGCCAGAACCTTCGTTAGCACCTCCTGGGGTCCCCCTCTGGCCCCTCGCAGCCTGTTTTCCCTCAGTTCCAGCAAGGATCTTGCTGCTCTCCTGCCTCGTGACACTACGATTCGTGTTGCTTGTTTTCTGATTTCATAGAAATGGAGTCATGGAGCATGGACTCTCTTGTGTCTGCTGCGTGTCCTCAGCATTATGTTTGGGGATGCACTGTATCGTTCCACGTGGTTGTAGTATGGTCGTTCTCTTCACTCTGTGAGTGTTGCCTCCTGTGAGCACACATTATTCATCCACCGTACTGTTGGTGGACATGTGGTCACTTCCGGTTTGGGGTTATTACAGATAGTGCTTCAGGCAATATTCTTTACGCATCTCTTGGCACTGATTTCATCCAAGGACTGGAGTTTCTGGTTGTAGGATATATGTTCAGATTTCCTGGGTGCCGCCGGACTGCTTTCCAGAGGGGTGGTACCAACCTCCACTCCCACCAGAAGCATACGAGAGTTCGGATTGCTCCGTGTGCTTTCATTTTAGCCGTGGTGGTGGTTGTGTAGTTGTATCTCATTGGGGTTTTATTGGCATTTCCGCAGTTTCTAATGAAGTAGAGCACCTTTTTAATGTGTTTATTAGAACATTTGGATATCCTATTTTGTGAAGTACCTATTTAAGACTTTTTAAAATGAGATTGTCTGCTTTTCCCCCCTTATTTATTTGTAGGAATTCTTAACATATTCTGGCACAAGTCCTTTGTCAGATATTGACAATATCTTCTCTCATTCTGTGGCTTGTATTTTTGCACTCTTAATAGTATCATTTGATGAGGAGAAGTTCCTAATTTTGATGAAGGTCAGCTTTTCAATTTTTTTTTTCCCCTGTAGAGTCACCACATTTTATGTTTTGTTTAAGAAAACTTTGCCTACTCCAATGTCATGAAGATGTTCTCCTGCACTTTCTTGTAAAAGTTTTATTATTTTCCCTTTTACATTTAGGTCTGCAGTCCATCTGGAATTGATTTTCTTGTATGGTGTGAAATAGAGGTCAAGGTTCATTGTTTTATATGGATCACCAATTGACTTAGCAACACCTGTGGAAAAGACCACCTTTCCTTCACAGCACTTCAGTGTCATCTTTGCCAGTCACCAGGTGACTGCACATTTGTGAGTCTGCTTCTGGACTCTTGGCATCAAGTTTTTCAGCCAGAGCTGATTCCAAAGTGTATCTTCTTTTCGTTATTCTGTAATGTAAAGAATGTGAGTAAGTGACTTTGGAGCACACTGAAGGTGAAAGGTTGCATATGTCGTATCTGGGTGGTAGTGCTACCCAAGAGACATGGCAGGTACTCAAAGTCCCAAATGGCCAATGGGGCTCGGCTGGATGGGGGTGTGGGGTAACGGAGGGGGAGGAAGGACAGTTAGAGCCTGTGCTTACACACTAAGAGGGAGGTGTCAGGAAATCAGGCTGAAACGCATGAGCTAGGACCTTTGAAAAGCTTTAGGGGGGTGATCTCACAGGACAGGGAAAAACTAGTTTTCCTGTAGCTTTAAAGTAAAGCGAATTGGTAGACAAGGGGTTATTTGTTAAGTAGAGTTTGTAACAGATTGTAACGAGGGTACATAATTTGTATTTAGGGATTATTAGCTCTTCAAAATCTTGTTCTAACCGGGTTATTAATTACGTTCTTTGATTATAGAAGTTAATCCATATATGTTCTCTTCTAAATAGAGGATTATACTTTCTGTAGATGAAGCACAAGAAAATAAAGAGCCCTGAATAACCTAGCTTCTTTTCAGGTTTCTGTGATTGAAAACTCTTTACCCTCTGAGTTGAAGCTGTATGCTCTAAATGGACATTACTGACCATCTGGTGAAACACGCCCAAAATGTGGATAGAACACATACATCAGCAGTTCTCGGTCTGGGCTACTCATTTGAGTCCCAACGGGAGCTTTGAAAAAATGCTGGATTCTGGATGGCAGCCCCAGAGATTCTGATTCAGTTGGTCTTGGGAGCAGCCTGGGCATCAGGATTCCTGAAAACTCCGGCAAGCAGAGGAAGCAGCTGCAGTTGAACCCCATGGGCTGAAACTGAGTGTCTTCACTCTCACGGGACTTGCCTTCCATTCACTCCATGCCGCTTTGGGTGGCAGCCCGCACTTGTGTCGTTAGGCAGCTCCCACTTACTATCCATTGTCATCGTTCAGTGATAGCAGTTTTCGGGATGTGCGGTGATTTCTCACTACGGGGTTCTTCCTGACCATCCCTTCAGACACTATGCTGTGCAGGTGGGAGACTGAGGATCGGAGAGAGAGTGGTTTGTGCGCGTCTACACAGCAGGTGAGCCAGGGATCGGCTAAGACTGAAACCGAGGCCTTCTGGGTCACAGACGGGGGCTCACGACCTGGCAGTGTCACAGGAGGGCAGGGATGAAGAGCGGGACAGAGAAGTGGGTGCCCCTCCCTGGATGCAAGGACACTGAACAGAGAAGCTCCACGGTGTGACGAGCAAACACAAGGCTGGGCAGGGGTCAGATGACCCGTGACTGAGGCCAAATGAATCCGTAAGCATGCCTGCAAAGCCTCGTGCTATATTACTATTACCTTATGACTCTTCTCACCAGAGAAACACCTCCTGCAGAGGAGAGCAGAGGAATCCTGTGCCCCGGGGCCCCCTGCTGTGTGCACATCCTGGGCACCCAAGCCTGGGTTTAGAAGGCTGCAGATCAGCATTGCTGTGGCATTGGGCCAGAATCCGCAGTCACCCAGCTGAAGGGCACGTGGGCGTGTGTGTGTGTGCACACACGCGTGCGTGTGTATGTCTGGTCAGCTGTGTTTTATCAGACGAATCAGTGGGAAGGGAAAAGTGAGGGGCAGGTTATCTTTATCCTGGTGCAGAAGGTGTCTTTGGTTAGTGAGTAGAAATGGGAAGTTCAGTAGTCTGGCCGTGTTCAAGGGCAGGGACCATGCCTTCTGTGGCCATTCGACTCTGTACCGCAGTGGCTGGTACAGGGCTTGACACACAGAAGGTTCTCAGGGCAGGCTGGCCGAGTGAATGAAGAATTGAACAATCTCTATTATTCTTTCTAATATTTTCTTGACCAAAGATGTGGGTAGTGTGGTGTTCTGTGTACCTGGGGGGTGATAGGGAGGGGAGGAGAGGAGGAGTGGGAGAAACAGAACAGGTGCTCCTCCCTGGCCGTAGGCTGCCATCTCTTGCCGAGCACCCCTGTGTCTCCAGAGCCCACACGTGGCACAGAATGCCAGGACACATCCGTGAGGTGGCGACGGAGCAAGTATATTGCTTACCTCATTTGTGGCATGAGCTCAAAATACGGCAGTTCTCTTCCCAATTTGCCTCTTGTCAGATTGCCACCAGAAAATTAGAATTCATCCCAGATGGTTCAAATAAGGAGACTTTAATGGAGGAACTGTTTAGCAGACTCGGGGCAGGCAGGGTTGAGGGAATAAATAAGAGATGTTGAGGGCCTCTAGGTGGCTGGAACCCCAACCACCCAGGTCTGAAGGGGTGAAGAGAGAAAGTGGTGTTTCTGGAGCCCAGGGAGAGTGGTGGTGGTGGGGGGGTGCCCCACTGAAGAGGCTGGAGGCAGGAGCCATGGTTGTGGAGGGTACAGCACCAAAGCAGGGAGGGAGCAGACAAGAAAACCCTTGGTCTCCTGCTCTTCCATCTCTTGCTAGTGCCTTCCAGCAGCCCAAGGTGCTGGCGCTGGCCTGCAAAGGCCCCCAGCGGGTGCATGCACTGGGACATCGTCCCTGGCTCAGAGCGGGGCAGACAGAGGTGGGGCATGGATGAAGGGGGGGCAGTTGGAGAAGCAGTGCCACACGTGTAGGGAAGAGTCTGTAGGGGCAAAGAGAGACGCAGGGGACAAGGAAACAGATCTGCAGGCAGAGTGTTTCTGCCCTCAGTCCTTGGGGAATGTGAGCTTCAGGGAAGTAATTATATCATATCCAAGAATCTCATCCTGGACCCATAATTACATGTACAGGAATTTTTTTAAGAGTTAATGGCAGTGGTTTTAATGTCTCATAAATATTCCTCTAAGGAATCTCCCCACAAGAGAGGAGTGGTTTTGTTTTGTAGGCCTAGAGCCAACCCCAAGCCTTTGGAGATGAGGCTCCCAGGCTCTTCTGGGGGGGAGATCTCATGGTAGCAGCCCCCCCTCCCAGGTCCACTGAGGGCTCAGGCCTGTTGGCCCCAGGAGCTCTGGACCTCGGGATCCCTTCGATTCTGCCTTCTGGGGAGCTTCCGTCAGGAAGCCTTACCAGGGAGTTGGTGGTGGAGATACTGAAGGAGTTACTGATCTCTCAGAGTGTGAGGAAACGTGGGTGCTGATAAAAGCTTCTTTGGGAACTCCATGTTGCTCATTTTGACTAAATTCTGGACTAAGAGTGGAATGTGCGTAAGTAGGAGCAGAAAAATAAGAACGTGTGTTTGAAGCCCCCAGGTTAAGGAAAGGTGTTCACCGAGACCGGCTCCTTCAGTCCTCAGAGAACCCCCTGTCAGGGGCACTGTCTGTTCAGTTGAATTGGCTCATGTGTTGCCCAGGCCAATGACTTCAGTTCTCATCTCAGCCCTCCCCTAATGCACTGTGTGGCCTTGGGCAACTCCCTGTCCCTCTCTGATTCTCTATTTTCTCTTTTGTAAAGTGGCATCATCATTTTGTCTGCGTTGAGATGATTTATGCAAAAATCTTCTATTCTTTTATTGGGCGTATGCCAAATGTTCCTAAATGTAAGCTGCTTTTGAAGCCACTGTTTGGAGTGAACCAGAAGCCTCCTCCTTCCTGTTCTCATACAGCTTTGTTTGTGGCTCTCTCCCAGTGCTTCCCTACTCCCTTGTCCACCTTCCCCACTAGTCTGGCAGGTCCTTGTACTCACATGCTTGGTTCCGTGTTTCATACGGAGAGGGAAGCAGTCAGGATGTGTTGAACGAATGATGGAATGGTGAGTAAGGGCTGGGGACTCCTGAAGTTCAGGGCTAGCTCTAACGTATCTGAGCCACTGCAGAAGCTCTGGCTATCCTAGACAGGGAGACCTGGAGCATTTCAGAAACCTGACGCTTTTATTTATTTTTATTTTGTTATTTTTTTTAATTTTTAAATCCTTTATTTAGGTTTAAGGAAAGATGTTATTTCCTTTCATTTCATTGTTTTTAGTTAAATTGCCTTTCCCTTCTTTTTTTTAATAATAATTTTTTATTATGTTATGTTAGTCACCATACAGTACATCCTCAGTTTTTGATGTAAAGTTCCATGATTCATTATTTGCATATAACACCCAGTGCACCATGCAATATGTGCCCTCCTTAATACCCACCACCAGCCTATCCCAGTCCCCCACCCCCTCCCCTCTGAAGCCCTCAGTTTGTTTCCCAGAGTCCATAGTCTCTCATGCTTCATTCCCCCTTCTGTTTAACCCCCCCATTCTTCCCTTCCTTCTCCTACCGATCTTCTTGCTATTTCATATGTTCCATAAATGAGTGAAACCATATGATAATTGTCTTTCTCTGCTTGACTTATTTCACTTAGCATAATCTCCTCCAGTTCCGTCCGTGTTGCTGCAATGTTGGGTAATCGTTCTTTCTGATGGCTGAGTAATATTCCATTGTATATATGGACCACATCTTCTTAATCCAGTCATCTGTTGAAGGGCGTCTTGGTTCCTTCCACAATTTCGCTGTTGTGGACAATGCTGCTATGAACATTGGGGTGTATGTGGCCCTTCTCTTCACTATGTGTGTATCTTTGGGGTAAATACCCAGTAGTGCAATTGCTGGATCATAAGTAGCTCTATTTTTATTTTTATTTTTATTTATTTATTTTTAAAATTTTTTTTTATTATGTTAGTCACCATACAGTACATCCCCGGAGAAACCCGATACTTTTAGAAAGCGGTGCGCACTGGCTCTTTTCCTCCTGAAGTATTTTCAGGCCATTTAAGCCGGAGCATGATTGCCTTGTTGGCTCCAATTCCTGCCTGCCTGAGGGGGCCTTGTTTCAAAGTTCCAGGTTTGACTGCCCCTGACTGACCACTTGAGAAGCCTGCTAACGGCAGGGAGTTGGGCCACCCGAGGAGGGCTGTTGCCAAGGACAGATGGAGCTGGTACCGCAGGAAAGTCAGCGGGACCATTCCTGTGCCGAAGAGTCAGGGCTGTCGGGGGTCTGCCCGGGATCTCAGAGGCTCTAGAGAGGCGTGCTGCATGCTGGTCTCCTGCAGCTGGGCTTTCGCGTAAGTTGTCTCCTTGAATTCTCGCAAAGCTCTGTTCTGTGTTATTCTTATCCTCAACAGACAGCCAAGAAACCAGAATTCAGGGCGCTTCCTTAGCTCGCTGGTCACACAGCATGCATTCAGCCCCAAGCCTGACCGCACGGCCTCTGCTGCTCAACACTCCTTACAAGGCTTCCAGCTGCCCACTGAAGAAGCCTCAGTACCCAATTCTGAGTAATGGATCTGTTGCCGTTCCCTTAAGAATGCATGGGAGGAGCAGAACCTTTCCCCAGCTCTCTTCACTGGGACACTTGTGCTGTGAGATGCTTGGCTACAAGAGCAGTCTGTGATCGAGTACCTTTGGGAAATTGTCCTCCTGGGAGAGTCACAGTGCACATTCCCAGGTTCAAGATTCTGAGACGTCCTGTGGTGAGGAAGCCTCACCGAGCCAGCTTTCCCCAATCCCCAAGCTAACCTTTGTTAGCTTCTGTTCACTTCCTGCAGAGCCAAGTAGATATTGAAATAGGTGCATCAGCCTTGTTCCCAAGACCTGACTCGGCCCGCGGGCCCCCGGGCTGGGGAGCCCTGCCTGACGCTGCCCAGCCCCTGAAAGAGCGTAGGACTCCCACCTCCGGGATTTGGAAATGTAGTCCAGCCCTGTATCACCCCTCATTCCCATTGTTTTCACCCTGTCTTGATGTGGAAAATGCCCATCTATGCCGCCCCCAAGAACTACCAGTAACTTACAAGAAAAACAAAAACCAGAACTCATTTGGGTAATTTTGATTTGCTTTCCTCATTAAGTGTTTACTGCATTCTCAAGCACGTCTGCCATCCTGCCTCCTTTTGTAAAGGGACGTGGGGAGGCTTGCACGTGTCTATGTTGGGGGAGAGAAGGTCACATAGACAGAGAAAAGTTGTCCCGGTTCCCTTTGGCCCACCTCCTCCTCTACCACTGATTGCTTTTCAGAGAACAGAAAAGGGGTAAGGAGGACATGAAGGCAGCTGGACTGCCACATGTCCAAAACAGAGCCCTGAACTCCAGTGGTCCCGCCACCCTGCCCCCACAAGCCAGAATCTTCCCCACCTCATGCTTGTCTGTAAACAGCACCACCAGCTGCCCAGTTCCTCAGGCCCAAATTGGGCAAGGCATCTGGATTTCCCTTTTCCTCACCCCCCCTCAGCCCATCTTCTGTCCAGGCCGGTTGGAGGAACAGCAGTTGGGCGTGTGGGCTCTGGATGCCAATGGCCTCGGTTCAGACCCTGCCTCTAACACATCCTAACTGTGTGGTCTTAGGGAAGTTACCTAACCTCTCTGGTCCTTACCTGGAGTTTTCTAACCTGGAGATAATAGGAGGACTGAGCTCACAGGGCTGCGGGGAGGATCACATGAGAGAGTGAATGCTTAGTGCTTTATACGGCGCTAGATAGCACTCAAATTAACGTCAGATATTATCAGTACTCCTCTCTCCATCTTGACTGGTGTCACCCTGGCCCCGACCACTGTCATCTCTCCCTGAGCCATTGCAGTAGTATCCAAACGGGTCCCATTTCCACTTTATTCTAATACCATTTCTACCCAGCTACCAGAGCAATCTTTTCACAACACAGATATGACAACCTCACTCTGCTGCATAGAACATTCCCAGTAGGCTTAGCATCATAATTCAAATGAAATTTCAACAACTCAGATGTACCTGGCCTGTGAGGTAGCTCTTTGACCTTCTTTGTGCCATTCTCACCCTCCTTGTCCTGTTCCAGGCACTCCCACCTCTGCCCTGCTCTGTAACCCCTCCAGCCCCTGGCCATATAGCAGAATTTGGATATACTGCTGGCCCATTCTAGAATGGCTCCCTCTTCTCTAATGCACCCAGTCAGCACCCTTTCCCACAAAGGCCTTCCTCTTTGACTGTCTTTTTCATCAAAATGTACATTTCCTCAAAGCTGTAGTTACTTTATTTTTTTCATTCATTGTCAGGTGCCCCTACAAATCCTGTAATCTCTGTGAGGACAGGGACTTCAGTTTACCACTCTGCTCCCGGAATGAATGCAGGAGGGATAAACGGGGAATAAATTATAGCTTGGCAGAGCCGTACTTTCCCCCATCTTCCTTTTATCATCCACATTTCATAGAAGGGAAAGTTGAGCTCCTTCACCAAGGACTGGGATTCGGACCCAGGAAGTCTGGGCACCTGCAACCCAACATTTAACCACCCAACTCTTCTGCCTCCTTTGTTAGGGGAAACTGAACCTGAACTTAAGTGAGGTGGGAAAATGGATCAGAGCAGGGCATGCACCACAGTGAGAGTCTGGACTGGAATCTGTAGAAAGAGCTGGATCCTTCCTCCCATGCCAGTCATTTAGCTGGGCAGTTATGGAACCTTACTTCCCCTCCCGTCTTCCTTGCTCTCATCCATCTGCTTTCATTCCTCGCCTTTGCCCGTGGGAGGGCTTGCTCCCACATTCAGGCTGCAAGCCAAGCAGGAGAAGGAACCAGACACCCCATAGGTGAGGACGGGTTTGGGTCTTTGACAGGTTTTCGCCACATCTTTAGGATCTAGGGCATGAGTGAGAATTCCCACAAGAGAGCAAAGTATTAGTCTTCCTTTCAGCTCCCAAATTTGTGGGCGAAACCAGAAGCTTTCTATTTCTATTTAATTTTTTTTTCTTTTTAGACCAGTGAGCCTAGAATAGTTCTCAAGGCATAGAGAGTAGATGAGAAGATGCTCACTTGTGTGTAGTGTTTGAGTCTGACCTTTGCATTATGGGGAAGACACACTTCTTGGGAGAATACCCTGGGCAGGCGACAAAAGGATGGGAAAAGTGACCCTGGAAGAGTAAAAAAATTATGTATTTTGTGACAGGGTTGCATTTCCTTGTGTTTCTTTCTGGAACATTGTAGCTTTTCAGTAAATCCCATTCTGTCCTCTGGCTTTCTAGAGAGCTCAGAACACCTCTCTCTTAGGAGCACATTTAACCCTCAGACTCCCTCTGAGAAATGCTGGCCAGTACCTCCTTCTCCTGGCTTGTGCCGGCACACGGTAAGTGCTTGGCCAGTGCTGACTCTCACTTTTGTGACAGTAAAGGGAGAGAAGGAGGCATCTGTGTGGAGTGGCTGGTGTGTGGCCAGGGCTGGTGGGTCCATGAACCCTCAGACCCCCAGAGAGTCTATCGGTGTGACTGTTGCTCTCCCATCGCACTGGCTAGCGAACTGAAGCTTGCCCAGGGAGGGCTGTCAGTCAGGAGGAAGCCTGAGCGACAGTCCTTGTTCTGAGAGGGACTGCTGAGTGAGTCAGCAGTCAGACCTGGGATGACGCCCCAGATGTCTCGACCCCCAGATCTATGCACTCCCCAGCCGTAGGAGTTTCTTGTGGCAGCTAAAACGATACCACAGACTGCGGGGGCGGGAGGGGGGGGGGCTTCAAACCACAGAAATGTATTCTCTCACAGCTCTGAGGCTACAAGTCCAAAATAGTGTCCCTGTTGAAATGGAGGTTTCAGCAGGGCTGTGCTTCCTCTGCAGGCTCTAGGGGAGTGTCTGTTCCTCGCCTCTTCCAGCTTCTGGTGGCTGCAGGCCTTCGTGGGTTTGTGGCCACATCATTCCCATCTCCTCCTGTCTTCCTCCCCCCTTCTCCTCACGCGGATGTCAGATCTCTCTGCCGCTCTCTTCTAGGGACATTTGTGACGGCCTTCAGTGCATACGCAGATAATCCAGGATAATCTTCCCATTGTAAGATTCTTCATCACATCTGCGGAAGCTCTTTCTCTAAACAGGATAACATTTCTAGGCCCCGGGGGGTCATGACTCAGCCTTCCCCACCGGCTCTAGGAGCTGCACACAGAATATGCACAGACTCCGTTGTGGGAGCCGATGTGGATGGGCAGGAAGCAGGGCTGAATGTGAGCTGCTTAGAAGGGACACACCGTTCCGGCAAAGGCAGGACAAGACGTTAGCAGGGGTCGTTGCAACCTCGGGAAGGGAGATGTGCTTCGGCTTCTAACGGGAATTAAATTTGAGATGTGGGGACCACAGTTCACTCATCCTTTCATCAAAAACTTATTGAGCAGACACCCTATGGCCAGCCCTCTGGGTCCCACATTCCGGACAAGGAAACTGGTCAAGGGACTGTTGTATGTACGGGGCCAAGTGCTGGGCTAGAGGAACGCACCACTGACAGGGCATTTCAGCCCTGACCAGGAAGGCTTCCAGGAGGAGGCGCTACTTGAACTGAAGCTGCAAGATTAGTAGGAGTTGGCCCCGTCAACCCAAGACAGGGAAAGGGAAGCATTTACACAGCTACGTGATCGAGACTGGACCTGCCTTCTGCCTGTGGAGATTGCCCCGTGGTCCCCCTGGGACTGAGGTAGATCTTGGATGAGGGCATGGAGAGCCAGCTCTTTCTTCTTGTTGTTACTGGTTGAAGCATCCCTGGCAACCTTCCCCCTCCCAGCCCTCCTTATGGGTGAAAAGCACCGCAGAATAAAGGGACGGATTCCGCCGGATGGCCGGGCTCGTCTCCCATTGGATGTGAAATCTGAACGCACACTGGCTGCTCATCAGAGGCTCGTCAGGTCTCAGAAATCCAGTCCCGTGGTGTTCTCAGTGTTCACACACCTTTTCTTTCAAAATGTAAAAGTACCCCCTGTGCTTCTCGTGGCGTGAATGCAGCGCGATGCTCAGTGGAGAGTGTACTTTGGCTAGCGTGAGCGGCGCTCCTCCCACGCGGTTGCACCCCCAAGCTACCCAAGGTCCTTCCACCTGCAGCTGTGGCTCCGGCCTGCCGCGGCTATGCCGGCGTGCTCCCCTCCGCCCAGACAGGCTTACCCCATGCTGCCCCTGCCGACTCTTCCCAGCCTTCTGTCTCAGCCTAGAGGGCACTTCTCCTACTGCATTTACACAGCTTTGATTACATAGGTATGTGTTAATTGCTTATTTTTCATTCTAAGGAGTCTGTTTGTTGACCCAGCCCAAACCGCATTGCAAGCCTACCATAACTCCATGTTGAGAGCCTGAACTTGTAACAAAAATCAAAGAAAACTTCAGAAGTATTTAATGAAGTAAAAGAGTTAACATTCATGATACATCTGTGTTAGGTAATTGTCTTTCACCCTAAATACGTTTTGCAAGAAATTTTTTTTTTAAAGCTTATAATGTTGAATGGAAGAAGCAAAGTAAAAATCTATAGCGAAACCTCAATTTTATAAAATTCATGTATATTTGCTTAAAAACCCATCAAAATATTGGCCGGGGATTGCGAAGCTGTAAGATGATTGTTCTTGCTTTACTTTTTTGATTTTTCCAAGTTTTCTTTAATGAGAATCTGCCACTTTAAAAATTGAAATATCAGTAAGGCTACTTTGGGCCATCTGGTATCTTGCTCCTTTCTCGCATGTAGTCCTAATCTTTTACACACACATTATGGGCTTATTGGGAATGAATTGGAGGTCCCCACTAGAATGATTTAACCAATTAACTTATTCATTAACTGCTGTGGTATCTTATATGTGCTGGACAAAAGATTTAGAATAATCCTTATTATGAGCTGGACAAAGGGAATATTTGAAATCCTTCTCTCTCATTCCATTCCAGCCTTTCTCATGGAATTCCCACAGGGGCTAATGCCCAGAAAAAAGGGCAAAGTGGTTTTAGAGTCTTTGAAAGGAAAATGAGTTCAAGGCGTGCCCATAGTTCCAGCCAGAACAGAATTCCCATGAAGTGTGTGTGTGTTTACTAATTATTCTAGACTTTCAACTGCATTAACCTTCTTTGTAATGCATTCTTGGAGTTTTTAAAACGGTTTTGTAGTATTGTGCCTTTCATACCATAGCTATTGTAGAAATTTACCTGTCATTATTTTTCCTATTAAGCTACCAAAAGAAAATTTTAGTAATAATTTCTATTAGTGAGTCTGTAGCAAAACTAGCATCCTTATGTAAAATAAATCATCCCAAACCTTTTGGAAAACTTGTTGACAAATTGATACCCTTGACTCGATGCCATTTTTGAACTCTTACCTTAAGGATATGATCCGAAGTAAGGAAAAAAAACCATATAAACAGGTTTTATACGTAAAGGTAGCGTTACACTGCCAACTGTAATAGAGAAAAGTTGGAAGCAAGGTGAGAAATAAATCTCTAGCGGTAAGGGAGCGGGTTTTCCAGTAATTGCGTTCACTCAGTGGGCTAAATGCAACCATTGGAAACGATGGTTTTAAATAACAGGAGGTAGTATGTAAAATGCTTATCGCCTAGTTTTAGTTTCTGTATTGGTGTGTGGATGTATGTAAATTTATATATAAAGATTTATGACGCTGTCATGTAAGGACACAGATGTCCTCTCCACACCCACCCTAATCCCTGCCAAAGTGCACATGATATCAAGATTAATTACGTGTTCATAACTACGTAATTGTCTTGGAGGTGACTTGGAGCAGTCGATGTGGTCACAGAGCTGAAAGATGAATATTTGAAGATTTTGGTCCTCAAGGAGTACCCATAATTTCCCTGAATTTCATCTTGGTAATCATCAGATGACCCCTGGCTCTGGTGTGAATTCATGGAAACGATTTCTATCCTCTTGGATTTGGTGACGGGCATTGATTGATTGTTCCCCTGGCTGGCCTGCATGCCCCCCTCTCTCCCACCTGCCCCCACCCTCCAGCCTTGGACAGCCCTCTACCCTAAATGTCCTGGAATACTTCCTTCCCTCTACCCGAGAATGTGTGGAGTTGAAAATAATCAGTAATAATCATACCCCAAGATTTGAAGTAAATATCTTGGCCTTTACCTTAATGGTTTCTTGGAGATTACTTTGAACTCCACAGTGAGTTGGAGCTCTATATAAAATAACTATTTTAGGAATCAACCACCTCACTATCTTTTAGAATAACAAAATACATTTTATTTGATAAAATGATAATTTGTATTGCTGAGAAAGTGCAGGAATTTGATCATCTCGTACGCCCTCCATACTTTCTGCTTTTCTTCCTTCTCTGTGTCTACCTGCTGACTTGCGGTCCCCTCCTCTTTGAGCTGCTCCCTGACCGTTCACTCACCCACCCTGTATCCGCCCATTCAGACCTTCATTCATTCATCCATCCGCACATACATCCCACGGATGCTTATTGAGCAGCTACTGCACTGTATCAGCTGTTGTTCAAACCACTGCAGATACAGCAGTGAACAAAAAAAGACAAACGTCTCTTCCTTCTGTATACTTCATGCGTTTTGCTGTACATGTACAATTAAAAAAAAAAATCTTCCCTAATGAACAAGATAGGCAAAAACGTCCTTTACCCAGCAGTTAGCCATCTCTCCTGTGTGCTTCGAAAGCGCCCGCCTCCATTAATATACTTCATCGGCCTCGTGGCTGACTGCCCATCAGGCTGTAGAAGCAGGACCCTTGCCCAAGTCAGCTTGTATCCACACTGTCATGGCTCACTGTCCTTTTCTCTCATGTATAACACTGTGAGTTTGTTAAAAGGAAGGGGAGTCATGTGGAACCTGACATTCGCTGAGAGCCTACCGCATGCCAGCCCCATGTCTTCGTGACAACAAGCATTTTGTTCCCATTTCGTAGCAGAGGAAACTGAGGCTTAGAAAGATCAAATGACTTGTCCAAGTTTTCGGAGTTAGGGGATGCAGACCACTGATTCTGCTACAGTCCTCTTTGCTTACACTGTCAGCTCTGAGAAGATTGGTTTTGGGTTTCACACCTGAGTAATTAGCCGCTGAGGGATTGGCCCCGGCTCCCTATCCCATGCCCCTGCTGATTTACTGCAGGAACCCTTGGAAGGGAGCAGGTTCTGACACGGCAAAGCTATCCACTACCCCCACACATAATTTTAACCTCCCCTTCTTGCAGATTCTCTTATTACATTTTACTGCAAAAGAAAATGGTCCTGCCATCCAAATCCCATCATATGGATCCTGGCTTTATTACAGACCCTGGGATGTCCATCTATTAAGTATTGGATTGACCTTTTGAGACTGAGATTGGAAAAAATAAAAATAAAATCACCACTCAAAACATATTTCACAAACTGGAATAATGATACAAAAGTCGATCTGTCTATGCCAAACTTTTTGTGACCCTTTTGAAGGTCCAGGAAGTTCATCTGTGCATCAGGGGGTAGAGGCATAGCAGGAGCCCTGTTGATCCCACTCTCAAAAGGTTCATTGCCATTTCCAAATCCAAGTTCTGGCCCGACATCTTGAGGCTCTTCCTCAACGAATGGCAGCTGCCATTCTAGGCCACCTCTCATCCTTGCACATTTGCTGAATGCTGCTTGGGGACCATTTGCTCCAATCATCAGGACCAAAGTGTAGCTCTGAGCCTGGGGGCTACAGTGAAGTCTCTTTTCTTCAGAATTACAGAGGTTTGGGGATATGGGTGATCACATTTGCTCTATGCATTGCCCAGAGGTTTCTGCCTTTGCTAATAATGACCATCGTTGTATTAACAACAGCTCTTATTTCCTGTGTGCCTTTTCAAAGGAACAGCACAGATTTGGGGACCACAGTTCACCCCTCAGGGAGGGGAGCTGCTAGGAGAGCAGGAGCAAAAGTCCTGGGCTGTGGGGAAGGGCCGACCCTTCATGCAGATTTTCAGCTTCTAGAACAGGAGGTAAGAAAGCCCATGCGGGGCTGTGAGTGAATCTCAGGAGAGCTCAAAGCCGACCGTGAGCCCTGTGTTTAAGGCCTTGATATGCCCTTGTCTTGGCAGCGAGGCCCGTGCCAAGCTAGTAAAGGTGATATATTCTCAGCACATCGAGACTTAGAACTGAGCATGTGGCCCTTCCAGTCACAGTGCCTAGAGCAAGCCTGCCCTTCCCCAGCCCATTCCTTGAAAGTGTTCAGTGACTTTGTGCCGTGAAAGCACCTTGCAATGCCGAGGTGATCATGAAACATGCTGATCATTAATATTCCGGTCCTTGGTGCTGCTTGCCGAGCCTGCAAACCACTTTTGTTTTATGGGTCAGCATGTCAGGCGCTGCGATCTGGCAGAAAGGGGGCTGGAGCAGGGGTCCTGATTGGTGCTTAGTGGCTGGGTGATCTTGGGCAAGTCGTTTCTCTTTTCTGAGCTCCATTCCTGCACCTGTAAAGTGGAGGCTACTTCTAACTCAGAGGGGTTTTGTTTGGATCAAATTGGAAGATGAGAGTGAAGGTACTTTGCAAATGGTGGAGCTTTCTGTGTGCACTCCTGAGATGAGGGAGAGGCATTTTTACTGCAAGACGTACTATAAATTAAATCAATTAGTGGTGGGGAAATCTAGTCATACCCCCTTCCCTCTTCATTTCCTCCTGCCCAGCCCTTGTTGTCTTTAATTGGTCAGGGTTTAGTCCTAACTTCTTTTTTTTTTTTAAGATTTTATTTATTTATTCGACAGAGATAGAGACAGCCAGCGAGAGAGGGAACACAAGCAGGGGGAGTGGGAGAGGAAGAAGCAGGCTCATAGCGGAGGAGCCTGATGTGGGGCTCGATCCCATAACGCCGGGATCACGCCCTGAGCCGAAGGCAGACGCTTAACCGATGTGCCACCCAGGCGCCCCTAGTCCTAACTTCTAAAATGGTACCCATCCCCTACCCTTTTTTGGCCTTCTCCCTGTTTTCCTTTTCCTCATAGTAGTCATCACTCCCTGACGTTGGGTTTTTCTGTTCATTGTTGCCTGTCGTCTGTCATCCCCCATTAGAATCTAAGCAAGGATGATCTTCTGTTCATTGCTATGTCCCCAGTGCCTGGAACCGTATCTACTAGTATACAGTAGGTGCTCAGTATTCACTTGTGAAATGAAAGAATATCTACATTGTTGTTCTGCCCTCATTGTGAAGCCCCTTCTTTGAGAGGGAAATGATTCCATAGCAAACAAGACAGGCTTCTTGGCACAGAGAAGCTTAATCTGGAAAATTTCCTCACCTCATGAGCTACAGACGCATATGATGCTGGCCGGAGTATGTGGTCCTGAGAAAGCAGCTTTTGCTCCCAGCCTCATTCCTGCATGAAATTTACTGAAGTGATGAATTGATTGTACAGTCTGAACAAGTCACCGAGTTCACTGCTGTCATCCTATTTTCCCGTGCACGGAGTAGCGATGACACTACCAACTTTAATGGGCCTCAAAAAGAGCAGTAATAATGGTGATCAGTGTGGGTTCCAGATCCTTCTGGAGAGGCGGGTTTGCTAGGGGTGAGGAATGGGGTGGAAATCATGAGGACATTGGACATCTTAGAGGTGAGAGAAGTTACCATCTATTGAGCACCTCCTATGGACCGGGGTTGGCCCACAGATCAGGTTTCATATATATCCAATTATAATCTCACAATCACTTAAGGAGGGGTAGGCTCAGCAACCCCCCCCGCCCCCCCGCCAAGCCCAAGAGGAAACTGGGGCTTAGGGGAGGTTCAGTAACTTGGCCAAGTACCACAGCTGCCATATGACGGAGGGGACTTGATACCAGGTCAGTCTGATTTCCAGGCCCATCACGTGGCCCTGGGTCCCAGGAGCTGCCTTGGAACATCTCAGGGGGGGCTGTTGGCTTCTGGGAGCTGGACCATGCTGCTCTCTGAGTGTACGTCTCTGTCTCTGGTGGGTGAAAAGCAAAGCCACAGCCACCACCCCCAGGCCTGCCCGCACTGTTGCTGTTCTCAGACCTCAGTGCTGAAGGTGCAGTTCCACGTTCATACCTCACCTGGTGCGAAACAGCCACGTCGGGCCTTGCAAAGCCCACTTTTTTGAGCTATCAATTCTTTTTTTTTACCTCCCCTTCCCCACTCTTACTTCCCTCCCCCACGTGTTTGAAGCGAACCCCTTTGTTTATGTGTGTTCCTTTAAAGCAGCTGTTGCTTTCTGTTCAGATATTTTTAATTTACATTGTGATATTGTGCTGTGACCTCATTCTGCCTCCTACTTTTAACACCTGGTTTTCATGGTCCATCCACGTTGCCATGCGTACATTTCAGCCCATTGTTTCTGACTGCTGCTAAATCATCCCTGTGTGCATTCGCTACCTTTCCATATGCATCCACCCAGAGAGGGACACCAGGGGGTGCCTAGCTCTCT
The DNA here is from genome assembly GCF_017311325.1 of Ursus maritimus. Classification (NCBI taxonomy): domain Eukaryota; kingdom Metazoa; phylum Chordata; class Mammalia; order Carnivora; family Ursidae; genus Ursus; species Ursus maritimus. The sequence continues at coordinate 13,613,690 of NW_024424008.1, read as the reverse complement.
GCCCCTGCAGTGGACATCCTCCCATGTGCCCCCTAACAGGCCTGTGTGAGGATTGTGCCGTCGTTACAGGCCATGTACTGGGAGAGAGAGCACATGCGGGCTTAGCTTGACTAAGTAGTTCCAGGTTGCTCTCCTCCGAGGCTGCCTCGGTTGGCCTGTGCTCACCTTCACACGAGGCTCCTTATTTCCTACATCCCCTCATAGTCTCCAACATTTAGGGTAGAACTTTTTATTTTTGCTACTCTGATGGGTGCTGCCATGGCTCGCTCTTTCTTTCTTTCTTTCTTTCTTTCTTTCTTTCTTTCTTTCTTTCTTTCTTTCACTTATTTGACTATAAATGAGTCTGAATATCTACATAGCATGCTCGCCCTTTGGGCTTCTCTTCACGGAATTCTCCATATCCTTTGCCCCTGTGTCAGGTAGGGTTCCTGACATTTTTCTTGTTCACTGGAAGGAGTTCCTAGTGGATTCTAAATATTAATCCCTAGTCACTTTTAGACAAGTATCTTCTCCCAAACTATATCCATCTATTAATTTTGTTGAGCAAATACTTTAATTCTGGGGTTATCAAATTCATCACTTTTTCGTCTTAGAATATATGCATTTGGGGGTTTTGAGAAGTGCTTTCCCATCAGCAGATCACAAAAATATTCTATATTTTCTTTGAATAACCGGTGGAGGCAAAGGGAGCATCAGCCTGTGTTCCTGCTAGCAGAGGGCTCAAGTTTATGAATCCCGGGCTGACGTGGAGGGTAAAGAGTTTTGTTTTCTTTCCTTCAAAGGACTCCAAAGCCAACAGGAAGGCAATTACGCAGAGAGGACTTTAATTAAATTTTCCATTTTTTAATTTTTCTGAACTTCAGGGGTGCTCATACCTCGCATCACGGAGGGAATGCTTAATGAGTGGAGGTGTCCCTCAGGAGCTCCACTGCTATCACATCTTGAGATGAAGAGGCCTGTGGCCTCCGTCTCCACTCAAATCTGATAACCCTTAGTGTCAGGCACAGCAGCGCCTGTGCAATTCAAAATTAGTGGAAAAGAGGGAGAAGACAGGCCTGTGCTATCTTGATAATGGTGTGGTGGGCCCAGGCCTCCAGCTTAGTGGGCCCACCTCTGGATGGGAGGGCCACAGTGGGATGTGAGCAGAAGCCTACTCAGGGAATGGAAGGGCTTCTGTTATTTGCTGACCTTCATGCACGGGGCCTGTTCCTTATACACATGAGTTCCACAAGACAACGAATCCTAGAAAATCAAAACAGGACAAGGGAGTTTGAATGTCACCCTGTCTGCAGAGTCCCGAGTGATGAAGTTCCTTATGGAACACCACACGGCTGCTGAGTTGGAGATCCAGGGCTAGACCCCAGGCTTCTTATTAAAAGCAGGCCAGAGCTCTGACAGCTCCAGGCTTTGGAGACAGACAGTCCTCAGTAACAGCTGTTAAATTTCATAATTATATCAATAAATGTATCTACCACTGTGGTCACTGCTTTAAATGAGATAATGCTCAGAGCTGTTAGATCTTGGAAGAATTGAATCTACTCTCAGATAAGTAAAGGTTCCAGGGAAAAAATGAGCTGAAGTCTACAGATGAATCCAACCTAACCTATACAGAGGGGAGAGCTTGTTGAATGGATGGATGGATGGATGGATGGATGGCCAGATAGACGGATAGATGGATGGATGGATGGATGGATGGATGGATGGATTGATGGATGGAAGACTGTGATCCTGGGTTTAAGAGGTTCGTTGTTTCCGCACCCTGTTCTTTTTCTCTCTCAGCCCAGGGAGGCCTACTGGCAAATTATAAAGCCAGCAGAGGGGGAGGGAAGGAAAATCTCTTTCCCTG
>NW_024424008.1:13328251-13611836 GCF_017311325.1 Ursus maritimus | reverse complement strand
TCAATCCTTTGAGTGTTTCACTTAAAGCTGAGCACCTGTTCTATTGTAGTACTCACCTCTGTCTCTGTCTGTTTCTTTGAACCCTACCACTGGTCCTTGGGAAGAGAAAATGCAAAAGAAGGAAAAAAAAAAAAAGGAAGGAAAGCAGTGTTCATCATGTTGAAATGTAATGCTCCTCTCTGAACGTTGGAAGACAAGCAATTGCACATGCTGATTTCATCCACTACTTAGCTCGGTGGAGGGGTCTGTGTGTGTGTGTGTGTGTGTGTGTGTGTGACGGCTGCCATTGAAGAGGCTCCAGCGGGTTAAGTGCTGCAGCCCCGGCCCAGGTTCTAAAGCCTCTCTCGGAAACCTCGGCGACTGGCTGGTAATTCGCCGGTGTCCTTTCGAGTGACTCCTGGCCCCACCAGCCGTGAGGAGAGTTCCCAGTCAAAAACAACCCGGACATCATTCCTGGCTAGGATGCGGCTCGTTCTTTTGTTCTCTGGGGACCCAAGACTGTTCAGAGAAAAAAGGGTGGGGGAGAGATTCTGCAAAGAAGTGAAAGCAGGCAAGAACGGGCTTGCGTGCCTTGCCGGCTCTGGTCTTCTTGAAAGAGCTCACGCGTTACTGGGGACTGGGAAAGGATGGAGGGGGAGGAAACCAAAAACGAACATTTATTTGGCATTTAGTGTGTACTAGGTACCTGTTGTCCCTGAATGTAGTCCGTCCTCACAGATGTTGTCATTCCCATTGTGCAGGTGGAGAAATTAGTTTAATTAACTTGCCTGGTACAATGCCGGTGATAATGACAGCAGTTAGTACTTATCTGCCAGACAGGCTAAGCTCTGGCCATGTATTAACTGATTCAGTCCTCACAATAACCCTGTAGGGTTGGTGCTGTTAGGATGCACATTTTTTAGGGAAGAAAAGTAAGGCATAGAGAGATTGAGTATGTTGCCCTTGGAGAGTAAATGGCAGAGCTGGGATTAATACAACAGGCAGATTGGCTCCAAGTCCCATGCTTTGTCCTTTAGTTTGGAGGTTGGAAAGCAGTTCTAACATATACTCTAAAAAATCCTTGCCTTTTCAACGATAGCCTGCCACCCTTTTCCTTGATAAGGACCTGACTGTTTCAGATAGCAGGACGGGCAGCTGTTCATGGAGTGCCGCCCAAGAGCGAGTGCCCGTCTTTCTGTTCCCAGTTGCTATGTATTTTCTTCTCATTGTCTCTGGTGGAGGCTGGCAGGGACCAAAGCTCAGAGAGGCCAAGTGATCTGTCCAAGATCACACTGCTGATGGTGGCTCTGGGCCGCTTTCTGAGTGAGATGGTTTCCCTTGCTGGCACGTTCGTTACATTTATGAGGCCGTTCCTGGGGTCTTGATCAGGCAGGTAAACAGTGGGTCACACTGCTCTGTGCTGGGGGACAAGAGCTGAGGCCTGCCCAGTACTCCTGCCCTGGAGGAGCCCCCAGTCTGGGGGGTGAGGAGAGCTCTGGCCTCCGGGCCACCTCCTCTCTGCCCTCCGGGCCACCTCCTCTCTGCCCGCAGGACCCAGCAAGCTGGCAATGACGGGACTTTGCCTGTCTGAACAGCATGCTGGCTCTCTTTTGACTAAAGAAACAGCAGCCTCCACCTGCTTCAGTCAGATCTAGTTACAGCAAGAGAATGTCTCTATTATTATTGCTATTAATCTGACACAAAGAAGGTTTGAAACTCTTGATCCTAAGACATAAAAGACCTCCCAAAAGGAGAGATCAGTAACCATCCAAATTGTGGCTTTCTGAAGGCTTTAAGAAAGAAGTTTGGTTTTTTGGTTGTTTTTGGTCAAAGCAGGCCATTTGAATGTCACATTTGTTCTGTCTCCTTTTCCTTTTCTTCTAATAATTTGGATCAAAGTGATGATAAAATTGCTCCATTTCAGATGATTTCAGCAGGCCGTTGACACATTGGATTAGCAGAAATAAGTTATTTCCAAAGCCCCAATTCATATAGCCAAGAAAATTATAAGCAAATAATTTATATATATATATATATATTTTTTCACAAGTAGCTGTTGACTTAACGATGGCAGTTCTTCCATTGTACCTAATCAATAGCAGATGTGCATTGGGGAAGGTGTGAAATGTATGAACTCCTGGCAGGAGGAAGAGATGTTTAAAGGAATCATTCTCTTAGACTCTCTTGGAGCAAAAGAGAGGGAGGGAGTCAGGGAGGGAAAGAGAATGAAAATAATCTTGCACCATACTGTGCAAATGTCCTCTTTCTGGCTGACTCATGGGAACTGGCTGCTTGTAAAGGAATCATCCAATGAGAGCGTCAGGGCTTTTAGCAGACAAGCATATATTAAGGTCGGAAGGAAAAAAAAGTAAAAAAAACAATATTTATTGAGCAGAGATTCCTTTGCAGACATTCACCCATAGAGTTGCTCATTTTTGCTTCCCAATTTTGTCAAGCTAGTTAGACCTCGATTCCCTCATTTCACAGGTAAAGAAACAAAGGCCCACGGAAAAGCTTATCTTAGGCGAGCCAACCAACCTGTGTCAGGATCAGGATGTGAACGCAGGTTTGAGAATTACACGTGTTGTTTCTACCTTTTGTAGTACTTTCTTTTTTTTTTTTTCTTTTCTTTCTTTCTTGCTTTTCTTTTTTTTTTTTTTAAACAGAGCTATGTACAGGATACCTACCTTATTATTATTGTTTTCTGATCCAAAGGAGAAAAAAATATTGATAAGTCTTAGATGGGAGCTGTGAGTGGATGCCTTGTTGTTGACGGATATATGGCCCTGTGACTTCTGGCAGAGCTCTGGAATGAATGATAGGGACCCTTCTGTAGCAACTGGTATCATTCATTCATCCATCAATCATTTATCGTAACGTCATTTCTCCTGTGTTTAGATATATTTCAGCTGCTGGCTATCTTACAGGGCCCAGAGATACTAGGGGGAATAGATCACATCCCTTGTCCTCAAGGAGCTTACAGTGAATGTGGGGGAGTCAGGGAAGTTGACAGCCAGGCACAATATGGAGGGGGGCAATGGGTGTGGAATTAACATCTAACCTCAGGGCCAGAGGTAAAAATTGACTGTAGGTTGTATTACCCTCAAAAACTTTGAAAAGAGAGATGATCACACCGGGAGAAGCTCAAGGGCACTGTGGATTTACATTTCCCATATTATCAGTCCAGGGCACCCCCTCTGTCCAGGGCGGGTGCATGGGCTCTTGCCGATTGGCAGGTTGCTTCCAGTAGGAGTCACTCTCTCTCTGCAAGCCCCTACAGACTGTGTAGTTGAAGCTGCATAGGAAACGTGCTTCTGCTGTGCACTTTCCCCCATGCAGGGTGCTAAATACCGTGGCGAAGTTACAAAAACAAGGGGCTGTAGGAGCCCTGACCAGCCTTAGCTTTCATCAGGAAGGTGACCTTGAGAGGTCAGCTCTGCAGAAAGATCTTGAAGCATGACAGGGAAGCTCCATACCTCCACAGATGCTCTCCTGAGTCATCAGTGGAGATCCTGTCAGGGTCAGAGCTGGGGGTGGAGCAGGTGAGGGCAGGTCTGGTGGAAAATGCGTGGTCTATGGAATGGGCACATGAGAGCCTATTGTGCCTGTTGCTTTGAGGATTAAACAGATTAGTCATTTAGAGAGTCTAGACCTGCACTGTCTAATTGCCATCCACTTGCTTTCTATGGCTCTTGTGCACTTGAATGTGGCTGGTCCAAATTGAGATGTTCTGTAATTATAAAATAGAAACCAGATTTCAAAGACTTAGTGCCAATTAAAAAAATACCATCTTTCCCGGCAGTAATTTTTCATGTAGATTACATATTGAAATAATAAAATTTTAGATCTACTAGGTCAAATAAAATCTCTTATTAAAATTAATTCCATTCATTTCTCTTTACTTTTTAAAATGTGGCTACTAGAAAATGTTAAATTACTGATGCAGCTCACATTTTCTTTTTCTTTGGGCAGCGCTGATATAGACCAGCATCTGTAAACAACAGCTCAGGGGCCAGATGGGGCCGCCGCCTAGTTTTGTAGGGTCCATGTGCTAAGGAGAGTTTTTACGTTTTAAATGGTTAGGGAAAAAATACAAAGGAGCAGAATATTTGTGACATGTGAAAATTACATGACATTCCAATTTTAGCATCCATACATAAAGTCCTGTTGGGTCACGGCCTTGCTCGCGTATTTGTATATTGTCTGTGGCTAGCTCCGCCGTGCTAAGGTGGGTAATGCAGGGACAGAGAACGTTCTTACCTTTGCTCACTCTGTTCCCTCTACCTGCAGTCTTCGTGTGTTCGCCTTATCCTTCAAAGCAGAGCTTAAGGCCACCATCCTTGAGAAATGGTATCTTCGTCCTCTGCACTTTCAATACCAATAGGTGCCTGGGGAAAGTTACTCAACCTCAGTGAGCCTCAACTTTCTCATCTGTAAGATGGGAATGATAGTACCCACTCCACTGAGTAATCATAGGGATTAAGCAATGAGTAGTGCCTTTCACATAGTGAGAGCTCAGTAAGTATTATAGTTACTGCTGCTATTATTGCTTGAATGTATCTTGTGGAATTTACTGCATTCTGAAGGTTGGCATAGCCCACCATAAACTAAAATTCTTGTAACATGGCTTTTTTGTCTTTGAGGACATGGAGAACATTCTCTCCCTCCTATATCCTCAGCCTGGACTTGGGAGGGTCTTAGGAAACATTTGTGACACATGCGACTCAATCTCTCCCTTTTATCAGATACAGTGATAGATAAACACATACTCGCCGCCTTTCCTTCATCCCCCCTGCCCCCGCCCTGGTCCCAGCCACCCTCCTCTTCTGTCTGGATTACTGTTCCTAACCCATTTTCTCACCACCATCCTTGTCGTCTCCAACCAGTGATGCACTGGTCAGTATTTAGCAACTGGCTGTCTGAAGCAGAGGGGAGCCGTGATTTGAAGTGTTTTCTAATCTGCGGCACACATATTCTCACCGTGGTTGACTTCATGCTACTGACCTGATGTTGCTGAGCATGGAGTTGGGAAGAGGAACACAGGATGACCCTCTCCAGTGTGTGCCCACCGCTGCCTCCAGCGCACTGTCCACTCCACTGCTATGGTGACCTTTCCCAGGGGAACCCCCTGCTTAGAGCCCGACGGTGGGCTTCTCATTGATCTTGAAATAGAGTTGAAGGTCCTTAACACATTTTTGAACCTTATAGAACCCATACCCCTGCTGCCTCACTGGCCGTACCCCTTCCAGAAGCTTCCCCCCAGACCTGCGCCGGGCATCCTTGTGTTCCTCTGCAATGACACTTCCTTCACTGACCTTCTCGAACCGTCCCAAGATCTGGTGGAGCTGCCCTTGCTCTTATGCTGTCCTGGCTGCTCCTACTTCCTCTGCACTGTGCTTATTGGGACAGACCACTCACCCAGTAACCAGCTGTTAGTGCTGGTCTCCCCACGGGAGTATAAGGTCCAGAGGCAGTAGCTATGGTTGTCACGTTCATCGCTGTGTCCTTGGCACCTGGCACACAGCTTGGCAAAAATGTTGCTAGAATAGATGATGGAATTGAGCGAAGCCTGGTTAGAAGGCAGCGGAGGTCAGCCTACTGTGGGTATTAGACTTCTGTCTCTGACAGGAATATTTTTTTAACTGCTCAGAATATTTTTGATTAGGGGACCACTTGGGGTTGATTTTCCAACTGACCAAAGGGAAAAGGCAAAACAGTCACCGTTCTCAACCGCTCCTCTACAGAATCTTCTCTAGTCCAGGGGACATGACTTGAAGCACACTTGGTACATCATTACACATCCAGTAAGTAATCAGTTATCACATTTTTAAACCACTCTACTGAGCTCTGACGGACACACAAAAGGCTGTAGATGTTCGGTGCGCACACACTTGCTGTGTTTGGCGGTGAGCACGGACCCGTGAACCCATCAGCGCTATCAGTGCCGTGAACTTAGCTACCACTCCTGCAGGTTTCCTTCCATCTGGCAGGGTCTTGTTTGCTTTAAAATCTCATGATTTCAAAACCCTCCCAATTAGAAGAACCTGGAATCATTCATGGTGTAGTCGCTGCCTGGGGCTCTGAGGCTGGCTAACACATTAGGGGCTGTGATGGTCCTAGGAAGGAGGAGGGCCAACAGGCTGGTAGTTTTACTTCATCAAAGACCATACAAACACCTTATCCCAATTCTTTGGGAAGAAAGTTGGCACAACAGAGAGGCATTTACTGAAAGTCTAACGGGTATTTGGGGGCAGATACGGTGCTAAACATCACAGCCCAAAGCCTCTTGATGCCGCGATTTTAAGTGCGAGGAGTTGAAAAACAATTTGTTCCTCATACTTTGCTAAATCTTTGTAATTACATATATTTTTGCCGAAAGTCTGAGTGGCAATCCCATATTTATCCTGCAATCAAAGCCATTGTGGATTATCAGCTAAATACCTCATTAGGAAGATTTGAAACATGTCTCCCAGAGGTTTTTGTTTTCCTCTTAAAAACAACTACATCTTAAAGAAAAAGCAACGTATCTGTTGTATTGCAAATGTCTCTGAGTGATTTTGAGTATTCCTAGTAAATCTACTTGAGAAAAGAGATACATTATAGAGAGCGATTTTTATTTATTTTTTTTAAATTTTTTATAATAATATATTTTTTTTATATTATGTTAGTTACCATACAGTACATCCCTGGTTTTTGATGAGAACGATTTTTAAAGTGAATACAGGACAACTGATGTCGTAGATGAGGTTACTGGTAAGAGAAGCAGGTTGGCCTGGCCTTTACAGCCTCCGTGTGACCTGAGCCTCAGTTTCCTTATCTGTAAAATTGAGATTATGGTACTTAACCTCAAAGAGCTGTTGCCGAATGAAATGAGATAGAGCAGTGCCTAGCAAGGAACAGACATTTGATAAATGCTCATTATTTTTATTGTCAGTGTTATTAATTTTATCATATAGCAATGTATTACCACCAGTAAGTTTGCCTCCTTCGTATTTTTACAATATCTTTTTCACACCTATGAGGATTTCAGTTATAAATGCACCTTGACGCCACTCTTGATGGAGCTAAATAGAGCTAAGTAGAACAAAACAAGAGAGAAATTCAGCCTTGGGAAGGGAAAAACTAAGGATGACGAGGGAGGTAGAGGAGAGAGAGGGGAAGAGGAGCTCCTCCCTGCACCTCCAAGGCCCAGTCCCCCATGGCAGGCCCAGATGCAGATAGAAGGGGCTGACTCTGAGCAAAGTGACAAGGTCCTGACATGCTCCGACAAGGGCATGTACCCCATGGGCACAGGGACCGTGTCTGTCACATTCCCTGCTTTATCCCCAGTGCCCAGCAAGTGTGTTGTTTCCAGATAAAAACACTGCATTCATTAAGAAGGACCAGATCCAGAAAAATTCCTTTGACTTCGATATCGCTTGCAACTTAATCAAAGTCAACAGACATCTCACTGAAACAATGTGGGAGGGAGATCCTGAAGTGTTTCTAGCTAGCGAAGACTGGAATATGAAAATGAAAAGGATAGGGCGTGTTATATAAAAATAAGATGGATAAAATGGCCTTTTTTTATATGTGCCATCTGTTATTTCTAGTTTAGTTTCGTGAAACAACATGAAGAGATTTCCTAAGTTTATTCATAACCTTGGACCTGCAACCTTTTTTTTTTTTTTCCAGAATAATTTCTATGATAATTCCACCTGAGTGAGAGTCTGGTCTGTGCCAGACACTTTGTACGTTGTCTCATCTCCTTGTCATACCAACCCTGGGAGGGGAGTGTTTGATTCCTGCTTTTCAGATGAGGAAATGGGAACTTGAGGAACTGCTGTTTCAGAGACAGATTGTACCACGGCCACACAGCTGGGATGTGTCAGAGCCCGAAGTCAAACTCGGGCCAAATTCCAAATCCATAGAGTCCCGACATCATAAGTTGTCTTCTGATGAAGTGTTATATTTCCCAAATACACATTTTTCTACCTACGGGTTGGGGGAAGAAAGCTTCACATGAAGATGAATCCCTGACTCAAATGCCTTTTGGGATCAGGCAGGTGGACAAGTGGGCTGGGTGGGGACTGTGGCAGCAGAGACTCCATGTGGCCTTCTAGAGGGGGCAGCTGCCATCCAGCTCCAGCTCATTGTGGCTGAAGGGGGATGCGGGTGTTTTGTCACCACTCCCATTCAGGTTCCAAAATGAACTGAAAATCCAGATTTTTATGTGAAATGCTAGCACTGTAATTTATTGTCAATTAATGTGATTTAAAGGAAAAAAAAAACGACCTATGCATGTCCAGCAAAACCGTTCAGGGCTGCTTTCTAAGGGGCACTGTGCTCGTTCCAGCAGTTGCCAGGGCTAACATTTTAGAACCCTGTCCTGGGACAGTTGTTTGGTACGGGACAGTGGGCCACATAAGGAAATCATTCTGAGAGTAACGATTAAAGCTCATTGACTAGTAAATATGTGCTGGCACTTAACCTACATTATTTTATTTACTATCCCAGCACTCCGATGGGATATTCTTACCCTTCTCTTACTAGTGAAAAAACAGATTCAGGGTGGTTAAGAGACTTGCCCAGAGGTACAGAGTTATGAAGTAGCAGAGCAGGACTCCAAGTCTACCTGGGTTCTAAATCTGTACGCCTAACCTCCGCCCTGTATTGTCTCCCACGGATTCTATCATTACTGAAGAGCTGCCCAGGCATTTCTTTGTTCAGTGCCCATTGTTCCCCAGGATTGGATGTCAGAGAGTGTGGGAACTTGTTCTGGAAATGAACGCTTTGCCTGGAAAAGCGTCAGTCTTCCAAGTAAAGAGCTTTGTGCATCGTAAAACCTTCAATTTTGCTCCATTACGTTTTGGGTCCGTGAGGGATAGATTGCAGTTCCTGCCTTCCTGCTGAGTAGGACACATCCTATTTACGTGTATATGGTACCGATTAGATGGTGCGCTTTGCAGGGTGAGCTCCCTGATGAACAGGTAGTATTTCCCCCGTGCTGACATGCACCAGCTGTCTGCACTCATTGTGTTCGAGCCTTGCACCTGGAACTGGGATGCCGGGGGAAACGGCACCGAACTCCCAGTTACATGTCTCGCCCTCGAGTCCAGAGACGTGTGAGGCCAGGTCCTAGTGATCGTGCCCCCTTTGCTACTTTTTAGGTCAGTCTACACAAGCTGTTTAATGGGTCTGGGCCTAGTTTCTTCATCTGTCAAATGGAAATGATCTTTTTCCCCTAACTAAATGCAGGGATCCGGTCCAGAAGATCTTCTGAGATCCATCTGGTTCTGCTCCCATGTTTGTGATTCTTGGAGTCTCTGAATATGTGCTAAGTGTTGAGGAACTCAGGACCTAGAGTTTAGATGTGACTTGTAATTAAGCATATGTCTGGTGTGTATGGTACAGATTTGATTTTTCTGCATGGAAAGCTAGTTGTCCTGACCTCATTTGTTGAGTGATCTATTCTTTCCTTGCGTTGATTCGAATTGCTGCTTCCAGCCTGTATCAAATGCAGCATGTGCAGGGCCTCGCTTCTGTTTACATATTCATTTATCCCCCCATCTCGAACACAGTAAGGAACACGGTTTGATATCTGGAAGAGCCACTGACCCTTTGTGGTTCTTCTTTCTCAAAGTAATCTATTTTGTGCCAGTCAGGGTCTCAGCAGCAAATAGATGGTGTATTCAAATCAGGTGACCCAAGAGAGTTTAATGAGAGGACTACTTACGGAGGCGTGGGCAAGGACCGGGCCCATCGGCGATGGCGAGGTTCCCAGCCCCTGGCAACAGCGGGGAGCCTAGGGCTGAGGGGACACGAGTGCTGGCATCAGAGAATGCAGTTCATGGATGGGGATGTGTTGAAGGGTTGGAAGCTGAGAGTTATCACTCTGACATTATGGTGCAGATGGGAATGAATCCAGCAGAGAACAAGGTTTGAAGCTTAGTGAAAATGAGCACTCTAAACTCATACATTTCCAACAAGTTACATTTTATTGCAAGAAACACCAAGGATCTCTTTTCAGCTAAAGACGCTAGAGGAGTTTGGGGGATGGTCATTGAGCTCAGCTTCTCAAGCTTCCCAGACTCCTCATGATAGTGGCACTGGATATTAACTCCTCAGACCTTATATCTCCATCCACATTACTCCCAAAGTCCCGTAAAGTGGCCTTAAATGTCATCTGGGTCTGACATCTGGGTTCTGGGATCAACGCCCCTGGTGCCGTCTTGCCACACTGTTACAGGTTGAGCGATAATAGCTAGGCCTCATTCACGCAGTCACGGTCAGCTCTGCAATGTGACCCAAGGCTGTGACATGCACAGTAGTTTGGTCTGCTGCATCACAAGGCCTAGGGGTACAGGGCAGGGCAGGCTTGCCAAGGGCAACCACCCAGCAGCGGTAGTGGCCACTCTTAATACACGTAAGGCTTGCAGGAGGCAGAGATCACTTGGGGACCGTTTTTAGTTCATTTGTGGGGGACATGATGGGTGTGAGGTTCCTATAATACATTCTGCAAAGTAGGCATGAGAAGGTTAATTTAAGAAATTGCCCTCCTCACTTGATGATGATATCTCATTGATAATGAGAAGGTCTCATTAATAGCCTGTTTATTCATAAAAGTTACCTTTCAATAAAGTCTCAGAAGGACTGGGCCTTCAGATGGCTGAAAATCCCAGAGCCCATCTAGCCACTCGTATCACAGCGACTCTTCAAACTTGATCGTTGTAACTGGGATTTGCTTCTGCAGTTGAGGTGGTCTCTCCTGGCATGAATGCCAACTGTCATTTCATTTCCTCGATTTTGAGGGTCAGTAGATGGTATAGCACAGCCCTGCGTGGTCTTTGGTAATTCCATTGACTATATACTTGGCCACAGACACATGCCTACTTCAGCTGAGAAGGGAGAGGTTCTTTGTGTGGCCAGAATCAACCTGCTGATCCCAAGTGGAGAGAAATGCGGGTCAGCTTTTCATGTGATGACCTACCACCTAAATTATTAAAATTTCAGGGGAAACATTTTAAAACTTATGAATTGCACCAGGATTTTTGGAAATCAGTTTAACAAAGCATTCACTGTATATGCCCAGCCCAGTGTGAGGAACTGGCACTCGGGAGCGGGAAGATAGAACTTCTGCCCTCCCGGAGTTAACAGAGAAGACAGACGCATAAATAAACTATGATATGGCCAAATAAATACTATCATTGAACTGTACATAGTACTGTGGGGACCCATGGAGCAAGAGGCTGGGGTTCAGTATGGAGAATTTGAATAGAAGAGGGATTATTTTGTATTTGAAGAGACTTTGATGATGATGATCATTTTTATCTAAATGAGGAAGTAGAGGAGGCTAAAAAAAAAAGCACATTTTTTTTTTAACATTTTAAAGTCTGAGCTGCAGTGCCTACCCTTCCTTTCTTCACCCCCAGGCCCCAGGACCTCAGCCCTTCCCAGCAGACTTTGTCCCATTTATTTTTATATGACGTTTTTTGTTTTTGTTTTGTTTTGCTTTTATTATGAAAAATTTCGAACTTATACAAAACTAGAGGCTAATATAATCACCCCCATGTGCATGCCACCCAGCTTCAACCATTATCAATACCTGGCCATTGGATTATACTGAGCATATTATCTGTAAATACTTCAGCGTGCATCTCTAAAAAATTAAGATTTCCTCACCATAAAAATAAACCCAAACCATGGTCAGGTATAACTCATTGTCAAGAAGTCCTTCACGGCATCAGCTAGTCATTCAGTGGTGGTCTGGTAGATTGTCTTGTAGAATTTCACAATCAGTAATTTTTTTAAAAAAAATTATTCATTTTAGAGAAGCAGGGAGGGGGGGAAGGAGAGCAGACTCCCCACTGAGCGCAGAGCCCGACGCTGGATGCTGGGCTCCATCTCAAGGTCCTGAGATCATGACCTGAGCCGAAATCAATAGTTGGAGGCCTAATCGACTGACCACCCAGGTGCCCCACAAGCAGTTATTTTTAATAATACATCTTTTTTTCGGCCAATAAAAAGAAAATGGGCCTTCCTGTTTTTTTAAAAGAAATCCAGCTTGTAAAAATGCATAAAAGTACAATGAAAAATAAAGATCCGCCCCCCCCTGGTTTTACAGCATTATCATTAGTAGGTAGCATGGTGCCTGTCCCATAATGGGTGTTCAGTTAGTGTTTAGTGAATGAAGGGCGGGGAGGAGGGAGGGAGGAGGCTTAGGAAGTCAGAACAGAAAGTAGAAAGGAAGGAAGACCTGAACCTCTAGTCTCACTACCCACATCAATTTTTTCAATGCAGCTTTTTACAGATGCATAGTTTGGGGAGCACCTCGGGGACTCAGTCGGTTCAGTGTCTGCTTTCGGCTCAGGTCATGATCCCAGGGTCCTGGGATCAAACCCCACATCGGGCTCCTTGCTCAGCAGGGAGTCTGCTTCTCCCTCGCCCTCTGCCCTTCCTCCTGCTCATGTTCTCTCTCTCACAAACAAAGAAAATCTCTTTTAAAAATACATAATTTGCTATTCCTGTGACCATCCTGTGTGTACAGTTATTTATCCTGCTTTCCCCATGTGGGGATGTGAGCATTTTCACTGGGTCCACAGGTGAATGACAGGACTCCCTGCCGCTGCTTCGCATCCTGAGTGTCTGAGCATCCCCAGGGCTGACCACGGCCTCCTCCCCATCTGGTCAGAGCTCCTTGGGGAGAGGCCTTCACCCCACAGGCTGCCCCATCATCATGGCTTCCCAGGCCTCTGAGCAACACGATGTAATACTGGCCTTTACACAGCTGGCACCGTGCTAAAGGTCATTTTTAAAATATTTATCGGTTAATTTCCTGAAATTGTCAAGCCCATGTTAGAGGGGGCAGTTTTCTAAGTGGATGAAGAGGTAATAATTCTAAGGCATTTGGGAAGATTCTTCATCTAGCAGACTGCTGTGATTATAGCCCTGGTTTCCGCAGCATCCAAAAGCCTTTCAGATGGGAGTGCTGTGAAGGAGTGATATTTCTGGGGGCAGCCCCAGATCGTGGAAAATCAGGCTCTGGGCATGGTAATTACTGTGTTAACATTTCAAAGTGGAAACATTTCCATTCCATTTAGTCCACTTCCATCTCTCAATTAACCTACCACGCAGGGATACAGGAGCTATTTGGCTGTTCCAGGAACTGAGCGTTCTTGTGGTGCGTCTTATAGTGCGCGTTTACCTGTAAACACACACCACGCTCGGACACGTGAAACTCTGGTAGTTGTTGCTAGAAGTGGGCTGGAGAATTTAAGGGGTTATCCACCCAAGGCACGAACTTGACCCCCCCGAAAGTCATCAGTTACATTTCCCCCTCTTTCCTCTTTTGGAAGGAAAACTTGGTGTCCAGTGGTTGTTCCTAGAATGATTTGGTGCCCGCCGTGTCACAGACAGCACTTCGCGATTATGCTGTCTCAGTAGGCACTTGGCTGTTTCCAATGTCTCCCTTAGACATGCTTCAGGAACTAGGAAGGCAGTGGGCTGTGATGGTCAGGATGGTTAAGAGCAGGGATGATCAACTCAACTCTTGATAAAGATGTCTGTAAAACTTGGGTCCTCCTGGTTGAGTTGAGCCAGGATGCTCAGTGGGAGTGGGGGACATCTGCACATGATATGTAGGCTTGCGTTATTCCCTGGGACTCGGCTTGGGATTGACCTGCCACTTCCTGCCAGGCTGTGTGTCTCTCCTGTGTCTCTTTATCCAAAGAGCTATCTCTGAAGTCAGGCTGATGTCAGAGCCCGTGATGTCGGTGCCTCAGAACAGAGGGAGAAATACCTTGAACCGAATCTGCAACATGTGCATCTTTGGGGACACTTAAAAGAATGTGTCGCATTTGAGAGCATGCCATTTGTTGAGAAACTCCGAAGTAAGAGGCTGTAGTCCTCAGCCAAGGCCTGTGTTAGTTACTGTGTTGTGCAGTGGAACGTTTCGAGGGGGCTGCCCGTGTCACTTGATGAACTGTGTCCTGCCCTGGCAGAGCCGGCACTTCATCTGCTCTGTCTTCTGGCTTGTTGGGGTGAGGGAAGGAGAGGGAGGGGGAGAGGGTCTCTGCCTGGGTCCTGGGGCAGCTTTTTCTTGTCTGTAAAATAAGGCTAACACCCACTCCCTAGCAGCACTCTGATGTTACAGAAGAAGAATCTTTTAAGATAAGTAGGCATCAAAAAAAAATAGCTCTCATTATGTTATAATATCTGTTGTGCATATATAATGGAAATGGATATATGTGGATATAGAGTGAAATGGTTTCTGAGAGCAAGCACCAGATCCTGAAATAAAAAACCGAAAAAAAAGCCCCAAAACCCACCAAAAACATTTTCCTATTAGATATAAACATGAATAGGAAAGGTTCTGCAGATTATTTCCTTACCCGACAGAAGAACACTTCCATCATTCAGGACTGACAATAGTGATGATGGTAATGACCTTCATTCATTTGTGAATACCACTTTACTGTTTACAAAGCCCTTTTATATCTATTATCTTGCTTGATCCTCCTCGTGACCCCACTAGACAAATATTACGGGGCTTATTATTTCCATTTGACAGGGGAGAAACCTAACGCACAGGGGGCTTATATGGCTTAACTGGGGTCAAGTAGTGAGTAGAGTCAGACGAGGAGTCTGAACAGCCCCAGAAATAGTCACGTCCTCTCGCCGTGCTGTCTTGTAGGCAGTGTGCTGCTGGTGGTGGTAACTACCCCGTATGACTATTGACTCTGCACCAGGAGCTTGGACAATATTTCACATGCATTCACTTGTTTGGTCTTGGAACAATTATTATCCCTCTTTAGTAGATGAAGAACTTGAGGATGGAGAAGGTTGTTCCTGGCCTAAGGTTGTCCAGCTGGTTAGGAGGACATGAGTCCAGGATTCCGGAGCCCTCTCATAACCACTGCCCCACACTTTTGCAGAAAAGGCTTAAACACGAAAGGGAAAGTTCTCTCTCCTCTCCTTGGATCCATGTCTAGCTGCAAGGATGGGGACACGCTGGCTGGCACCCACACCTTGCCCTTGCTCTGCTCAGATGCCCCTGACCACTGATGAGACCCACCACCCAGGTGGTTCACGGAGCCCCTGCCTGGCTGCACGCTGCAGGCTTCCAGAGTTGTAGATCTCAGGAATATAAGAGAGGTTCTGCCAGACTTGGGTCCTGGAGATAGGAAATGCTTCTTTATTTTTCCCTGCAAGTTTTTGACTCTGGCTGCTAAAAGGATCAGAGTAATTTTCATTTCTCATCTTGACAAACACTCAATTGTGTAAATTTGTTCTGCTGAGGCCCCATGATTCATCACTCCTGTCTCAGATAATTCAGCTTTGAGCTGAAGCTCTGATTATAGCCTGCTAGCTGTGTGACTTTGGCTAAGGAACTTTGCTAGGTCTCTGTTCTTCTCTGTAAAATGGGAGGATAGGACATGTGACTCACATTCCCCATGTAATTTTTTTTACATTTTTATAGATTTGTAAATTAATATTCTGTGGGCCTTTTAAAATTCTAAATATTTATATTGTACACTTGCATCATAAATTATTTTTAACAGTTTTATTGAGATATCATTGATACATAAGTTACATATATTTAAGGTACACAAGTTGATGTTTTGATATACATATACCTTGTGAAATGATCACAATTAAGGTAATTAGCATATTTGTCACCTCTGTAGTTACCATTGTGTGTGTGTGTGTGTGTGTGTGTGTGTGGAAGGGGGCATGAGAAGATTTCTTTCAAGATGTGTCCTCTTAGCAAATTACAAGCATACAGTACAGTATTGTTAACTATCACCGCCTCGTGACTTTTGCAAAGATCAGATAGACTCACATATATGGAAATTCTTGGTAATTCACCAATACTCTGCCCACACAGAGTATTATTTTCTTCATGCCAGCTTATCTTTAGGACAGACTTAGACCCTTTGGACTTCAGATTCTTTTTGCTTTCTATTGTGTTGTTGGTGTTTCGCACATTTCACATTGAGAATGATCAGGTACCGTTGAAACATTAATTTTTTAGCAGCAATCAGAAATGGTCCTGGTTTTGTCATCTGAAACTACTGTAAATTAGGGTCCTTTTATACACGGAAACACTTAAGAATTTGGAGGCAGGCTACCGTGTCACCACCCATTCCTTTTCTAAGTAAAATGCCACGAGCTCCTTGAACCACACGGAACCATGGACTCCAGCTTTGAAGCAGGCAGAGCTGTTGCAATTCCTTGGCTTTGTATAACTTCGTGTGGCCTCACTCAGCCTCAGCATCCTCCCCGGTGAAACGGCACCGAGTTCTTAGGAGAATCTGCACTGAAATAATACGAACTTGCCAGAGAGCAACATTCACTAAATGTCCATTTCCCTCAGCTTCCTTCGAGATTCTCTGGAATTCATTTATCAAGACCCTGGGTACAGTTCATCAACCAGCCCTGCCTTCCCTGAACTTACCTGTTTCTCGGAAATAGCGTAATATAGTGCCGTGCTGCTAATGTAACCTAATGTTGATAACACAAAGATGCGATTTGATGCGAGCCTCTGATGTGCCAAGCAGAGTGTAAAGTGCTTTTATGTCACTTTTTTTTTTTAATTTAATTCTCCATCTGGAAGATAGTCATTATAAACCCATTATGTACGTGGAAAAACCAGAGTCACACAAAAAACAAACAGGCCCCGGATTCAGCCTCTATGAGCAAAAAGTGGGGGATCTGTGTTGTATCCTGGAGCTAACTTCTTCTGTAAAGGCCCGAGGTGATAAGTATTTTAGGTTTTGCAGGTCACACAATTTCCGTCACAACCGCTCGACTCTGCCTTGTAGAGGAAGGCAGACATAGATGATGTGTAAACAAATGGTTGTGGCCCTGTGCCGATAAAACTTTATTCACAAACCCAGCTAGCTGTGTCTGGCCCCCAGGCCAGAGTTGCCGGCCCCTGCTGCCTACCACTGTACTGCACTGTCTACTCCTTTCCCCCCTCCCTCTTTATTTTTTTCTTGTTCTTTTACTTTAATTGCACATCTCCGGCCAGTTGATCATGAGTATTTCCTTTGTAGCTTTTCTTGCCAGTAGGTCCATAAGCTACAAGCCGTTTTTACAGCATTTCTGATTTGCCTGATTGATTATAAGTGTTTCTCATGTACCAGGAGGCACGTCAGACTCATTTATAAACTGTGATGCATTAGAGGTCGTCACAGCTCCAGGATGGCATGTTTGTGGAGTGACAGATGAGACTTAGGAAGTCAGGCAATTCACCAAGTCTGGTATGTCAGGTTCAAGGCGAAGGCTATTTTTCCCCCCCGAGAAGCACATTACAAGTCTGTCCAGAGTGAGATTGCTTAGGTCAGAACACCTTCCTGGGCTTGACCATCACAATGAAGACTCTCTCTCTCTCTCCAAATCATCAACCAGAGCCTTCCCTGTAAAATCTGTTTTATCAGATAGATTTGAAGGGAAGGAAAACCCCCAAAGAAAACAAATTTAAACTAAATTAAACTGAAAAATAAGGAAAGTCAGAGATGATCTGGCCCAGGGAAGGCAATGTGTGGTGCTCTCACTTACGGTGGACATTGCTTCTTCATGATGCCTACTGTTTGCTTTTCTCCCCAGTCAAGCAAAAGTATTTAGGGCCCTCAGAGCTCCACATCCCTCCCCCTACACCAGCCCCCTAACTCAGAGACAGGTTTACCCCAATATTTAGGGGCTGTTCTTGTTCGTACACTGCTGCCTGGCCAGAGAGGGTACCCATCTGTGGGGGGCTCCCATCTTCCTCTCTTTCCCTCGCCTTGTCTTTTTCCTTCCTATGTCTTCACAGGGCACTTGGGTTTTGGTGCATGGTGGTAAATCTGTTGTAGCTCTGTTCTTTCCTCTGCCTCCTGCTGTCTGCTTAACTCCCTCTTCCTCCTTCCTTCCCTTCATTCTTCCATCCCTTCCTTCTCTCTCTCCTTTGTCCACCCCCCCCAAGAGCTCTCAGAGGCCAGAATGGAGGCTGCTGTGGGACTAGCCAGCAGCACTCAGAGAGAGCAGGAGGCAGGTGTCCGCCCCGCCCCCACTCTCCCTGTCCGCCTGGAACCACCCGCCCCTAATCTTCCGTGGGGGCTGCACATCCTGCTGTCAAGCACTTGCACGAATCAATTAGCTGCAGACAGTCGTGCTATGTGGCTCTTGCTTCCCACAGATGTCACTGGGCAGTGGTGTGAGGAGGCCATTTGGAGAGAGGGGCTATTTAGTGTGGGGCTGGGCGTGAGTGGGGCAGGGGAGACCTGAGGGAGGAGGGCACCCACGGTTCCGTGGGAGCCTGGGGCTCTTTGTCCTAGAAAGTTGTGGTCTTACTCCTTGTGCCCACGACTGCTGATCGTGTTTGGGCTGGGAACTCAGCTAAAACCAAACAGCTGCTGGCAATCTGGGTCACCCCTTGCCATAAGCCTCTCCTACCCTGGGTGCTCCCTTCTCCTCCAAACAGTGCTCCCTCCGGCCTCCTGACTGACCCTGGCAGCAGCAGGGCTGGGAAGGAGGGTGAGAAGTTGATGTATTTGGGAGATATTCAGGAGCAAGACCATCCAGAATTGAATGCCAGCTGAATGATGTTTTATTAGGCATCTGCTATGTGGCATGGGTTTTTCTTGGAACCTGTATGCGTGTTAGCCCCTTTTATGAAATAGGTACTATTATCTTGATTTTACAGAATAGAAGGCTCAAGTTTAGTTTGGATTTGAGGGGTGACTTCCAGGGCCTCCTTTGTTCCCGTGGCAGCAGCATAAGCTTGTCCTCTCCTCAGCTCCAGTCCAGGCTCGTTGAACTACTGCATGAAGCCAGGAGGTGATGGCGGAGGTGACCATGCCATTCACAGGGGTAATGGATATCCGAGGAGAAACAGGCAGGATGGTAGGGAAAGTGATCTGTGACTCTGTATGCCTGCCACTGTCCCAGGCCATTGGGATAAACACAAGACATAGCAGACCAAAATCTCTGTTCTCCTGGAGCTTGCATTCTAGTAAGGAAGACAGACAGCAGATGACATAGGTGAGGAAATTATACCATGTATGATGGGGTGATAAATGACAGGAAAGCGAGGACTGAGGAATGTGGGGATGGCGTGGGGTGGAGGCTGCAAATCAGAATAGGGTGCGACTTGAGCAAAGACCTAAAAGGGGTGAGGGAGCAAGTCTTGTGAATACCCGTAGGAAGAACATTCCAGGTGGGTGGGCTTGTGCCTGGTGCCTGGGAAGAGAGCAAGGAGGTGAGTGTGGCAGAAGGAAGGAAGCAAGGAGAGTAGGAAGAAGAAAATAAGGTCCTGGGTGTAAGGTGGAGGCAGATCATGTCGAGTCTTTAGGCCAACATAAGGATCTAATTTTACTCTGAATGAGTTGGGGACCATTGGAGGGTTTGAGCAGAGGAATGCCATGATTGATAAAAGTTTTGATAGGATCATTCTGGCTGCTGCATGGAAAACGTGCTGAAAGGGCATGAAGGTCATGGGCAAGGGACAGGCAGAAGCTGGGAGGCCATTACAGTATTCCAGGCCACAGGTGCTCTCATGGGGTAGGGTGTTAGCACTAGAGGTGCTGGTTGACAGAGACATGCCCAGTGCCCAGGTGATCCCTATCAGTGGACAACCTGGACTTAGCATTTAATTCATGTTATTTGATTAAAGAGAAGAGAAAATCCAGGAGACTGGAGCACTTTTACTTCGTGTGTGCTGGAGAGGCAGCCCCATTCTGAAGGACCTGTGTAGACACATGCTTTCTAACGAGACGCATGGTTATCCGTGAACTTGTTCTATATTCCTCACTAGCCTAGAAGCTCCCTGAGGGCAGGAACCACATGTGCTCCATCTCTTTAGTCCTAGTGCCCAGGCTGCAGCTTGGCACTCAGTGATAGCAGTGCTGTGATTAGATAGGACATGGGATCTTGATCTCCACGCAATCCGAATTCCCGTCATCCTGGGATCTGGCTTCATGGATCCAGACACGAGCCTTGGCATTGTCACAGGCCGGGGTGGACAGAAGATGTGTTCTCTCCTGCTCTACTGCATAGCTGCTATGGGTCTGGACCATGGTTCCATTTCTATAAAATGAGGGTCCACTCATTCATTCAACAATATTAAAAATCCAGAGCGCATCTCAGAGAAGGCTTTCCTGGCCACTCAAGACACCTCCCCCAACTCTCTCTCCCCTTCTCCAACTTTTTTTTTTTAAGAGAAAGAGAGAGAGAGCGTGTGCACATGCGCATGACCAGGGGTGGGGGGACAGAGGGAGATGGAGAGAGAGAATCTCATGCAGGCTCCCCGCTGAGTGGGGAGCCCGATGCGGGGCTCAATCTCAGGACCTCGAGATTGTGACTTGAGCCGAAATCAGGAGTCGGACATTTAAGCCAACTGAGCCACCCAGGCGCCCCTCAAGCTTTGTTTTTAAATTCATAATACTTGCCAGTATCTGAAAACATGTTATTTTATTAATTAACTTATATATTATCTGTCTCCCCTGCTAGAGTGTAAACCCCATGAAGGCACAGGTTTCTGTCTTAATCACTGCTAAACCCTTCACACCTGTGATAGTGCCTGGTGCATGGAAGGGGCAAAGTTTGTATTTATGAATGAATGAATGAACAAATGAATGAATGAACTCAGGTCAACAGTCTGTGGAAATGTGGTTTGCAAACCATAAAGGGTAAAACCAGCGAAAGGGGTTTGGCTATTATTATCAATGTGCCTCTCACGCTAACACAGCTCTGACTCTTCCCACGGCATTTTTCAAGGCAAACATGAGTGGGAATTTTTTTTTTCTATTTGGGTTTTCTTCAAAGAATTCTGACAACCTAATTTAAGAGAATTTCCAGGTGCAGAATTCAGCGATGGATCCTCATCTCCTAGCAACTTCACACAGGAGCCCCCCACCACGTGAGAGAGGTGGCAGTTTCAAGTGGGTTTGCTAAGTGTCAGGGATGAGACAGCATTGAGGTGGGTGATGAGGAGGGACAGGGAGACCTTCCGCGCCCTAGCGCGGGCTCAACCTGGAGCAGGAGCCAGAGCCGCCCGGAGTAGATCTCTCCTTCACTGTGAGCCTGCGCAGACCCTTGCCCTCTGAGCTTCATTTCCCGCATTCAGCGAGGGGGCTGACAAGATCCCTCCAACTCTATCCTCCTATGATTTGCATTTTTAATTGGACATATTGAGGATAATCGCTACTCTCTATTGATCAAACCCCTGCTTTAAGCATTTTATATTATTTCATCTAATCCTCACTCGCACACTGTGAGATAGGGTTGTAATTAGCCCCCCTTTCCAGGTAAGCAAACTGAGGCACACGGAGATAAGTAAGTAAGGTCACTGCATTAGTCAGCTCGGGCTGACTAACATCACGTAACAAAATGCCACAAGGTGGCTTAAACAACACAGGTTTATTTCTCATAGTTCTGGAAGCTGGGAAGTCCAAAATCAAGGTGCTGGCCACTTTGGTTTCTTGTGAGGATTCTCTTCCTGGCTTGCAGGTGGCCACCTTCTTGCTGTGTCCTCACATGGCTTTTTTTTTTTTTTCCTGTGCTAGCAGATGAAGAGAGACATCTCTCTTTCCTCCTCTTTTTAGGAAACCTTTCATCCTGACATTCAAGTCCCACTTCATGACTCAATCTAACTCCAGTTACCTCCCAGAGACCTCATCTCCAAATACCCTCATGTTGGGTTGTGAGCCCTTTAACAGATGAATTTTGGTGGGGAGGGAGGCACGCAAACAGTAAGTCCAGAACAGTCACAGAGCTAGCAAGGGACGGAACCAGATTCCAACTGCCGTCGTTAGCTGACCCCTCATTCTGACTCTAAAGCATTTTGCATGATGCCTCTGCTTTGATGTCAGATGCCAGTGAAGGAGATTGCTGGGTTGGAAGTGTTCCTGGGGAGACAGTGCTTGTTTTTAGGGTCTATGGTCCTCCCTGAGATTGGAGACCATTGCCATTGCTCACCAGCATTGTATTGCCCACCTCTATGTACTTAGCATATAACCTTATACCAAAACAGGAGAGATAGTCAATACATATTTCTTATGTAAATGAATGACTCTGTTTAAGACTGATGACTACAGTTGGGTACGAAAAAGCTCAAAAAATGGGGGAGGGGCACCTACATGGCTCAGTCGGTTAAGTGTCTGACTCTTGGTTTTGGCTCAGGTCATGATATCAGGGTCCTGAGATTGAGCCTCATGCTCAGGGTGGAGTCTGCTGGAAATTCTCTCCTTCTCCCTCTCTGCCCCTCCCCCCCCCACTCGTGCATGTGTGAGCTCTGTCTCTCTCTCTCTCTCAAATAAATAACTAAATTAAATCTTGGGGGAAAAAAGATCAAAAAATGGTTTTGTCCAGGTACCCTGGGAAGATGGGGGCCCCTTGAGTCCTGGTCAAGGGAAGTGCAGGGAATAACAATAATTAAACATCTCATACACGCCACATTCTTCCAGCTGCCTTTCACAGGGTTTACCTCATTTAAGCTTCATGCCAACCTGGAGATGGATTTCCTTTTTTATGGACAGGGAAACAGAGGTTGAGAGAAGCACAGGGCCCCAGGAGCTGAGGAGCAGAGAAGAAACTTGCCAGAGATCACACAGATGTCTGGAAACTGTGGCTCTCTGCAGGACCCACCTGCAAACCGTGTAATGCCCAAGTGCCATGACAGTGAGGTCCTCCTTGGGGGAGGCACTAAGACCAGCTCCCATCCCCATACACCTCCTTCAGTGGAGACAAGAACCCTGGCTCTCCAGTCAGTCAAGTTGGTCCCTTGCATATCTTTGAGTTCACTCTGAGGAAGACTGCATTAAAGTCAGTGTTATATCCTAGTTCTCAGATATAAGCATTCTAAGACTTTCTTTAATGGGTGTTCAGAAAATGGATAGGAAGTCATGAGGGGTTGGCACAGGTGGCTCTAATGTCTCTCTGTAGGATCAGTGGAGAGGCACCATTGTGATGGGCTGCGGGTGAGGCCAGAGGGCTGGAGGACCAGCCCCGAAGGTTCACGTGCATAGCAGGCACATTGACTTAGATAGCACATTTATGGAGGGCGGGCTAGAGTGGAGACTAGGAGGTGTCTGGAGGCTGAAGCGTTCCCCATCCCTTGCTAATGCCGCCTCTGACTTTGGAGAAGAAAGGGCAGCTTCTAAGAAGGATCCATCCCAAGTGATGAGCAAATGGGTCAGAAGGGGGAGAGACTAAAACCCAGGTTGGGGCTTTCAGGGGACCTATGTGGAGATGGAGGCCTCCGCAAAGGCTGGCGGCTCGATGGGAAAGGGACAGAAAGAAGAATGAGAGAAAACAGATGAGAACAATCATGAGATCAGGGCTTGGGGCCCAGGAGGAAGCAGGGATCACAGAGCTCTTTCACATTTGCTCAACTGGCATCGCAGGGTTATATGGTTGCAAATCACTTTCAGATGCTTTATTTTATGAGCGCTTCAACTTCGTCCCTACGGCAGTCAGGGGAAATGGTATTATGTCCATTTTATAGATGAGGAAAGTGATACTGTCCATGGTTAAGTGGTTTTCTCAAGAAAGTTACCAGAAGACAGGAAGAGAAGGTGATTTTTAAAAATTCCAACACCAGTTCTCTTTTGCCTCCTCCTAATGACAGGAGATGACTAAGAATTTGGCTTTGGGAACAGGGACACTTAGCTCCTTTCGCAGAGGAGGTAATAAGGGCAGCAGCAGCTCCAGCCCTCACCTCCCACTCCACGCACGCACGCACGCACGTACGCACACATGCAAATGTGCATGCCATTACTTTTACTAAGGCTGCTGCTGCCACAGCTATCACTGGGTGCCTGCTGTGTGCTGGCCGTCACGCCGAGCACTTGGACAACCCTGGGAGGTAGTTATTGTCGTCCTCATTTTACGGGTGAGGTAAGCTAGGTGGAGGGAGAAGAAATTACCCAGACTTGGAGGGTAACTGCCTGACATATCAGAGCGGTATGTCTCAGACCTGAATCAAATGGTGTTTGTTTTCCTCATGCCTAATGATCATCACTGTTGGGGAGAGGGTAAAACGTTGTCTGAGGGATTACACAAACTCGCAGAATGGAATAAGCTGGAATGCACCTAGGGGTTTTATTTGGGAATGTCTCCTCTTGGCCCCTCTCATATCCTTAAGACTGGAGCGAGGTAGTCAGGATACTTTGGAGGGACAATCTCTTTTTCTGTCAACTCCATGGAGTTATAAATTAGACTGTTTTTTTTTCCCCCTTGGGGAAGGATCTGAGAGTCTGCATTTTTTTTTTTTTAATTTGAGAGGGAGAGAGGGAGAGAGAGAGAGAGAGAGAGTGCAAGAGCCGGGGGAGGGAGAAGCAGGCTTCCCACTGAGCAGGGAGCCCCACACCGAGCTCAATCCCAGGATCCCAGGATCATGACCTGAGCCAAAGGCAGACACTTAACCAACTGCGCCACCCAAGCGCCCCTGAAAGTCTGCATTTTAAGAAGTTCTGAGATGATGCTGATATTGCTGGGTTTTTTTCTTTCAGATTTTATTTATTTATTTATTTATTTATTTATTTGGAGAGAGCACAAGCAGGGGAACGGTTGGAGGGAGAGGGACAGGGAGAATCTCGAGCAGACTCCCCGCTGAGTGCGGTGACCCTTGAGATCATGATCTGAACCAAAATCAAGAGTCAAACGCTTAACCAACTGAGTGACCCAGGTGCCCTATATTACTGTGTGTGTTTTTTTTAACTGCACTTTGAATAGTAAGGCTTTCATTTCTGAGAACCTTGCAGCTCAGTGAGGCCATTTGAAAGTCCTAAACTGACCATGACAGGTACATTCATATCTGTGTGTGTTGTGGTCCTGGGTGTGTAATTGGGATTATTGATAGGATATAATAATAACAGATATTATTAAGCACCTACTGTGGGCAGGGAACTTCCCAACAACGTGATTTATTTTGTATTAGTTGTCTCCTTTTATAGATGAAGAAATTGAAAATCAGAGCGTTTAGCTCACCTAAGCTTATATGGCTAAGAAGTAATGAAGCTGGAATTTGAAGCCTTAGTCTTCCCTGCTCTGAAGTGTGTGCTTTTCCCATAGACACAAATTAGTAATCTGAAACTACGCAGTAATTGAGAGATGAATACTCTTGATACACTGGGCCATGAATTTCTCTTCTTATTATAGAGACACATAGGAGAAATGTGTCTTGAAAATTGTCAGAACCTTTGTGGCTGTTATTCTTATCATTAATAATCAAATAATAAGGTGAAATTTAATGACACTAATAACGTGAAAAAATTTGAGAAGGTAAGCATGTAAATCAGTATTTAAACAAAGCACAACGTTTGTAATAATGCCATGTAAATAGATGGGTAGGGAAACCCAAAAACAATGAATATCCATTGAGAAAAAAGCCCATGGCATTAGAGAAGAATGAGACAGAGAAAAAAAACCATCCGTGTTACTTGGCTTTGCTCCTTCCCCTTTGGGTTCAGAAAATAGAATTGAGACAACACCGAAGGGGGTGGGTAAAGAGTTTGAACAATGAATACACATTACCAGCATCAGCTGGGTATCTTGTTAACATTAACCTGATGCATTGCAAGCGAGCTGCAGTTAGAACAGTAATTACAGTAAATAGAATCCATTTGGAATCCTCAAGCAAATATGAGCAGGGAAGAAAGATGGGCTGAAAAAAATCCATTACCCTTTGGAAGTTATGGAAGCTTTGGATGGCAGCAATTTCTACTGTGAATTGCGTTCGACTAAGAAGCAGCAACTTGAATGAATCTATCTCAGCACTCAAGTGCATTTAGATGGTAAATAAAATGAATTACCCGACCATTCCAGCCAAGTATAGTTTCCTGAAATATTTGTCTTGGTAATTTAGGTAGAAAATTTAGGTAGAATTGGGAAGGTGGCCTGTCTATTCTGTTTCCTGTCTTGGGCTGATGGTTTTTCTTAGAAAAATGAAATATTGCTATTCCAGAAGGGTCAAAACGAAGGGCCAAGGTGGGGGTGGGAGAAGGTAGAGAAGGATTCTGAGACTCTCAACATGGTCTGCACTCTGGAGTGTTGGTCCAAGAGAAGTTTGCTGTTCAAAGACTCCACCATGGCCAGTGTAACTGCGGGTGTTGCCTCTGGGTGTCTAACGACAGCCCTCCCGTGCAGTCGGTTCCAGAAAGCTCCGTAGTTGCAGGTCCCTGTCCTCTATTCCCTGGCTTTACCCTCCCCCCCCCTCTCTGCCCCAGGACCGACCTGCGTGCCCAGCTCACTTTCTTCCCTGGAGTCCTGACCTGATCTCCCCCAGCTTTGGGGGAAGAGTTCTTTGGTCTCAGGTTCATGGAAGCTTCATGCTCTGAGCAGCCCCACTGCCACCCACGTGAGTAATGGCTGATAAACTCACAGGCACTTAGTCGGGAGATTTGGAGACTGAGAGTAGTTTTTCACATGTACGTTCTTTCGACAAGTATTTGTTAGGTGCCTACTCTGAGCCAGGCTCTGTCCAAGGCCTGGGAACATTTGTGCCACATTCCCTCATTGTGGGCTCTCGGATGCCCCACTGGTGGGAGACTGGCTTAAAAGAGGAAGAAAACATTGACAGACAGAAACGATAAATGCTGAAAACAGCACCTCTGTGAGTGCAGCTAGGCAGTGTCTGGGATGTCCAGGGTCTCACGGGTGTTCTCTCTGCCACCAAGGGGAGGCCTGCCCTGGTGGATGCCAGCCCTGGCAGACCCCCGCATCGGCCTGGGACACAGCCCTGCCTCGGGTCTCAAGTCTTCACCCCAAGGACCCCCGATAGCTGACCCTAGACATCTTCTTGTGGATTGGGTGCCAGCACAAGGGCTGGTTAGCACTGGTAACAAGCTCACTCATTTTTCAGAGAGCATGGAGAATAAGGAATCAAATGGAGACGGGGGAGGGGGTAGTGGGGCGGAGAATGTTCTGGTTTCGACCCACTTTTTTTCTTTAAATTTGGCTCTGCGATCTCTTCAAAACACCTACACATTAGCTTATAGTCTTTTTTTTTTTTTTTTTTTTTTTTGGTTTAAATAGGCTCCATGCCTAGTGTGGGACCCCATGCAGGGCTTGAACTCATGACCCTGAGATCAAGATCTGAGCTGAGATCAAAAGTCTGACGCTTAACCAACTGAGCCACCTAGGTGCCCCTGGAGTCCTTTTTTAAAAGGTGAATCAGGGCCATTTTTATTAAGCATCAGCTGAGTTCTGAACACCCTATTTGCTGCTTTATATGGGCTCACGTGCTACTTCTTTGATGCTTACAATTACCCTACGAAGGAGAAAATGCTGTTGTCCCCCCTTCACAGGTGGGAAACAGAAACTCTAAGCGTTAAAGCTCAGGCTCTAGAGTCAGCAGACCCGAGGGTGAGACCCAGCTCTAACATTTCCCATTTGTGAAACCTTAGGCTAAGTCACTTCGCTTCTCTGAGCCCTTGTGTTTTTCATGTATAGAATAGGATGATTCCAAACACCTGCTTCACAAGGTCTAAGAAGGATAAATTAACTGGAGTGCATATAATGCCTGCAGTGTGATGTGGGCGCAAAGCAAGAGCTAAGTAAATACCATTTCTTTCTCCACAGGCCAGTAGGAAGAAGCACCCCATTCCAATCCCCATGTCCCCAGGCCACTCAAGCTAGGGACTGGCCATAGAAAAACCTTAGTCATGCTGGAGGTGAGCTGGGAGTGGGAGGCCTCAGGTGCTCACCGCCTGTCCAGCCCCTGTCAAGTGGGTCACGGTCACCAAACCATCGAGACTTGGCACAGGGTAAATGAAACATTTGGAGTCATATCCTCAAACCATGGCCCAGATACCCCGAAAAGACCTGGTTCAGGCCAAGGACAGGAAGTGAAGGATCATGTTTAGGCTAAGCTCTGGGCTCTAGGGCATGGGCAGGAGCAAGGGACACATTTGAACATCCCTGGGAATGGCTGAAAGTAACTAGACAAGTTGGAGTACAGATGACCCCAGGATGGCATCCTAGCCCTGGACCCAAGGCCTAGAGTCGTCCTTCTCAGCCTTGGCCGTTCTTTGGAATCACCCAGCGACCTCTGACAAATATGGAACAGTGCCTTGGTCCCATCGCTGAGGACTTTGAGTTAATTGGACCAGAGCGTAGCATGAGCACTGGGATTTTAAGAGTCTCCAGATGATTCTTCTGTACAGCCAGGGCTGGTTGCCCCTCGGACTTTCAGTTTCTAGTCAGACAAGAGATAGCTGGAGGCCCCCAAGCTCCTTATTTTCAAGCTCCTGTTCTCCCCACATCCCCACCCTGCTCCCTCCCTCCCTCTCCACCATCTCCACCTCCCCTTGACCCCTCAAATCCAGCTCCCAGGTCTTATAGGACCCTATGGCATTTGATGTAGACCCCATGCTCCCACATTCTCAGAGCCTCCCGTTCCCTTTGGGGGAAGGCCTTTGCTTAGCCCACGGGTACTTCCCCACAGCCCTCCTCTCTCCACGCCCCATCAGAGTCACACCTTGCTTCAGCAGCCGTAGGCTGGCTTCTCTGGGACAGTGTCTTGTCATCCCAGCCCAGGATAACCTTTGTCACCTCTGCATTCTGGAGGCAGCCAGCTTGGACAACTCCCATGGTACTTAGGTCACATGGCCTTATGTGTTGTAATGGAGAGCTGTTGCAGCCTGGGGGCTCAGTTTCCTCATCAGTGATGGGAGTAAGACCTGCTGCTGCCCAGCTTTGTTGTGAGACTTGGAGGACAGGAACAGTGCTTACACATACCCTGTGCTTTTGTGGGCGCCTCCGCATTTATCCGCACTGGTGCTGCCCCTGACAGGGGGATGACTGTATCCATTGCACAGATGAAGAAATGGATGTTTGGGGCATACATATGTGGGAACCACCCAGAGCTCTCTTGAGTCTAAATCCCCAATTCCTTCCACTTTACTGTGCTCCCCAAAAGTAAAGCTTCTGGAAAATATACAATAAAAAGCTTTATGTTAACGTTGCAGATAAACTCATTTGATAAGAAGTTTTACTTTCCAAGGACAGACATTTCATTTTCTCCATTCTCCACACATCAGGGCTCACTGTACAAAAACGACTCTTGGGTTGGATCAGGAAGGCCCCAATTCACATGTTTCCTGAGTGCCGGAGGTCACTTAAGCCAGGCCTGGACTAGGCACTGGGACCCAGAGACAATCCAACATCTACCCTGTAACCCTACTTTCTGGTGGAAGAGACCAACTCTTAAGCATACGGGTGCCATACAGTATGTCCTGGGTTCAAGGTCCAGCTCTGTCAGGTACTACCGGTACC
Organism: Ursus maritimus; assembly: GCF_017311325.1. NCBI lineage: Eukaryota > Metazoa > Chordata > Mammalia > Carnivora > Ursidae > Ursus > Ursus maritimus. The sequence continues at coordinate 13,582,622 of NW_024424008.1, read as the reverse complement.
ATTGTCTTTGGCCAGTGGCTTTGGGCTTCTGTTTCTTCATCTGTAGAATGGGGTTAATAGTACCCTACTGGTAGGCTGAGGTAAAGTGAAGTGAGTTAATCCTTGTGTGCACATAGAACAGGCCCAGCACACGAGCCACAGTGTGAACCTGGGGTTCCCTGGAGCCCAGGGGAGGGACCACATACCCTGCACAAGTGTGTTCGTTTCCTATCGCTGCTGCAACACATCACCACATACTGAGTGGCTTAAAACAACACACATGTATTATGTTCTAGTCTGGAGGTCAGAAATCCAGAATTCGCCTCGCTGGGCTCAAGTCACGGTGTCCACAGGCCTGGTTCCTTCTGGAGGCTCAGAAATGAGACTCCATTTCCTCACCTTTGTTGTCTGCATTCCTGGGCTTGGCCTGGTCCTTGTATCACTCCTTATATCCTTGTATCGTCTTCATATTTCCTCCCACTAACTCTGATGCTTAGCTTATTCACATCTGTGAAGTCCCTTTTGCCATGTAAGGTAACATACTCTTAGGTTCGGGGAATTAGGACATGGGCATTTATGGGGGCATCATTCAGGCGACTGTAGCAGGGGACAGAGAACAAGCCCTGCCCAGGGAGGGAGGTCAGGGATGACTCCCTAAGGAGGCACATTTCAGCTGGTTCTTGAAAAACGAGTAGGAATCTGCCAGAATGACTTGCAGGAAAGGGCATTCCAGATAGAGGAAAGGTCTCCAGCAAAGGCACCAAGGAATGGAAGGAAAGCCTACGACGTTTAGGGGGGGGTGAGAAGTTCATGGCGGCAGGAATGTGGGTGTGAGGGAAGGAACAATGGGCGGGCAGCCCTTTTATGCCGTGACCCTAGAAGCAACATGTGTGGTATGACGGCAGCTGCTGGAGTCCTCCCTGCAACATGACATCCTGTCCAGGGAATCCTGACATTCCACTCTGGCCCAGACCTCCGGCCTCAAGGGTATCATGTTCCAGCCGGGTGGCGTTGCGTGTCTGGCCGTGAGGAGCTGGTGGTCCCTGGGGCTGTCACATTTGTCTCCATTTCATTGCCTTTCCCTCCAGCGCCCGAGGCCTCCCAGAACAGCCCCCCAAACTCTCCCTGACCCTACTTCCTCTGGCTCCCGAGCCACAGAGCAGAGGATCAGCTCCCATGAGGGAGGACGAGACCCAGTGCCCGTTTATTGGATGCCATTTCCCTTCTCGACACTTCTGAGAAGGTGCACCGGCAAAGCGACATTCCCACAGAAATAATTTTTCAATTTCTTATAATAGGACATAAAAGTTGGCCCAGGGAAATTGATTCCATTTGGAGCTTCCTTTGTAGGACACTTTATCTTCCATGGCGGCCTCTGTATTTCAGCAATTTCTAAAGCCTGAGGAAGTCCCTTTCATGTTTTCTTGCCACCCTGGCAGCGGGCTTTTGTAGCTCGGCTGAATGTCTCTGCTGACCTGTCACTTCCTCAGGTCCGGGGGTGGGGGTGGGAGGCACCTCGAAGCCCCCACCCAACCCCAGGGAGCAGCTGCCCCTCCGTGTCCACTCTGGCCCCCAGCACGAGGGGGATTTATTCTCCTTCTTTGTTCTGTCTTCTCCATCCCCTCTTCCCCCTTGTCCCCCCCTTCCTTTTCTCTTCCATCTTTCTTTTTGGGTATTGACTTTCTTCCATTTTGTCCCTCTCTTGCTCTTTCATTTCTTCCCCCGCCTGCCCCCTGGGGTTATATCCTTCACTCCACCACCACCTGACCCGGCAGTTTACTCAGTGTCTCTGGACCTCAGTGTCTTCATCTGTAAAATAATAATGTGCGTTTCACGGCGGTGTGAGAAGGGTTCCGCAGTTAGGTGTTCAGTAGACCCCAGGGACGGAGAGAGATGTGGAGTGGAAGGGAGCAGGTGCCATCCTGCAGCTCTGTGCAGGAACCCCCACACCGGGCGCTAGGTGAGGAGGGTGCAGAGCTGCTTCCAAACTCTGTGATAGCATGATAGTTTTCAAGGGAACAGCACTTTGTGGTTTGTCAAGACTTTTCTGACCTATTTTTGATCTCGAGGGCAGCACTTTGACGGAGATAGAGCAGGTGTCCTAGCCTGGTCTGTAGGTGAGGGGACTAAGGCTCAGAGGACATGGGTGGATTTGTCCCATGTTACCCAGCTAGTGAGTGGGCACTCACACCACATCGACCCTTGTGTGCTTTTCTCTGTTGGATCGTGGAATGGGATGCAAGGATGGCCCCATCCCTCTCTCTCCTGCTTGGCCTCCTGCCTCTCTCCTGACCTTGGTGTTGAAGTCTGGGGGAAACCAGATTATCCTGGGTCTTCCCAGCACTCTGAGCTCTAACTGATACTGTGTTGTGTGTGAGATTTGACAAGGGGTTGCAAATTGGGCTCCATTGTCTCCCACTTCAAGGGCTCAGCCTGGGGGCCTGTGGCCCCCAAATGAACTGAGTCCATCAGAGAGTAAACATGACTTCCGTGCTAGCCTGGAATCAACAGCCCATTTGAATGCTCTGAGTAGGAAGATATTATTCTCAGCTGGATGGTGTTATTTTCCCGGAGTGGGGGTAACAGAGGCTCAGTTAAGCGCAAAGTTTAGCTGGGACAAGAAGCCAGCTCTGACCAAAGACTTCAAATGTTTTGGTTTTCAGGGATGTCAAGCAACTGGTTCAAGGTCGTGCAAATTTAGAATTCATGTCTCCCCAGATTCCATTTCTGAACATCTTTCCTTCCATCCTCCACTTACAATAGTTTGGGCTGCTTTTGTGAGATCCTGAAGCCTAGAGCCAGAGCCAAGAGGAAGATAGTTGCAGTTAGCTTCAAGTCCACTTTCCACCTGCCAGAGCGGCCAGACCTCCCCGTCATTTGTTCCCTGGCATGGTGATTGGGGCAGGGGCCAAGGTCGCTCGATGGAGATGCTGTGGCAGGAGCTCCTGCGTCTGCGGTCTGGGTGGTCGTCAGGGGCTAGCGCGCGCCAGAGACGTGACGGTCCCTCTGCTGCTTGCAGTCCCAGCGCTGACCGGGAATTGAACCCAAGCAGACAGCAGCTGCTTTTCACAAACCATTCCCAAGGGAGAAGGAAGCGGAAAAATTTCCCCAGAAGAATCTGGAATCTCAAATGGAGCAGTGCTTGCTGCTGTCTGTGGGTGAGGATAGGCAAAACTCCCTGGTTCTCATCATGGCCAGAAAGTCCCGGGACAGATTAATTGATTCAGTCATTCATTCGGCAAACAATTCTAAGCATCTGTGCTGTAGCCAGCCCTCTTCTAGGCTGTGGGGAGGCAGCAGTGAACAAGATAACACCGTCCCCACTCTCTCAGCACTCCCATTCTAGTGGGAGAGACGGATGAGAAACAGATTGTCACAAGACCTGTCTGTCTGAGTACCGGCTTTTCCTTCCTCTGAGAATCGGTGGATAGTTACACAGCTCCTTGCAACCTGAAAAGCGGTGAGGTTCAGGGAGGAGACAACAGAGCTTGTATTCTGAGGACCTCATTGGCCCTGAGTCAGGATAACCCTGGTCTAGCTGTGAGAAGCCAGCAAATATCAGTTTTTCTCCATGTCTCAGGTCTCGGTCGGCAGAGTGAGGATAGCAATACCTACTTGGTACTGTCCTGCTCACGGACATGGACTGCAAGGAACAGAGACCGCTTAAGCCGACTAAGGGCAAGAATGGCTTGTGATAAGGTAGCAGGGACCTTTGGGAGGCCAAAGGCAATAACCCGAATGAAGCAGGGACTCACAGAAACCCAAAATGGGTTGTTGCCAATAGCAAAGGCATCCACATGGTCTCTCCCTTAGTGGCCCTATCTTTCTCTCACATTTCTACTGTTTTCCTCTCTTCCCACCCATTTCCTTTGCTTTTTCATAGATTGTTGTCCCGCAAAGTTTTGACTTGCAAAGTCCTGTCCTGGCCATACTGGCCTTCTCCACCCTGACAACTCTTAGTAACTCCTTTTGGTTTTTCTACCCTCTGCTAGTTACCCAGGCTCTGTTCCCTGGATCCAGTTCCCAGTCCTCCAAGGAGGAATCAAAGTGAGACAAACTGCTGGTTACTGGACAGCCAGTGGTTGGGCCCTGCTTGGGACAGGTGCCCACTCCTGGTCCAATCAGCTGTGATGATAATGGGACATAGTCATGTGATGTAAAACATGGCTGCTAGAGGTCACATGGTACAAAACATGGCTGGCTGCAGATGGGACAGTTCCTCTTAGAAGGTGCAGGCACCATAAAACATCTGGTACACATCTGCTCCTTCTAGGCTGCCCTGACCAATTAAGTGAAGTTTAAAAAAAAAAAAATGCCTAGCATGCTGACTCCCTGTACACTGCGAGGACTTATTGAGACTTATTGAATGAATACTGTTTGTAGAGGCCTTTGGTAAATTGTAAGGTACTACCCAGATGTGAGGTGTGAGGATCACCATAGGCTACTGACGGAACTTAAACTTTTGCAAAGGCTGGCTTGGCTGGCTTTAGGCCAGTTGCTTTAATTGGAGAACGATTAGCTTAGTAACCTCCTTGTTCCCTCAGCTATTGCGTTTCCCTGGGGCCTGGGGAGACTGTGCCTTGAATGTGGATTTCTCAAAGTGGCTCCATGCTGTGTCCCTGAGTGGGGCTAGGGCTCAGCTTTGGAAATTACAGTCTGTCTCATCCTGCTGGGCATGATTGAGTAAGTGCCGCCACACGTACTGGCCAATCCCAGCAGCTGGGGGCCTCCTGGGCAGCTGGCCAGCAGGAATGACAGACAGCTCGCAGACCGCTTCTGCCTTCCAATGGCTCTAGAGGGAAGAAGGGTGGAGAGAAATGGAAATACGTTGCATCTCTATTGGGCCTGGATCTCTACATTCCTTACTTATTCCATCTTCATAGCAATATTATCAAGGGGGCATTATAATCCCCATTTTACAGATGGAAGTAATGAGGCTTAGAGAGATTAAGTAATTTGCTCAAAGTGGTAGAAACCAAGTGGGAACCCAGTCCTGGCTCTCTGGGCTCCTCAGTGCATTGCAGTAATAGCTTACAAGCATTCAACCAGCCAATTCTTTCTGAGCACATACTGTGTGCTGAGTATTGCCTGATGTGTTATGCTTTTAAAATCTCTTTTCCATTTACCATCCAATACCCAGGGAAGTGAGTGTACAGGTTGGCTCTTGTTATCCCTGTTTAACAGATCAGAAGCTAGAGGCCTAGAGGAGGATAGGGATTTCCTCAAGGCAGCCTAGCTAGTTAGTGGCAGAGCAGGGTGAGGGACCAGATCCCAGGAGTACATGTGTGGGGCTCTGTGGACCAAACCAGTCTTCCTTCTCACCCCTCAAGACAGTCATCCACACACGAGGGACAGAGTATCCAAAGGAAAAAAAAATTGTGTTTATTTATTTCCTGTTTAGTTCAAATTTAGCTGACATCGTAGCACATATGTTATTCAGACTTGGGTTCAAGTCCTGGCTTGCCAATTACTTTGTAGTGTGATCACTTTGAACTTCAGTTTCCTCATCTGTAAACTGGTGATAATCCCCATGATGGCACCTGGCACACTGCTTTGGGAGTTTAGACAAGGAGTCAGCAAAGAGGACTTCTTGGAGGAATTGGCTCCTAGGACTGCCACGTGGAAAGGAAGCCAGCAGTCTGTTGCTTGTCAGACCTCATCCTAGTGATTCTTACTTACCCTTTGAAAGCCTGGAAAGCTTCTCCCAGTCTTCCAGGTAGAATGAGTCCAGGTTTCTATAACTGAGAGTCAGGGGAGGGAGTGGTAGGCACCTAGAGCTCCCTCCTTCTCTCTTAATATAAATCTTCCCAGACTGTGTCTCTTCCAGACTCCCCCCAGCGCAAGATGCATAAAGGCCTTAAGTGAAAGACCAAGGTGGAATGAAGTATGTCCCTTTGTGGCCTTAGTGCTTACAGAGTCACCACCATGCTCACTGCCATATTCTGAGAAGCATTTGCAAGTCTTTAATCCTGACTTCAAGCTTTCCCTTTCCACCTATTCCACCTGAATAAGAAATGGATGCAAATATGCTCATGGCTGGTTTGGGGAGGGTGAGAAGGTACAGCCATTTCTTAGTTTGTGTCTTCTCCGCAATGCTAATCAACCTGTCTTGTAGCAAACTAGCTGTTTCCTAGCAACGCCAAGTGATAAAGCAGGATGGCATCTATTTTGAATCTTCCTGAAATGACCTGTTGACTGTCTTTGAGAGTGGCGGCCATTGCCTTGAGATCATGTTGCCTTGCCAAGGGGAGGGAGCTTCCCCAGTCATGGCAGCCAAACACCCTGCAGCGTTCTGTAGCTGGGCTGGGCCGGAACACATGCCTATCATGAATATGGACTCATTTCCTTTTTCATTCATTCACGGACCCATATATCCCATCACACAGTGACCGTGGACCACTGTTCCAGGAACTAGGCCAGACACTGGTGTTTCTAGAGAAGAATCAAGCCAGGTTCCCGTCTTTGGGGAGAGAGAGGCTTGTAACAAGTCCTGTGATAAATGTTATCATCAGGGTAAGAACAAAATCAAGCCTTACAGGAATTTACAGGGATATTTTTCAGAGGAGTTGTAAGTCAAACCAGGCTTTGAAGTCTGAATAAGAGTTTTATAGGTGATGAAAGAAGAATAAGGTATTTGGTGGAGGGTGTGGCTTAATGCAGTACCCAAAAAGCACAAAAGAAACAGTGAAAAGTTGGTGACATCACTAACTAATCAAAAAATCTCTCCCTTGGGATCGAATGGATGTTACTCCGATAGGGGGTTCTGTCACCAAATAGGAAATTCAGGCTTAAAGTGAAGTAAACCTTTTGATGATAGGACTTTTCAGCCATAAGGCAGCATGCTAACGTTTATTGTGATTTTTCAAAATCATAGGCTTGTTTGCAACATTTCCTAGACTCACTCACTTCTCAGGACACTTAGGCCATCTTTTAAGAGTAAGATACTTTGGAACCCACCTTGGAAAATGCTAAGCTACAGAGGAGGGTTGTTTCCTGGGGGTGGTTGGAGACAGGTACGGCTGGCTCCTGCGGGTCCCTTCATGGCAAAGGATGAGGCTGGAAGTTTACCCTGAAGGTGATGGACAGTCGGGGCAAGATTTTCAGCAGGGCCCTGGGTTAGAAAGTACTCAGGGCACAGGGGGAAAGTGGTCAAGGGAGGGGAGCCTGGAGGCTGCGATTCTAAGTCGGAGGCTATAGGGGTTGTTACTCTTTGGTGTCTCTCGCCAGGGACTCAGACCTCGCCTAGGGCAGTCACATTCAGAGACCTTGTTGAGGCCCTCCAGCCGGACACACGCTGAGGTCCATCTGAGTCCTGCAGATGGCCTGTGGCTGTGTTAGCCGTGCCCCTGTTGAGTAGCACTTCTTTTCTTGGAAGGTGACTGGGATCTGCTCACTGGTTGTGGTGCTTGTGTTAGGGCCGTCATTCTGTTTACTGACTGCCACAAGCCCAGTTAGGCAGTCAGTGGTGTTTGCTGTACTCAGTGTTGACATGCTCAGGAACTGTTGCTGACGTGGAGTATTCTTTGTGCTAGGAAAAGCAGAAAGTGTCACCAGGATATTGGATCAAAGACAGTAGTCCGAAGCAATAGTCCTGTTCAATGGAGAGGAAACTTACCAGGTATGAATGTGAAATCCTTTAGGGAAAAACCTAAGCCCTAGAGCCAGATGGCCATGGACTCATGTCCCAGCTGCACAACATCCTGGCTGGATAATTGCAGGCAAGTTCCTTCACCTCTCTGAGCCTCACTTTCCTTGCTGTAAAATGGAAGGAGTAATCCAAATTTTTAAATGTTTGTGAGATGTTTAGCATGCAAAATTGGCTCAATAGATGTTAGCTGCACTTCATTTTTCTTGGGTCTTTAAACTCAATATCCCAAGACCAGACATGGGTTAGTAGCTGCAGCTGTGAAAACGATTTTCACGGTTTTGGTTGAAGAGTTGCTTATGGGAAGGCTGCCAGAAAAGCTGATAGGAGCAGAGGCTCCATCAATAAAAGGAGAGATCCCAAGTCAGGGAGGGGACACTTCCAGCCACATGCTTATCTGGGCTCTGTTTAGAGATTACCTTCCATTCTGGGTGGTAACTGTAATGGGGATATTGACACATGTCCATACTGACAAGTCAGGGAGGAAGAAGGACCTGGAAGCTGCCCACATAAAGATCAGATGAAAGAGCTCAGGTGTCTTGGCCTGAAAAAGATGAAAAGATGGTGGGAAGTACTGTGATAGAGGGAAAGTTGTATCCTTCTGTCTCCAGAGCAGTGAATTCTCAAAACATATTGGATGGATGGATAGATGGATGGATGGATGGATGGATGGATGGATGGATGGATGGATGGATGGAAAAGTGGCCACAGAATTGGGGAGACCTCATTTTAAATCCCTTCTGCATCGTAAACCAAGAATGACCTTGGGATGGTACTCAGCCTGCCTGCTCCTCAGTTACTCACGGCTGTAGGGAAACCTGCTACGCTGTGCCCTTCTGAGCACTCACTGTAAATACATGTGTGAAGCTCTGAACACTGAACTTGCTGTCTTAGAAGTATTCAGTGAAAATTCTGCTCTGTTCCCGTCATACTCACTGTTGGTGGTTTACAAATTCTGTCGTGTGGAAGGGGAATTGGGCATACCTAGAGTTTCAGAGTGGGACAGTCAGGTTGGAGTTCAGGGGAGTTTCTTAAGGTTAGAACTGTTGAAAGATGATTTGGGTTGCTGTGATAGGAGTGAGCTCCCTGGCCCCGAAGGACGTGTGCGAGCTGAGGTGGCAGGATGCCCATCTGGGACAGCAGAGAGGGGCACTGTCTGTTCAAGGTCTGTAGCACTCAGTAATTGCTAAGCTCTTAGCCTCACTTTAAACATCTGTGAAATAGGGACACAGCAATATTGGCTGTACACTGTAAAGTGACAAAAGAGGTTGCAAACTGCTGCCCCGTGGCGCCGGTGGGCCCCCAGATGGATTTTGGTAGGCCTGCAAAAGGTTGGCCTGTTGTTTGTTTAGAGAGTTCATGTGGCAGTTCAGGTCGTTCAGCTTCTTTTGAGAAGATAGAAGTGAGCGTGGCTGAGCTGTCATCTTCCCCCAGCCCCATGGAGCTGAGATAGGGCCCACCTCGAATTTGCCCCACTCCCTGCCACCTCCAGCCCTCTCTTTGAAACTGAGGCCAGACCTTCTTTCTGGCCTCGAAAGACATTTGCTTTGTGCCCTCAGCCCTCTATGTTAAATTCCAGGCTTCTAGTCTTGCAATCGAGCTTATAAGCTGCAAATAAACCTCCCGTGCTCCAGAGGAGCTGGAAACGCAGCCGGAAGTGGAGGCTGAGGTTTGCTTCTGGGCGTGGGGCTGCTTTGGGTCATGTCCCAGCTTGGCTACTTACTTGCTGTGCTGCTCCTGGCGAGTCACTTAAGCTCTCTGATCTCAGTTTCTTCAGCTATAAGAAGGGGATAATAGTCCAGCCTGCATGACAAGCGTGTGATGATCACATTTGCGCCTGGCGCTGAGTATGTGCTTAGCAGATAACCTCTATTTTTGTTAAAGCAGCACATCCTAGTATAATGTGAATCATCCGGCCTGATTGGGTTTTTGCTGTCGTGTACCCGAGCACCAAAACCTGGCAAGTTTCTCAACAGCAATGATTTTAGAAGTGTCCTCCCCACATGAGTAGCAGAGGCTGCTGGAACTGGAGCCACTACATGGCAAAGGAGGCTGGTTGAGTGGGAGATGGGTGACCAGGCCCTCCCTGAGTGGAGGGCAGGCAGGCTGAGCTCCTCAGCCCCCATCAGGCTCCCCAGCCCCACAGTTGCAGGAAGTGCTGTGATTTATCAGGGCCATTGGGCTCTGTTTGGCATCCAACAATTTATAGCCTTCCCAGGGTGAGAGGGAACTAATGTGTCACTTACATTTGTATGACACGTAGAAGTGAGTCAATGGGAATTTTTCTCCTCCTGTTTTTTTTTTTTTTCCCTCCTGCTAAGTCTGCTTGCGCTGTGTGCAGTAGACATGGGAGCAAGGGAAGGCCTCTCGGTCTGGTTTGCACCCAGGCTCTCCACCTTACCCATCCTGAAAGCCCCCTCTGTCCTCACCACAGCCCTTTGAGCTGAGGACTCTATTGTCCCCCATTATACAGGTGAGAAGGTGGAGGTGCAGGGAGCCTATGGGAGCTCCTTGCTCACAGTCTGAACAGCAAGAGCAGAGTTCATACTTGGGACTCTGACCCCAAGGCCTGGGCTCATGGATCTCTACCAGAGTGGGAGAACAATGTTGGCCATGCAAAGGAATAGAAAAAAAAAATCCATTTATCAGGCAGAGACAGGTCAGCCCATCCCTGCCAGTGGAACACACTGGCCATTGCGCAGAGCACAGTTGGGGCAACATGGCGGTCATGCCTCCATCCCTACACTTTCTCACTGAATCATTCATCATGACCAGGCCAGGCCAGTGCTCTTCTGCTCCCTGTGGGGCTCTCTTTCCCTCCTTCCTGGTCAGGCAAAGGAAACATCTGGTTCCCAGCTCTCCTGTGAGAGTCTCACTTCATTCGTGTGGTCTCACCCTCAGGACTTGGCTGAGCAGGGTGGCTGGGGTGTCCTCTCCACCCTGTGTGGCCTCTGTTGCCCTGGTGAGAAAGTGGAAACTGGTCCTTGGCAGGGGTGGCCCAGCAGCTGAGAGTGTCAGGCTGACCGCCTCAGGCTGAGAGTCCCCACTCTGCCCCCTATTAGCTAAATGGCATGGGACACACGGCTTCATGGCTCTTCATCTGTCACGTGGGGTAGTAACGCATCACAGGATCACGATGGGTGCCTGTGGGACGCTTAGCTCTTGCCTCCGGTGGCTGGGATGGCCCACTTGCTTGTCACAGTTACCCTCAGAGAGGGTGAGCATTACCGTTCCTTTCTACAGACAAGAAAGCCGAGGTCACTTGTTCTTGCATTTGTTCTTTATGAAGTTCTGTTTGTGCACCAGGCTCAGTGCTGGGTGCTGAGGAGACAGGGAGGGCTGGCCCAGCTCCCAGAGAGCCCGGAGCCTGGGGCTGGCCTCTTCCCCCACAGCCTCCTGCCTCTCAGCCCAGCACTGCCGAGCTGGCAGCACCACGACACTCCTGCCTCCTGGGAGGCCGGGGAAGGGATAGGGCCTGGGGTCCTCCGTGGGCCGCCCAGCGCGCCAGAGCTGACCGTGCACAGCACTTCCCACATCTGCGTTCACCGAGGCCACGTGGACATCAGCCATAGTGGGAGTATTTATACCACGGAAATTGGCCAGTAGGACTTTTTTTATATTTTCCCTGAGAGTGGCTCGTTAAACATTTTTCAACGCACCACTACCCAAATCTCTCCACTTCCCTCTCATTCCATGTCTCCCGTTCTAGCCACTTTCATCTCTTCCCCAGCAGATGCTGCCCAGCCGCCCTGTGTGCCCTTCTCCTGTCCGTTCCCCACCTGGCAGCTGGAGAGGTCTTTAAAACACGTAAATCAACGGCTGTCAGTCTTTCTGTGAAACCTTCCCGTGGCTTCCCAGAACACTCAGAATGAAAACCAAACTCCTTTCTGAGGCCCGCACAGCCTACTTTACCTGCCCTGCCAACTTCTGATCTCATCTCCCCCTTCCTCTGCTAACCTGGCCTCCGACACACTGGCCTTCATCCTGTTACTGGAAAGAGCCAGCACTTTCCTGCCACAAGGCTTTGCGCTTCTCCTGCTGTTGAGAGTGTTCTGCCCCCAGGTTTTTAGATGGCTGGCTTCTTCTGAGAAGTTATCCATGCCTTCACTCAAGTGCCACCTCCTCCGAGAAGTCTTCCTTGACCACACCTCCCCCCAACAGAGATAAGTCCTTCTGTCTACCTACCCCTGTCCCTCCCAAAGTCACTTTCTACGGTAGCCCCCAGGTCTGTTTACAACTTAATCTGCCATTTCTCCACCAAAACCAAAGCTCTACATTGCCTGTGACTGAGGGTGGCAAAGCAGAGGCACTTAGCAAATATTTGATGAATGAATGAAAGTCTCACTTTTCCAAGAGAAGGCACCCCGGAGGAGGTCTCCCCCATCACTGCTGAGCTGGGGGACTGCAACAGAAGTTCTGGCTATGTGTTGGGATGGGTCTGAAAGACAAACATTTTGGTTTCTAACAAACAAGGGGAAGAGACATCTTGCTAAGGAAGCTTTTCAAATAACCTCCCCACGCTTACATACCCCTGGGTCCCTCAGGGTGACAGAGGGGGCTTGATCAGGTCACGGGGCTTTCATTAAGTGCACTGAAGCATTGACTCCCTAAATTGTGCCCTGGAAGCATTTCCCTACATAGTCCATGGGCAGAACCTAGAAACCTCTAACTCTCAGGCATTTTCCTATTTAAGTGGCATTTAAGAGACAGTGGTGGAATTGCCTTTCTGGAGAAACACAGAAGCCGTGGAGCTATTTGGATGCAGATTGATGAGCTTAGACTGCTTCCCCCAAGGAAGGAGTCTTTTTTCCATTGTTTCCCTGTGTGAGTCTGGTTTTGTGTAAAGGCCAAGGGCGGGGCCAAAAAAAAAAAAAAATCTCATTTCAAATTCTAACTCTGCCCTTCCTAGATTTATGAGTGACTTTGGGCAAGATACACTATGACTCAGTTTTCTCAGCTGTAAAATGGGAATGATAATTGCACTAACCTCGCTGGTTTAACTCACTGTGAACTTAAAACTGAGATCACTTAAATTCAAGGATCTAGTCGATATGACTGTCGCATACAGAATGCTTGTGGGGGTGGTGCTGATGTATGAATGGATACATCGTAAAATGCTCCTTTCCAGGGTACTTTTGCAACTGGCCCTAAACTTTCATTTAAGGCACAGGAATTAAATGAAAGGTAATTGACTTGTAGACCTTCCTCATTGATTCAAATTAAACTTCACTATCATCCAGTGGTAAAACACTTGGCCTCTATCTCAATCATAGTATTTTATTTCTGTAGAAATACTGCATCCATTAAAATTATCCATTTCTGTGGCACTTAAAATCGTCAACAGAGTCTTTTTGCTTCACCTTCTGGCTGACTTCTGTAACCTCACTTTGCGAAGGCTGGGGGAAAAATGTCTGAGTGCTTACGAAGATTAATGCTGTGTTTTAAGTGTCAAGACCCGAGTGTATTTCAGTTCGCGGCAACCCCTGTCTTTCCCTGATCACCTGCTGCAGCCAGAGCTACCGGTAAAGGGAAGGGACGGAACTCAGTGAGTTGAGGCCCCTGCCCTTAAGGAGCTTATCATCCACTTTTTTTTTTTTTCTTTTTTACTAGTTCAGGAGTTGTGTCCTAATTTCTTCCATGGTTAATAGATATTTCCCCAAACTCACCGCATACCTAGCACGGGGTTATGGGGACAGAGATGAATGAGACCTGGCGCCTTCCCAAAAGGAGGCGTCTGCCTGGCTAAGGAGGCAGTCATGAACTTGAAGGAGCTCCAGGAAACGTTTAGAGTGGGAACTGAGTCTGCAGTGCCCCGCCCCACGGCTCTCAGTCACAGTGTTGGGATTCTGCTGGGAGAGCTGTGCCTTATAAATCCCACGCATGGTGTGTGGCTGCTGTTGGAGAATCCGACCTCAGTCTGGCAGCGAGTGGGACAGGAAGAGGGATGAGAAACAGACCAGAAAGTGACCCTTTTTCACATCGTCCAATACATGCTGTGAAAGACAAATGAGCCAAGAGCTAGGGGACTTCAGGCGAAGGGGGTTTACTTAGGCCTGGGGGTCCAGACTGGGTTGGCAGCAAAGGAAGCCTTTGAGGGGACCGGGAGGGTGGAATAGTCCCTGATGGGCAGGGACGCCCTTTAGGCAGTGGTGATTATAAGCAAAGGCACAGTATGGGACGGTCTTTGGGTTGACCTGGGGTGGCCTGCTTGGGCTGGGTTGTGTCTAACAGGAGAAGCGGAAGCCAAGTGGAAAGGAGATCGGGGCCTTACTCATAAAGTCCTGGCATAGCCATCTAGGACTTGTACTGCTTTTTTCGGGGAGTAGAGGAGGCCAGGATGGTTTTTGAGCCAGGTTCTCCTTCAGAGAGGTGGGACTTTAAAAAAAAAAAAAAACTTTGTTGATTACACTATATTAGGAAGTCTCTTCCCCCCACAATATGTTCCTGGGATAAGACACACGTTTCTTCTCTGAGGGTGGTGGTTAGTAATAGGCACACGACCCAAAGTGGGAACAGGAGAGGCACGCCGAGACGCAAGCGGGCACACGTTTAATGAGTTCACAAAGTGATTTTGTTTCCTCATTTTCACTTCGCCCCACCCCTCCCACCCTGGTGTAAAAATGCCGTGATGGAGCTGTGTCTCATGATCCCTTGAGGATGGCAGGAGCTGCGGGGCGTGGCCGTGTGGCTTCTGCCGGGGCTTATGGAGCCGTCTGCGTGCGTCTTCATAGAGATGTGAGGGCAGTTCACCGCATCGGCCGTCTTGGGGCCAGCGAATGATAGCATGACGGCAGCGTCTGTTCACCGAGCGCCGTCCGAGTAGTGGGCGGCGTGATCTCGTGAATCCTTGCAACATTGTGACAGGCAGGCGTTGGACAGATGACGCTGTCCGAATGCGGCACCCGGGCATCACGTTCAGAGCGTGATGGGAGTAAAGGACAGGGCCGAGGGAAATTGGCAGGGTCTTTCACTCCGGCTGTGAGTTCCAATTCCGTCTTGGCCACTTGGCTTTTCTGAGTTTCCTTGTCAGTAAAAAAGGATGTTCCTCCTTGATAGTGTCCTCGACAAGAGTAAATTAGCCTGTGTCCGGCCCACATGAGCTGCTCTTGGGGAGTCATTAAACGTTGGGAGGCTGGGACCCTCCCGCCCCTGGCACAGGGCAGCATCCGAGTCTCGGGTGCGGGGCAAAGCTAGCTTAAAGCTGTCACCACCAGCCTTTCCCTATAACACCTTCTCTCCTCCCCTCACATGCCAGCTTTGGAGCAGCTCCACGACTTGTTCTGACAGCAGGAGATGGGGGAGGGGCACCAGAGCAACTCAGTGTCCTCCTCCTCAGAAAATCTATCACTGGCCGTGTGGCAGTTTGCACTTGCCAGGACCTTCCCTAAGAGCCGCTGAAGGCATCGAGAGGCAGAGTAGCCACCTCTTGACTTCCATTTTATCTGAAGCCTGAGGCTAAGGTGCTGATTCATCGTTGTGGTTCTGGAAACTCCCTTTCTCAGGCTTCCTGTTTCTCTTCTGTAAAGCCCTGACTGAGATGGCTCTGGGGAAAAGTAGCAGTGTCACCTACTCAGAACAGTCAAGAGTCCCTAGTCCCCATAGAGGGTTCTCTACAGGAATAGAACCAATAGGACATCTATATATCTATATCTACATATATATCCATACGTATGTCTACGTGTGTGTGTGTGGATGTACACAGAGGTTGAGAGAAAGAGAAAGAGAGAGAGAGATTTATTTTAAGGAATTGGCTCATACGACTGTGGGGGCTGGCAAGTCAAAGTGTGAAGCAGGCCAGCAGGCTGGAGATTCAGGTAAGACTTGAAGTTGTAGTCTTGAGTATGAAATCTACAGGGCAAGTCAGGCAGGCTGGAAACTCAGGCAGGATGTCTGTGTTGAATCTTGAGGCAGAACTGCTGCTGCTTCGAAGAAATCGCCATCTTTGCTCTTAAGGCCTTCAGCTGATGGGATGAGTCCCTCCCACATTATGGAGGGTAATCTGCTTTATTTGAAGTGAACTGATTGTAAATAGTAATCATATCTGAAAAAATACCTTCACAGCAACGTCTATACTAGTATTTGACCAAACAGCTGGGCACCATAGCCTAGCTAAGTTGACACATAAAATTAACCACACGGTCCCTGAGAAATTTTGCCTTTGAGGGCAAGTCACCTTTCTTAGGAAGCTCAAGGGCCTGATGAGGGATGCACTTTGCAGCTGAATCCCCAGACCCAGGGAATCATCAGCAGATATGGGTCAATGTTTCTGAGCAAGAGTCCAGTGCAAGAGTGGAAAGAGCTCTAGATGGATTGTCAGAAGTTTTACTGGATGCTGACTGTACCTTGAGCCTTGAGTTAGGTCCTCTGGGACCAGAGGGGAGAAGGAAAACACTACGGCCTGAAAGACATGGCCCATACACAGGTAACACCATTATAGTAAGTTCTCAGCGCCAAATCAATAAAACTTGTGTAGAACGGTGCTTTGTAAAAATCCCATCAGTCTAGATTGAGGGTCGTTATGAGAAAGCGTCTATTGTGAGGTGCCTCTCATTCCAGCCCAGGGAGGCTTAATCCTCTGTGAGTCGTGGGCCCACTGAGAATCCACGCAAGCCATGGAACTTCCCCCCAAACAGCGCTCACCCCAAAACATACCTCGGTGTCTTGTGACCTGTTTCCTGAGGTACAGTGACCAGGATGAAGCCCGTGTGGATTAGAAGGTCCTTTCTGTGAGCAGTCTCAGAGAAATTTCATCTCTTCTCAGTGTTAAGAATAAATGTTCCTCTCCAGGGAAGTGAGTTTGTTTTTACCTCGTAAACACAGAATTGTGTGAACATTAATGTCCCATTTCCCCTACAGATGGCTAGGGAGTGCAGGACCAAATCTGAGGTCGGCCTGTTAAGGGAATTAACCTCATTCCTGCCTTGATTTTGGTTATTGCCTCCCGCCCTTTTTTTTTCTTCTTTCTCATCTACTCCCACTCTGTGCCACACTGGTGTGTGTTGTGGTTGTATTGGCTTTTGTGGTTTTTTTTTTTTTTTGGTTTTTTGTTTTGGCCTTCTTTCTATCTGTTTAAATACTCTTTTTTGGCAACAAGGCAAGGTGGAAAGATACAAACACCGAGACCTTACCACCGTGGAGCCTCCAAGGTGCTGTGGGACCATAGAGGGGAGAGCACCTGGCTCAGTCAGTCTTACGTTGGGGGAGGCAGGAAGGGGAAGAGCAGGTCCAATGCATCATTTGTGGGTCCCCGTGCAAAAAGGAAATGCAGAGCCCCTTGTTGAAGACAGCAACAGGAGAGCGTGAAACCAAGCCTGGGACTCTTCTGAGCATGGCTAAGCCTGGGCTCTGTGCTACCCCACAGGTCGGATGGCCATGAATCCAGACCTGGTTAGGGAGGGAGGCTTCCCAGTTCAGCTGACATTTGAAAAAGCTGGGTAGGACTTTGCTAGTGGAGCACGGAAAGGAGGGAACAGCTAGTGCAACGACGGAGACGTTAGGATTTAGTCCTGAGAGGGGTGTGGGGAGGGTAAAAACGGGTGAGGGCGGCAGGACTTTATAAATCACCAAGAGCCGTGCCTGTGATTACGTGTAATTCCTGTCACTCCCCATCCCAGAGGGTCCACATGAAACTAATTTCACATTGATCTCCAGGCCCCACATATTCACATTCCAGTCAAGACCCAGGACACCCTCATCCGCCTTTTACCCTTCCATCCCAAGCAGCCCGACAGTCCCACAGCACACTGGGACCAACCAGTCATTGGTGATGTGAAATCCATCCGCGGGCCTTGTAACACCTCAAGCTCCTGGCCGCCCTGCGCGAGCTGCTGGGGGCGGGGGGGGGCGCTGTGGCGGCAGGCTCCGAGATGTGTTTTCACTCAGCATCCCACAGTCTTCCTGTGACTTTGAGACATCAACAGGCCTCATGAACTTCTGTCGCCTCCTTCAGCATGTCCCAGATTGTCCATTTTTTGCCATTCCCTGCTTGCACAGAGAGTCCTCAAAGATGGCCCCGTGACAAGTCTTTTGAGCTCAGACAGATTGCCTGTTCCCTCCTGGCGACGTCTGGCTCTTTCTGTGCCAGCAAGCACCGGGTGGTTAAGCCCCTCCCTCCTCCCTGTGATTTCTTGCTGCTCTTTACATCACCTTCCCTGATAAATCATTGGGGACGCAGCACTACCAACAGTGTTGCCATCAACCCTTTCTACAGGTCCTTAAACGAGATCCCGCTCTGAAGCCTTTGAGGCTGTTTGTTTGCCTGCAGATGTAACAGTCAGGGTGGTGGGGGAGACACACGTGTGGTGTCTGAAAGCACTTTTCTTCCCCTCCTCTTGGCGGGAGAGCATCTCACGTAGGTCATTGTAGCAGTGGGGGTCCCGACGCATCCCCGTTGGATGGATGGAAGGGAGTCCTGCTTAAAGCTCTTACTGTTCTCCTGAGTAAACTGAGACCCAGAGAGGCCAAGAGACTTGTCTAAGGTGGTATAGGTAGCCAGGGGTGAGCAAACCTCCAAGCCAGGTCTCCTTCTGCTCCTGAGATGTACTCACTGCAGGGGTGAGTGGTGTCAAGCTCTCAGCAAGTCTCTTGGTTTCTCAGAGCCTCCCTTTCCTCGTCCCTCATTGGGGATGTCACCACCTTTGCGTCAAGACTGATAAGAGGATACTAACAGAAGCATTTATGCAGAAGCACCCAGCTCAGTCCTAAACCACATGACCTGGGGCCGGTTGCATAACCTCTCTGAGCATCAGTGTCTTAGTGTCTAACATAAAGGCCTTTGGAAGGATTTAAAAACCTGACTTCCAACAGTGCCTGGAGCATTGTAATAATCACTATGTAAATGTGAGCTACTTTCATTATTACCATTTTCCTCATTATTGGCATGGAGTAAGCAAGCCCTTGGTAATTATTTTTCCCCTTTTGTGTGGGCAGAACTGCCGTGTGTCTAGCATCAGGGCTCTGGAGATAAACATGAATTTAAACCCTGGTTCTGCCTCCTGGCAGTGTGACACAGGACAAGCAACTCAACTTTCCCGAGCCTTAGTTTCCTTATCCAAGAAGTGGGATAGCTATAATCACCTCGCAGAGCTGCCGGTGAGGACCAGCCGTTACTCACCTGTCACATCAGTTACGTTCAAACATTTCTAGCGCTCAGTGTTTCTTTCTCCAGTGCAATTTTGATTGATTTCAATGTAAAATTCCTCCAGGCCAAAAGCCAGGCAGCCCTCTCCATGCCCCGCCTGTTGCTCCAGGAGCTGTTGCCCACAGCTTAGGTCGTTTGCATCATGCAGCAGTACTGCAGTAATTCCATGTGATGGAGGCATGATGAAAAAGCAGCTAACACGCACAGCTCAGGGATCTTGGCTAGTCTGGTGACCAAAACCTCCACAGGTAAACACAGTGCAAACACCTGCATTCGGTTGCGGGCCTGGGATTTTACCGGAGGTAGGAGGCAACAGAAGAGGGGAAGACCGGGAGCCAGTGGGCTGGGGGGCTTACCTGCTCCACCAAATGTGAGTGACGTGCTTGCTGCCCTGCTAGAAACTTCCATTGCTGTAGAAGGTAGGTGGGTGACACAAAGAAGGAGCGAGAGAGCCTGCAGGCCCGTTAATCACTGGGGAGGCCTCTACCCGGTTGGAACGTCTTATCAGCTAACTGGATGCCCAGTCTGGGTACTCGCCTGGTGTGGACTCAGGATTAAGGTCAGGACTAGGGACTTCTGGATGGGATGGTTGGAAGGATACTGGCCGAATGTGCATCTCCACTGTATCAGTGTAGAGAGCGTGGTGGTCGGTCCTGGGCACACCATCTGTACCCACCTGCATCTTTGTGATAAAGAGAGAGGGTGTCCTACTCCTGTTACCTGTCTAGTTCCATCATATTGCCCGCTCTTCGCTATCCCCGCGTTAAAGGAAAAAGAGTTTGTTATCCGTTTAGCACAGAGACACAAGCCTCCAGAGCAGGCTGCGTGTTGCTGGCAGTCCTCTTCGCTATGTGCCAAATTGTCCATCAAGGGGAACAAAATTAAGTTGTAGATATTTGACTTTCTTTTTACTTGCAATGGTGATGATTTTATACAGATCTACTTAATTTGAGGGTTTAGTTACTTGCTTCTTGCTTCAAAAGAAAGGAAGGTGCTGCTCATTTCAACAGGTCCTTTCTGTGCTGTAGGTGCAGTTTGGGACTCTGGAGTCAGCAGGGAGAGCCAACCCTTCTGAAATTGTGCCCTGAGAAACCCCATCTCTCCTCCTGCTTCACAAATCACTTGGCTCTGAGGGATAATGGAGGTTCATGAACCAGTAGGTAGAACGCGTTTCTCGTGTCAGTTCAACGTCCTATTTTGAGCAAAAGGGATTTGGAGTCAAACATTGCAATACTGTCATTTCCTGTTCTGTGACTGGAGGAGAGTTACTTTATCTTTCTAAGCCTCAGTTTCTTCATCTGTATAATGGGGATGATATTAGTCCCGATTGCACTTTGGGGGTTTTAGTGCAGATAAATGAGACAGTGCAGCAAAGCTCATGGCTCGGTCGCTGCTATGTGGCAGGCACTGGAAGGCCACTGGCCCTGAGGCTGCATCTGTGGCTGCTGCTGGGGCCTGAGTTGCACAGGCTTCAAGACTTAGGGAGTCACATCCACCATCCTGATTGTCCACCCTCCCCTTGCTGTACAGGCCCTGCGAGCTCCCTCTTGTACTGGCTCATGAGAACGGACTGTTCATTGTTCAGGGATTTTGTGAGCCAGTTATTAAACACAGACATTATTAAAGATTACAATATATTAAACTTACACTTAAATAAATTATGTTAAGAGAAGGTATACATAATGAACACTCACCACTTCCTGATTATTTTACTACATTATACTTTGCTCCTGAAGTTATTTACATCTGTTTTATCTGTGTGGTGGATATACTTGGGATGGTTGTACCGTTTATGTCTTCCCATCTCCACTTTCAGTGGCTCTCCTTAGCTTGAAATCGGCCATGGTAGGAGCATTTGGCCATAGTAGGAGTATTTGCACCATGGAAACCAGTAAGTGCTACAAGTCAGCTCCTCTCCTCTCCCCCACAGAAAGCCGGTTGTATATCGTCTTGGGGTGAAACTTACTAATTAGTTTGGTTTTTCATTGTTAGACAAGTGCTGATCAGAAAATCCTTTATTATGTTGAGCCGAAATGTGTTTCTTCTAGCTTGAAATCTACTTGGAATTTTCAGTGATTTCTTTCACTAATGAAAAATATTAATTTTTTCACTGGTAAAAAATACTGCAAATAAATACCATGGTCTAAGATAATGTCTTGGCCTCTTTTGTACCTACCCTATCCATAGTGTGTGGAGCGTGGTAGGTGCTGGAGAAATTGTTGTTGTGTTAGGTTCACTGTCTCTGTATTCAGAGGAGGATTTTTAAAATGTCATTTCTCCGATGGGACTTTTCCCTCGAAGCATTAACTGGTTTCAGAAATGCTTAAATTGTGATGTTGAGGAAATCCAGCCTCAGAGCTGAAATGTACTTAAATTTTTCCACTTTGAGTATTTGCTGTTTGACTCTTGTAAAACCATTGACTCAATAGAGGGGAAGCAGGTCTCATTTTGAGCCACTGTGGAAAGCCACTTCCCTTCCAGAGATCCTTCTTTATGAGTGACCAGACACCAACCCAGGACGATTCCTTCAGTGCCAGACAAAACCAGGGAGAAATGTCAGGCTGCTCAGGTGTAAGTCTCAGAGAGATGAAAGCAGCAAGTGGGAAAATAAGCAGAAGCCCAAGGTAAAGAAGGTTATTGTGAAACTTTGGGGCTTTTGAAACGGAGGTAGAAAGGCCACTGAACAAGTTAGCATTTGGCCAGCTTGGTTGGAGTTTGGGAGTCAGACATGCTCGAGTTCAGATTCTGGTTGTGTGTCTCTGATGAGCTGTGTGACCTTGGGCAGGTCACTAAACCTCTCTGAGCTTCTATTTTACTTTATCTGAAAATAGAGATCGTGATACTCTTCCCATTGTTTGTCGGGGGTGGATATTAAATAAGGTAAAGCTGTGAAGGCCCAGGAACATACCAGGTATCAGTAAGAATTAGCTACTCCATTTGTCATATCAAGACAAGTTTTTGCCAAATAACTTAGGGTTTAAGGGACTTAAAATGCCCTTGAAAAAACAGGTACTCTGACTGTGTCAAAAAATATTTTGTCTTTATAGCTGTAGACATAATTTTATAATTTTCGTTTTGTAAAAGTAAAGACTATCCACACTGAGTTTGTCACAGCTCAGGACGGAGGAGATGGTGGTCTGATTCTGCCATTTTGCAGAACAAACACAAGTTTCCGCACATGGGGTTTTGTCTTCCTTGAACCTAAAACCGTATATGGATGTTAACAAAGTTTTGTCCCATACCGTGATCTCTATGCGGAATTTCCCAGAGGGGGACTATTGAGCTCGGTGTTTTATAAACTCCACTAGCCTTAGAGAAAATTGTTTTAAAAGTCATTTTGTCATCATCCATTGGACACCGATTTGCTAGGCAAACTCGAATGTAGGACACTGTTGTATAAATGAAATAACAGGTGCATGGCAAGAGGTTAATAACTCCCATTGCCCAGTTTTGAAGAGAAGAAAAATCATGGTGTCACTTCTACTCTTGACATTTTGTGCTGTGTCACCTCTTGAAGCAAACAAAATGTCTGTGCATTTTAAAGAGGCCCCAATTTCTTTCTTTCCAAAGTTCTCTAGAGCTGTTCCTCTAAATATTTTGGTTAGAGGTGGAAACAGTGGGAAACCTGAGAAACCCGGCCCGTGGTGAGGAGACGTTGACTCTGAGTCTCGGTCACTCCCCACCGTTTGCCCCCCACCAGCTTTCCTGGGGCCGATGGTAGCAAATCATAAGAAATGTGAAGGAGTTCTCAAGTATGTAAAACCAACGGCATGTGCTGAGAAATATAAATGTTTGCTCTAAGGGCGTGCAGTATAAACGCTTACAAAATTTTAGTGAAATAAAAAGGAAAAACCAAGAGCACTTCAGCTCTGCAGACAATAATACTCAAATGCAACCCCTCTGCTTTCCTCTTCCTTCCTTTTCTTTTTCTTTCTACTCTCTCCAGCAGATCTATTCTCTCTGTCACTCTTTATCGATCTGTGCCCCTCTTTTCTCTCACTGTGTTTCCTCCTGTGGCGTAGAATATTAGGAGATATTGGGAAAGCATCACCATTCTCCCTAGATTATGAAAAAGAAGCAGTGGCTTTCAGACATTGTTCAGAATGCAAGCCATAGTAATAAATACTTCTTAGATCCTGCTCGGTTACCCACTGGGTAATGACAAATCTTGCTCTTACTACATGTGAAGAAATCTGACATTTTAGATTCCTTATTCTTTTGGGGGGGGGTCCATTCTTTTCTCTTCTTTTAAAAATGCTGTTTCCAATGCAATAAATTAATTTCTTGACTCAAGAATGGGATGCAACCTACAGCTTGGAAACACTGGCCTAGAGCAGGGAGCCTCATACTTAAATGTGCATGCAAACTGCATGGGGGCCTGATAAGTGGCAAATTCCGATTCTGTAGGTCTGGGGTGGGGTGGGTTCTGTATTTCTAATGAGCTTCCAGGTGACACTGATGCTGCTTGTTTATAGACCACGTGTTGGGAATATTTCTTCAGCAAAGGAACTGTTCAGCACCATGGACAGGAAGCCATCCCCCAACCAACCAACAAACTTTGAGTCGTCCCAAGTGTTTGGTCTCTTTGCAAGGCATGTGACACCTTTGATGAGAAAGGAGAGGAGTTTATCCAAGACTGCCTGACCTTGTAGAGCATCCTCTCTTTCTCTTTCTTTCTTTGGAAGAAACCCTTGGAGCAGTGGCGCAGTCAAGGACTGGCACACAGTACGGGACTGGGGTCCCTGATAAACTCTGTTCATGGGAAACAGCCCAGCTCTTCTTGCTTTCCTCCTGATTGCTCTGGTTTGTTCCAGGTCCTGCCTGGTGACTCACTGCAGCTCTGCCTGGCAACTCACTGCAGCTCTTGCAGAAAAGTCTCAGAATGCCCTTCTCTCAGATCCCCATTCTGGTGAACTACTCTCACACTATTACTCAGCTTAAATAATGAGGCATAATCTTTGCCTTTGCACGTGTTCCTATTACTCTTTGTACATAATTCGGTTGGAGCCATAAGCATATATTATTCAAAGCATCCATATCTTTATATCTTCCCCCAGTCTTTCTTGGCCCTGGTCACATTAGAATCACCTGGGAAGCTTCTGAAAAATACTGATGACTGGGCCTGACCCCAGAACAATTGAATCAGAATCTCTGGGTAGGGGACCTGGGCAGCAGTATTTCTTAAAGTTCTCTAGGTGACCACAGTATGTAGTCAGGGCTGAGAATCACTGCATTAGTCTGTGAACTTCATGAGGATACAGATCATGTCTTATTTTTTTTTTAAGATTTTATTTATTTATTTGACAGAGAGAGAGAGACAGCCAATGAGAGAGGGAACAAAAACAGGGGGAATGGGAGAGGAAGAAACAGGCTCCCAGCAGAGCAGGGAACCGATGCGGGGGTCGATCCCAGGACTCTGGGATCACACCCTGAGCCGAAGGCAGATGCTTAATGACTGAGACACCCAGGCGCCCCGAGGTCATGTCTTATTCATCTTTTCTTCCCCTCCTCTTTTCTCCTCCTCTTTCTCTGTTCTAGCACCCAGCACAACGTCCTGGACTTCTATTAGGTATCTAATGAACAGGTAATTAATAAGTAATGTAATTAGCTAAAAGTTCTTGAACACCTGCTATATGCCAGGGACTAAAGACTAGCATTTTCCCTGTACTACCACACTGGTACTCACAACAGACCTAGGAGGTAGATCTTCTTTATCCCAGTTTGCAGAGGAAGGACTGAGGCTTAGGAAGGTTAAATCACTTAGCCAAGGTCACAAAGCAAGTATTCGAGCAGATTCTGAGCTTGCTCCAGGGCTGTGCTGGGTGGCTTGGAAATGACACCACTAGGCTTTTCAGGCTCCGGCTCCAATGCCTTTTGTCAGGGGAGTCCTAAAGCCACAGATAAACTTGCTTAATTTCTCTCCACCATCAATTTTCTAGAGTTTTAGGAAAAATACAGAATTCTTATTAATATTATTATACTCTTATTTTCTTTTAAACAGTGGTATCCTTTATTAAGTGCCTTCTGTTTGTCAGGCACTGTGCTTAGTGATTTCTGTCAATTCCCTTCATGATCTACTCAAGGTTCATGGTGACTCTACAAGGCAGGCATTCCTATTCCTATTTTGCAGATGGGAACATTGAGGCCAAGAGAGGTTACATGGCTCTTGCAAGGTCACCTAGTTTGCAAGCAGTGAGTTGGATTTGACCCCAGATTTTCCTGACTGTGAAGCCCAGTCCCCTTAACTGCTTTGTCCATACTGTGTTGCAAAACACTCTTGGTATGATTATCTCATTAGATGCTCAGAACTCAACAGGGTGATGGATGACACGGTTGGAAGAAAGACTCGGGCGGCAGAGGGGAGGATGGATGATTGCAGGGACTGGCCACCTGGGAGAAGAGAACATAAATGGGGTCTCCACAGACCAGAAGGGCTTCCCATGGACAGTGAAAGTGGCTCAGCCTTTACTTGCCTCCCCAGAGCTCCCAGCAGTCTCGGTGTCCCTCCCAAGACAGTGGGGGAGGTGAGTCCAAGGCAGGCCCATCACTCTGCTTGCCTGCGGAGGGAAACAGAGGAGCCCCTGTTGTTGTCACCGGAGCTCCGCAATGATAGATGGAGGGCCATTTGTCGAGCAAGAAGCCATCATTCATGGAGGACAATGGCCCACTGGGACCCAACGCATTTAGAGAAGAGTGTGAAGCAGACAGAAGCGGGATTATGTGAAACAAAGCCAAAGGAAATTTGTGTGGAGTCTGATTTCCAGAGCCTCGAAATCGGCAGGGATGAAGCTCTTTCAGTGTGAGGGTTATTAGCAAATGTATTGTGAGTAGAGGCAAGGTCGCTAGCTTCCTGGTGTCCATTAGCAGCAGGCATTGGAAGTGATTGTGTAGGATTTAGTGGAGGATTACCCTTTCGGGAGGCATTAGGGGGTAGATTTTGGTATCGAGGGAAGGTCTGGTGCATGTAGTTGTGCTGTGTACAGAGCTGACGTGAGAAGACCCGGACCCATAGCTTCCGAACCTTCAGCTGGCGTGGCCTTTGTGTGTCTGGAGCCCCGGTCCCCTTGCACAGGGTCTAGAAGTGAATCAGCCCAAGGATTAATTTCACTTGGCTTTGGAATCATATTCTAAAACCCTAGAAATGTCCCCATTTTGCAATAATTGAAAAAGGTAACACTGCAGGTATGAATAGGGGTAAATAGTTAGAAAAGTCACTGAAGTCAGAAAAGTATTATGTGGGGTCTACTTCCTTGCCTTCTACTTTGGGTCAGGGAGCCCGCCAGCCATACAAACAGATTATTTCTGACAATGGCTAGGGAGGGGGTCTTCTGGAAGACAAATTGTGTGAAAGCCTTGATAAATACAGAAATAGGTGGCAGCCAGTCCTGAGAGTAACCGAGCACACAGTCACGCCGTCTGGGCTCCCTGCTTACCCTGGCAGAGAAGGCTTCGTGGGGTGGGGGTTTGTCCCTCTCAGGAGGAGAAGGTGAACAGCCCACTTCGGAAGGTGCTGTGGCCGGCTTGGCTGGGATCGCTTCCATTCTGCCAGGTGCTCATCCCATCTCGGGTCTCACCATGCCTGGAGGTAGGCTTCCAGTGAAGGGGCATTGGGAGCACTTGCTGATCGAGCCCTTGCTGACAGCCGCTTCTTTGCTGGGCACCGGGTACCAGGTATGTAGAGAGGAATGAATTCAGAGGTGGTGATGCTCAGCGGTTAAGATTGTGGTTGCTGGAGGCCCATGGCCTGGATTCAAGCAGAAGTTCTGCCACTTGTTTGACCTTGGGCATATTACCTGACTCTCTGTGACTCAGTTTCTTCATCTGAAGAATGGGAGTCCTTGCAGGATTACCTTCAGGGAGGCTATGAGCATGAAGTAAGCTGGTATATGTAAAGCCTTAAATAAGCTAATATAGCTAAAGCATTTGCACTAATGCCTAACACATAGCCAGTGTTATACACATGTTTCCTGCTGCTGCTGCTGCGTTATTGTGATTATTCAGAATATATTTACTGAAATCCCACTCTACGTCAAGCCCTGTGCTGCGTGCCGGGGAGGGGGCGGTGAACAGGACATGGCCCCTGCCCTCATGGACTCCCAGTCACATAAATGACTACAGGGCAGGACACGATCTGAATCTGAGAAAGATTCAAGTGGAGTGCTGTGGGAAGTCAGAGTTGGGACATATCAAGACCAGCTTGATGGACCAAGAAAAGCTTCCTGGAGGAGGGAGCGCTCATTATGAACTTTGAAGAATGGGAAGAATTTCTAACATGAGGACAGTAGGGCAAGGGTGTGGATCCGCCCTGCCTTGAAGGAGCTTTCCTTCTGAGAGTACGTGGAGACCTGGAAACGTTCAGAAACCCACTCTGGGCCCTGCCTCAGGTGAAACAGCCCCAGAGAAGGAAAGAATACCTATAATGGCTGCTACTCTGAGCATCATGGGATGCTGAAGAGGGGGAGGCAGGAGAAGCTTGAGTTGCAGAAAATGCTTCTCGCAGGTCGGTTGGAGAGCAGGCACTGGAGGGGTTTGGATTGTTCCAGAAGAGGAACAGCATGAGAAGAGATGCAGAGGCAGAAATGGGCAGAGCGTGGAGAAGGACAAGCCAACTTGAGCAGAGGGCACAGAGCACACACTGGGAAGGGAGGCGGGCCAGTTTGATTACAGAGAACCTGGGAGGGTAGGCTCCACTCTTTGGCTTTCATCTTCAGGCTGGAGGGTGGCAGGTGAATTTGATTTCACTCTGAAGGTTTTTATGGGCTCATAAAAAACGACATATCGTGGGCTTGTAAAATATTAGCCCAATCGACAAAGTAGGATTAAAAGGTCCAGTGGATGTGAGGCCGAGGAAATAAATAGTATGTCTGCTATATTTGTTCCCCTCCATGTCTCCAGCACTCCGCATTCAGCACCCAGCAGCCCTGAAATGAAGTGAAAATGGTGGGGACCAGGGTGGGGAGGGTGCGGCATGCACTGAACTTGTCACCCCAGAAGCCCTGTGAGATCTAGGCATGGAAACCGAGTCCCAGAAGTCAGGTGGGTGTGGGACATCAGGTTCTTACTCCAAGCTTCTAGGGCAAGCATTTATGACGCAAGGGAATTCAGTGTTGGATGCAGAATCTCGTCGAACTAGAAGGTGGAAATGCCCAGTGTAGGCACTCAGCAGTCAGAGTGGTTTCTGTTGTGTTATTAGCCATGACATTCACAAACCCCTGTTTATGTCCCATCTTACTGCTATTTGAGCTAGTACTAGTAGGTTGAGGTGTATATTAACCTGAGGACTTCTGTCTCCAAGCAGGCACTCTCTAAACCAAAGTTTTCTGGGGGTAACACATAAATAATGTTTTAAAAATAAAATCTGAACAAAACGGAACAGAACCCTTTCCCTCCTACCCACTCCATAGCTAGTGACTGGGGTTTGGGGGGGAGGCCTTGGGCTTCTCTTCTTCTTTTTGTATTTTAATGCTTTTCACAGGGATCATCAGAGAGACCCCACAGTGACCCCCTTCTCTCAAGCCCCAGACCTGTAGCAGGGGCAGGGCTAGGGGTACCAGTGGGGAAACCATTTATTTAAAGCGCAATCCCCTGCTCCTCTGCCTTGTTCTAAAATGGTTTAGAACCAACAGGATGGAGTAAGTTCGTTGCTAATTACAGTGGTGACTTTGATAGAATGGAGAAAACTCTGGAGATGTGTGGATTGGCTTTGGTCCTGTGTTCTCTCCTTCCTGCCACGGATGGGCCTCACTTTCCTCATTCCACGCCTGTAAAATAGCATCGCCACCTCCCTCTAAAGTCCTGGGAACGAAACAAGGCCGTCTGTGAAAGTGTCCAGTACGGAGCCCGGCACATAGTGGATTCTTAATGGCTGCTTAATGTGCCTCCCCCTTTTGTTCCCAGGACGGATTATCAAAGTAACAGCGTTCTTTCCTCACCCCTGTTTTGGCTGGTCTTTGAAGAAATAGACCAAAGTCTCTCTTTTATCTCGGACTCAGGACCATTTAGCATATTAACTTGCTGTCGAGATGGTGTTTGGTGAGCTTTCCCATAGTAGTGTTCGTGTGCAACCTCCTTATGGCTCCATAAGAGGGGCTTACACTGTGCGTTGCTCACGCTTCATTCAGCCGGGTGTGCAGAGCACTCCCGTGTGCCCGGCCCCGTGGGGGGCTCTGAGTAGGCAGAGCTGGGTGAGGCAGGGCCATGCCGCCTGCAGCTCCCCGCTGGCTCATGGGGCAGACACCTCCACCAGCAAGATCGTCCTCTGTGCCGTGTGCCGTGGCTGAGGGGGCACAGACGAAGGAGTCAGGGTGGGTCACCAAAGGCAACCTGGAGTCGCGCTTGAAGATCATGGAGTTGGAGATGGCCGGGTGAAGGGGGGCGGCATGGACGGCAGCACTGGGACGGAGAGAACGTGAGGCGTTCAGGCAACACTGAATGGCTCTGTTAGAGTTATCAGATGAGGAAACCGATGCTGATAGAAATCAGAAGTGTGTACATGACGAATATGGCCCTTGGTAAGTCTTTCCCCTTTTCTGGGCTGATTTCCCCCATCCTCCAAACAAGGCCCCTCCAAACCCGTGACTCACAGTCTGCAAATTTGCGGGAAGCAGACTTGAATCTCTGTCTGTTTATCTTATCTTCCTATTTACATTTGGAAGCCCGTTTCTTCTTCTGTTAGAATTGCCCGCGTTACCGCCCGGGAAGCATCTCTGTTTACCTTGATGCGCTGTGAGCACGATCCAGGGTTATTAATAAAACAAGGCAGCTCACAGCAGTGAGGTGTGAGGAGCACAACTTTAGGACCAGCTGTCTCTGTCTGGGGGGCCTCAGCTGCCCTGGCAAGAATGCCCACCCTGCACAGGCACCATCTAACCTCCAGGGCCGGGATGGGGTGAAGACCCTCTTGGCCTGTAGGGGAGACACTGACCCATTTTGTCTCCTTCCCCAGGCCGTGGAACTCCTACCTGCACACTCCCAGAGGCTGCAAACTGACAACCTATAGACATGTTTTGGGACTCACATTCCATTTTAATTATCAACACATTTAAGGGGCGCCTGGGTGGCTCAGTCGGATAAGCATCTGACTCTCGATTTTGGCTCAGGTCATATGTCAGGGTTGTGAGATGGAGAAGTGAGTCAGGCTCTGCCCTTAGTGGGGAGTCTGCTTGAGATTCTCTGTCTCCCTCTGCGCCTCCCCTGCTCGTGTGCGTGAGTGTGCACATTCTCTCTCTAAAATAAATAAATACATCTTTAAAGAAAAAAAGACATTTACTATAAAATCCAGGACATTTTGCTAAAACTAAGGATTTCCACCCTCTCTTAGAAACTCAGATCTGACAACCATAGGCCCACCTTCTTGCATGCATCATCCGCTGGTGCGGAATGGTGGCTGCCCCTTTTAGAAGGGCATGAGTTTTTGAGTTTGCCACACTCCCTATTACTGATCCCTATAGGCATTTGGGTTTGCCAGCCTGGACCTACCCCCTCAAGGAAGCCCAAAATTCATATCCTTTGGTCTCCCAGGAGGCAGTATCTACTAATCACTACACGTCATTTGTCTGTACAGATACAGAGCCCAGTCCAGGTCACAAGGCCGTTTCCTGCTCATGTTCTCATCCTGTCCTCACGGCAGCCTGCAGAAGTGGGTGCGATTGTTCCCATCTTACAGAGGAGGAAAGCAAGGCTGAGGGAAGGGAAACACAGCCCCGGGTTTGGAGAGTGGTGCGCTTGGGAGGTGGCTCTGCGGGATAGGCAGAGCGTGGTTAGTGGCCTGAATTAGAGTTTGATATTCGCACTCCCTCGCTGGGTATCTGTGCAACTCTCTGCCCCTTTGGGGGCTCCGGTTTCCTCCTCTGTAAAGTCAGGTCACTGCCCTAAATCAGAGGTTATTAATGTAAGCACGTGGATTCGAAAAAAGTTAGCATTTTTTCCCCATTGAGAATATAGGCAATAAACCGCAATAGGGTTAGAAGTCCCTGGGACTCTGTTACCAGGAGGAATCTGATATTTTTGTATCCATTGTAGTTGTTGGAGATACCTCAAAATATCATTTACACTCATAACTCCTTCCAGGTTATGAGAAATATTAGACCTGCCACTAGATTTGTTATAAATCTTGACTTTAAAAACAAATAAAAATATTACCGTATCACAAATGTATCATTTTAATATTTTGATAACCATTTTAATATAATTGGTTTCCATTGTAATCGTGTGTTTTGGTTTTTGTTTTTATGCATTTGGGAACATTTTTCTGCGAAAGGGTCTATAAGGTTCATTAAAATACCAGAGGGGTCTGAGAGACAAAAGTCCCTTTCCCCAGATGATCTCCAGGTCACTGGAGCAGCTGGGGCTCTAGGCTCCGTGAGTGTCAGGCCCAGACCTGCCTCCTGCCCCTCCACCCAGCCCACTCTGTGTCTGCACCTGTAGCAGCTTCCGAGGCCGTTCCCAGGGCCCCAGGCAGCCTGGTTGGCATTCAGTAACATCAGACGAACACCCTGCAGTTTGTTGGAGGCTGGAGGTGTCAGAGTAGCCAGGAGCCTGGGGCAGGCAAGAGGAGAGGGGACGGGGGCTCCCTGGGCGCCTGCCCCCCCCCCCAGACCTTCTGCCCCGGGGAGTGCTTTGGTGCTTTGATCTCTGGGCCTACGTACATCACGCCTTCCATCCTCTCCACTCCAGTGTTTCTCTGCATATCTCTGCGTGAGAATCCAGATCTGGAGGCCCCGGTGCTTCTGGTTGTTTAGGAGGGAAAGAAGCTGAGGTGCAGAGAAAGGCAAATGCCTGACCGAGGGTCACACGGTTTGTCAGGGTCAGAGGGGGGACACGAATGCACCTGTCTGGTGCCCATTTCCTGGAACAGCAGGATCCACTTCTTGGCTCACCAGGGGGCTGCCTTTTCTTGTGAAGGTGAATCTTCAGTTCGTTTTTTCTTGCCCATTCCTGACCAGCATTTTTTTCATGAGACCTTGTCTTCTATTCTTCCTCTTCCTTCCTTCCTTTCTTCCTTTTTATTTATTTATTTATTTATTTATTTATTTATTTAAACAGTTCAGGTTCTCTCCTAAGAGTTCAGTCTGGTCCCTTAGGGAGCTGCAGTGCTGTATTTTCAGACCCCTTCCACACATCAGGAAAGAGGTAAATTAATTGGCTAATTCCTGAAATTTCTATGGTGGCCATTGAAATTTACATTTCAGCTTTGACCCTGGAGACAGAGGAGAACGGTCCAAGCTTACAGCCTCATCATACTGATTATTCGTTCGTCAAATATTGCTCGAGCCCCTGTGTCAGGACCCCCCTGGGCTGAGCAGTGAGGGTAGATATAGCAATGGACGAGATGACAGGCTCCCTGCCCACATGGGGCCTCTTTTCAAGACAGACATTGAACAACTAGTTCAGTCATGCTGAGTATGTGTAACAAAAGAGCAGTGGATAATAGGAGGAGCTGATGACCAGGGTGAGGCAGCAAAGGCCTTTCAAAGTATATGCCTTGTCGGCTAAAACCCAGAATGTAGGTGGAAATGAGCTGGAGAGGTTTTAGAAATTGGGACAGCACGTGCAAATGCCCTGGGGCAGGAAGAAGTGTGTGTTGAGAGAGGAAACAGAAGAGAATCAGGAGAGAAGCAGATGGTGAGATTCGAGGGACAAACAGGGCCCAGAGATGAGGACCTTATAAACCAGGATGAGGGTTTGAATGCACTTGAGGACAACGGGAAGCCACAGAAGGAAGACATGGTCAAAGGTACCTTTTAAGACCACGTGTTTTGCAAAAGAAGAATCGAAGAGGGTGACAGGGGAAGCAGGGAAATTGCTAAGTCTTGTGATGACAACCATGAAGAAAGGTGGTCTTTTGGACTGAGGTGTTACCTGATTGCTAAGGATGAGGGAATGGGTTTGAGAGCTCCGTTTGAGATGGGTAAAGTGACTCAGGAGCAGGAAAGAGTCAAGCCCAGAAAGACTCTGCCTTCTTCATGCTCCCAAGGGTCTGTAGGGAGCAGAGACTATGACTTCACCCTGGCAGGACTGGGAGCCCCTCCTTGGCTGCTGTGACCCCCACTGATGCTTGGTTGCATTGGCCTGGCTTCTTCATTGCTCGATGCCTGAAGTTTTCGGCAAAGCTGAGTCACTGCAGCATGAACGGTGGGGGAAATAAATCTCCTCCATTCGTTTAATCTATCCTGTCACTCAGGTCT
Source organism: Ursus maritimus (assembly GCF_017311325.1). Taxonomy (NCBI): domain Eukaryota; kingdom Metazoa; phylum Chordata; class Mammalia; order Carnivora; family Ursidae; genus Ursus; species Ursus maritimus. Next base: position 13,549,672 of record NW_024424008.1, on the reverse strand, counting down.
TCTGTATGGAGCCCCAGCCTGGTGAACTGCTCCCTGCCCTCCCAGAGGTCATGTCTCCAAATAGTCACCCAAATAAGCCCATCACTATGAACCGTGAGAAATGCAGGATCAAGAGCAGAGGGGACAGTCAAAATATTCAACAGTCTGAGTGCATGTGCACAGGCTCGTCAGAACAGGTCTCTGCCGTCATGCCCAGCAGGGGCCTGGGGGCCTTCCACTCGCCATACATGCCTTGCCTTCTGGATTGTGGGGAGACGCTCATATCATGGTGGGAGGCATGCAGGGGCTTGAGGCAGGGACTGCACAGTGACTGGCACGGATATCTTTCATTATTTTAATCCCAGGCACAACTGTTCGGCTCTGTACCTGCTGATCTAGACTGAGGGTCTGGGAAGGCTTCCTGGAGGAAGTGTTGTTTGAGCTGAGATCTGAAAGATAGGCCCATGAAGCCGAGAGCGGCTATAGAAGAAATAGTTTGTGTAAATGCTCTGAAATGGGACGGACAGTGGGGTGTTTGAGAAATGAAAGGGGCAGGGCATTTGGCGAGAGGGGGCAGAGCTGCCAGCAGGAGCCAGGCTCTCTGGGCCCAGGAGCCGCGGAGGGCTCACATCTCCCACGAGCACAGGATGCGGGGAGACCAGTTGGGGGGCTACTGCAGCAGCTCAGGTGAGAGTTGACTGTGGTTTGGACTAGGGTAGTGGAGGCACAAGTGGTGAGAAGACCAGTGGGAGGGTTAGAACCAGCAGGGGTCCATGATGGGTTAATGTGGGGGTGCAGTGAAGGGGAGGGGTATCAGGGGTGGATTAGGTTTGTAGCTTGTGCTGCTGGTGGATAGTGGCATCACTCGCTGGGGTGGGGACCAGCAGAAGAGGACCCTTGGGAGATGAGGGTTGAGCAGTTGACATGTTACGTTTGAGGATGGCAGGTGGGTCCAAGCGCCCGAACACAGACTTCTGGTTCTTGCTCTGCTGCTCTGCGTAATTGGAGCAAATCACTTTGCCTTTCTGGGCCTCCACGTCCTCAGCTATAACACTAGGGAAGTAAAACCTGCTTTATAGGGTTGTTGTAAAGGTTGTTACAAACATGGAGGGAAAGCACCTCACATATTGTAAGCACGCGGTGACCATAGGCGGTCACTGGTAGCGGTTGATTTTAATTAAACATATGTGCTCAGGAATCTTATAATATCCTGGTACACAGAGGCACATCTGGTACGTTTTGTCCTTTATGAGATAAAATTTGGAGTCCATGACACGGGTGGTGGTGGTGACGAGGAGTCTGTTTTCTTGGCTGTTGGAAGCACATTAAGCGTCTGCCTTCCTCATTTAGGGGCTGGTGTCATGGAGAGAGAGGATCCCTGAGCTCCGAGGCAGCTGTGTGGGCTCTCCTCCTGCCTCTGCAGCCGGAGAGCAGCTCATGTCATCTCTCCGGGCCGTAGTTTCTTTAGTTGGGAAGTAGGGATGGTGATAGTACCTCCCAGGATGGTTATAAAATTCACTCTGCGAGGCGCAGACTGGTGCCTAATAAAGGTTACTGCTTTGTTCTTTCTTATGTGGCCGTAGTTCTGTGGCTTAAGGAAGAATGTGGAAAGTGACATCAGGCCTCTCGCAGCCGGGCCTCAGTACCCCCTCCTGCCTTTGCCTCCTGTCACCTGCTCCTCATCCCCTGCGGGTCAGCCGCAGAAGCCATCGCCACTGTCTCCGCCCCTGCCTTCCCTCAGCCTCCGATGCCCTTTTCCCACCCTTTGTCCATCAACTGCCTTCTTCGTCTCCAGGGTCCAGAAAGTGCTGCCTCTTTCACAGAGCTTTTCCAATGCTGCCAAGGAGAATCCACAGCTCCGTCTCTCTTGTCCCCGCAGCCCTGTCACTTGGCCCTCCCTTGAACACTCAGCATTCAGCTTTGGGTTACAGCGCAGGCCGGTGTCCTTGACTGTAATCCTCTTGGGCCCATGACCTTGTCTGTTGCAATCTCATGCTGCCTTCAAATCTGAGCACAGGTCCACACACAAAAATACTGTGAGTGAGCGGAATTGAACGAGTTTGTCCGAGAGAAGCAGCTCCATCACCCTGTGAGATGGCCCAGGCGCTGAAAGGCCAGTATCCGAGGCTGGGCTGTCCCAGGGAAGAAAGAACAGGTTGTTTTGGGATGGATGGTTTTGCGGTTGATGTCAGAAAGCAGCCTTCTCAGGGCAGCTCCAGAGCAGCCGGGCCCACAGCCTCTAGTAACTGGGCCACCGCAGTCGGGCTGCTCTGGGGAGCTGGGCAAGGCATGATTGTAGCCTCATGAACAAAGTTAGCGACCCTCCCCTTGGGCCTGGATCAGCCGCTGCTCTGTGGCTCTTGCTGCCCCTGTCTCATTCCTAGCCTCACCCCTCCCATCCATCCTCATGGCAGCCAGAGTGCTTGATCTCAAGGACACATCTGGCCCTATGATCGCCCAGCTTAAAAACCTCTGATGGATGAGCCTGCTGCCAGAACCTGGCCCATGAGGCCTTCTAGGCTCCAGCCCTGCATCCCTGCTCCCAGAGGTTTCTCTTATCCTCCTGCTGCTGGTGCTCCTCAGAATAGGTCCACATTTCACACCCCTGGCTGTGGACCTTTTTGTTTTGCAAACGCTGTGCTCAGGAGTCTTGCTTGAAGCCTGCCTTGCCCAGTGCCATCCCACTAAAACTGACCCCTTCCTGGCTAGGTCCCATTGAAGTTACAGACTGCCCCCACCCCACACTGGTAACACTTGTACCTTTTAGTGCAGGGAGCGTGTCCAACTGACCATCTTTAGTAGTAGAAATCATAAACTGAGGGCTTCAGAGGGGAGGGGGTGGGGAATTAGGCTAGCCCGGTGAAGGGTATTAAGGAGGGCACGTATTGCATGGAGCACTGGGTGTTATATGCAAACAATGAATCATGGAACACGACATCAAAAACTAAGGATGTACTGTATGGTGACTAACATGACATAATAAAAAATTATTATTAAAAAAAAGAAATCATAAAAGCAGTGAAGGCTGACCGAGGCTGACCTGCAGGCCCCTGCTAGGTGTTTGAGAAATGCTATTCCATAGAATTCTCACAAGGTTGCGGTATGGATCTCTGCTTTGCAGATGAGGAAGCCGAAGCTTAGAAACATTACATGACTTTCCGTGTGTCACGCAACTCGTTTGAGTCAGAAAGGGGATTCCAGCATGGGTGAGGCCCATGCTCTTTCTGAAAATCTTTCTGGCCACCAACTCCAGTCTGGGTCTGACGCACGGACTAGGCAGCCAGCGATTGCTTGTTGAACGAGAGGGTGAGCGTGAAGCTGCTGGGGGAAGAGTTGATGTTTCAAGGAGAGCTGACTTGCTTGGGTTTTAGAAATTCCAAAGGCCCTCTCACATGGTTCCTGTGACCCTGACCGAAAAGCAGTGATGCTCTCCTACATCTTGGATACTTATTGGACTTACCATGTTTTTAGGGAAATAATAAAACCACTATTATCCCTTGCACAACCCAGAAAACTGCCTCATTCTGAGAGCAACTTGGTGTAGCGTGTCCCTGGCAGGGGGCACCTGTGGAGGAGACAGCTGTGGGGAGCCCCCCCACCCCCAGACAAAGCCACAGCTGGTCTTGGGAAGGCCAGTTAACACATCGGGATTTCGCTCTTGAGCCTGCCAAGCCATGGAAGGTTGTTAGGTCGTTAGGGCCGGGGCCTTGTGGCTGGAGTACAATTTTCTCATCCTAAATTGCTTCGTACCTGAAATGCTTCATTTTTGCGATCTCACACACGCACAAAGTGAAATCTAACTGAGAGAGTGAAAAAGGAGAAAAATCTCTGACTCTGAAATACCTAGAAGAAAGCTGAAGTGAACACGTTTTCGGGACCTAATCAGCAGCAGAAGTCCAGGGAAAAATAAGTCTGCGCACCAACAATGATGAAGTTGGAAACTGCACGGTTCTCAGGGGAGAGAGCCTCCTCACTCAGACAGCTGGCGGCAATATGGCCAGCTTTGCTTGGGTCGACAGAGTTTTCTGAAATCGGCTCCCCCGCCTGAAGAAGCGATACACAGAGCTCAAGAAGCATCTCTGAGCCTCGGAGTTACTGGAACCTCGTGAGCACGGACACAGGGGCTGCCAGGAAGGAGGCATGACCCTGTGCCGTCACCAGCCCTGCTTTGTGGGTCAGTGGTGTCCTTCCCTTGCAGGTCCTGACCCACTCAGGCCTCGAGTCCATCTGGATACAGTGGGAAACCCAGCAGGACTTCAGTCCCCCTAGTGGGTGGAGCCTGGACGCTCAGTACCGTTTTTCCAAGCACAGAGAACCTTGGACGATGTGCCTCAGAGGAAAACTCCAGTAAACAGCCAGAGGAGCTCACTTAGTGTGGGGGGTTTAGGGCTTCTCGGGGGAGAGAGTGTTTAAACTGAGAGGCCTGAAGGATGCATTTATTTGGGTTAGCCAGCAAAGAGGAGAGCAAACGACTTTCCAGGCAGACGGAAGAGCACATCCAGGGCCTTGAATTGGAAAGAAGAGTGACCCATTTGAGGATCTGCGAGGAAGCCAGTGTGACTAAGTACAGAGGCTGAAGGGGAGATGGACGTATCGAGAGAGACCCAAGCAGCGGAGAAACTGGGTCCCGGAAGCAGCCTTTTCAGGCACAGGTGCACATTCTGGACTTTGGATTTGATCTTTAATGGGATAGGAAGCTGTCAAAGAGATTTAGGCAGTGGAGACGATCTAATTTGCATTAAAAAAAATCCCTCTAGTTTCTGGACAGTGAGAGAATTGGAGGAGAGGATACAGGCAACAGTTAGGAGGCTACAGCAGAAGTCCAGGTGAGAGGTGATGGTGATTTGGTGACGGTTGTGGTGCTGAAGAGGGAGAAAAATGAACAGGACCAGGAACTTAGGAAATAGGACATATGGGACTTGGTGACTGGTGGGGAGAACGCGCAGGGAGGCATCAGGACAGGCCTCCAGATTTCTGGTGGGGCAACAGGATATGGTAGCACCATTTACTGTTATTGAACTCACTGGAAGAAAGCTAAAAATAATAGTCAAGGCAAAAGACCAATGGCAAACTCTATGTACCAAACAGGAAAGAGGCTAACACCCAACCAGGCAATGGGCAAAGGACTGTGAACATGAATTTCCTAAAAGAAGAATTGCAAATGGCCAAGAGGCATAGAAACAGATGTTCAACTGATATCCAAAAACGCAGACTAAAATAACTAGGCTCCATTTAACTATCACATTGACAAAGATAAAAAAGCACATTAATGCCTAAAACGGATGAGATCATAAGGAATTGGCATGCCTCTATGCTGCTGGTGGAAATTGAAAGTGATATAGTCTTTTGTGGGGGGCAGTTACAAATTTCTTAAAAACGTCAAGCAATTGGGTCATGATCTCAGGGTCGTGGGATCGAGCCCCATGTCGGGCTCCACATTCTGTGTGGAATCTCTTTGGGATTCTCTCTCTCCCTCTGCCCTGCCCCCGCTCCCATGCTCACTGTCTCTATCTCTCTCTCAAAATAAATAAATAAAATCTTTTTTAAAAAACGTCCAGCAATAAAGGAGAACCTGACTGGCTCTATCAGTGGAGTGTGCGACTCTTGATCTCAGGGCCATGAGTTCGAGCCCCATGCTGGGTGTAGAGATTACTTAAAATCTTTTTTAAAAAATGTTAAGCAGTGGGGCACCTGGGTGACTCAGTTGGTTAAGCATCTGGCTCTTGATTTCAGCCCAGATAATGATTTCGGGGTGCTGAGATTGGGCCCCGCCTGGGGGTCTACAGTCAGTGCAGTCTGCTTGGGATTCTCTCCCTCTTCCTCTGCCTCTCCCTTCCCCTCTGACCTTCCACCTGCTCACTGTCTCTCTCTCTCTCTCTCTTTCTCTCTAAAATAAATAAATAAAATCTTTTTAAAAAATGTTAAGCAATATAGTCTAAGTATACAGTCGAGCAACCACAAAGAGATACATGTACGAAAATATTAGAGTATTTTCACTAGTGAAAAAATGAAAACACCTATATGTTCATTAATAGGATTAATTGTGCATTTATATAACCATTTTAAAAAGATTAAAAAATAGTGTGTATAACAGGATCCCATTTTATAAAGTGTCTGGATGTGTATGTGTGTGAATGTGTGTGTGGGGGGGTATGTATACAGGGTTTGGAAAGAAACCTGCCTAAAATCATATTGCTAGTGGTAGATGAGTTTTTATTATAGTTAATCAACTTGGGTAAACAGAAAAAAATAATACTTTAGAAGAAAAGAGTAACTGCAGTATAACAGAGACTTTAATTAAAGTGTTGCTGGAAAAGAAGCTGAGAGAGGGTGACTCAGCCTGACTTGGGCTGGTGGGAGACTTCATGGAAGAGGTGTGGGTCCAAGAATGAAAAATCTTTGCTTTCCTGTGTCTGCACAACTTTGTAGCTTGTATTCATGAGAAATGGGGAACTCTCCAGAAAGTCTGAGCCTCTTCTGCAGACCTTTGAGTCTGTTTGTTCTCTGGTCATAAAAAATTCATGCCAATTAATTTTCAACCAGATGACAGGAAACAGAAGCTTAGAACTCTAGAAAGACGCCAATAGCCAAAACCAGCTTCGATCAGTGCCCAGTACAGTCACTCTGCCACTTTCTCCCACTTCCCATGACTTGCTTGGGTCTTATGCTCATTTGCGATGGCAATGGCATTCCTGGATGTTTTGTTATCAGCCCTTTCTGTTTCCTTGGTTACTATCTTGGATCTTTGAATAAAGAATCACTTTCACTTCACATTTTCTAAACTTGGTTTTAGAAATTCTGCAGCTTCTTACCAAAGTGCCCTTTTGGGAACTTAAATATGCATCAATACAATCTAGTCACTTTATGGAAAAGCCGGTGACCTAACAAAACAGCATGACCCTGCCTTGACTTGGAAACAGAACTTAATGGGTGGCCTGATGCCACAGAGTTGCAAACTGGGGGTCTGCAGAGGGGCAGAGAGGAAACTGAAAATACAGAGCCCAGGGTCGGAAGTGAGCAAATGGGGACCCCAAGTCCCAGTTCCTTTGGTTCATGGCTATGTGACCTCAGGGACCTTTCTTGACATTCAGTAAGCGTTAGATGCTTTTGACGTTTCAGCTTTGCAATAGGACAGACTTATGTCCAAGGTCTGGCCTCAGCATGACAAGGGACCCCTAAACCAGCCTTCCCAAGATAAAGTAGGGGCATCGCTGGGAAGTGCAGAGACGAGCATTCTAGACTTCAAAAGTTATTTATTTTAATGAGTATTAGAAAAAAAACAAAAACAACACTTCAAACCTATGACTTCATAGAGATTTGTATATAGAATGGTCATGACTAAAAATTCCTTTAAGCTGTAAGCGACCATTTTGCTATTACAGAATCCATCTGAGTTGAAAGATTGCCTTTCAGTGGGCCTTGGAGAGAGGTGGAGGGGAATAATGTGCAGCAGAGACTTTTTAAGAAAAAAATCCATCGAAATAAAGTTAAGCAAAAAATGTGAATCAACTTGGAAAAATTAGTAAATGGTAGTAGAGGTGAGACATAACCACAGCAAAACTTAGCAAGCGGTGTCAGTGGACCTCGGAACCTCCCTGAGTTGCAGTTTTCTTGCCTGGAAGATCTCCCAGGGTGGCTAAGAGGCTCAGGAGATGATATCCGTAGATACTTTCAGCTCAACGGTATGGACTCATTGTCACATAATAGAGATTCAAATACATGTTTCCTTCAGTTTTCCTTAGCCTCGTGTTTTTAAGGTAAAAGTGATCTCTGGGATGGGCCAGTCTGGTTTCCTTATTATGCAGATGAGGTAACTGAACCCAGACTGGGGAGAGACCAACCCAGGGCCACTGTTGTCACTGGCTCCTCCCTCCCCTGGGCTCTGCAGGGCACAGTGCCTGCTGGAGACCTGGCCAGGGCACAGGAGTCTTAGGGAAGCTGACAAAGTTGACGTCAGAATAAAAAAGAGTTAATAACGTGAGCAACAGTCCATGATATAATACTCGGGGTTCTGGGGGGTGGGGGGTGCATGGTGATCTACGTGTGACTTTTCACTATAGTCCACCTTTGTGGTCCCTGCTCTGCAAAATGTTGAACTCTGTGCATTAGAAGAGAAAAACTGGAAAAATATCCTAAAATATTGAGAGTGAGTATGTTGGGGTGGTGACATTTTTGTTTGCTCCATTTCTCCTGGAGTATTTCAGTGGTCCTTTGCATTTTTACATTTATGAAAAAGAAAAATAAGTGCCAAAATGATGGAAAGGCTGAATTTTCTTTACTGAGGGTTGAACACCGTCGGCGCCCTGAGTGACACATAACTATTAATTATCACACTTCATTTTTGAAATAACTCCCAGCCCCTGACCGTTAACAGTTTCCCCAGTTATGTGGGTTCATAAGCAGTTGGTAACCCATATAAGGTATAAAAGCTCTGATGCATTTTAGTCCAGGGGTCTCAAGGGATTAATTGTGATCATCTTCTTGTTTTGCAGATGGAAAAACTGAGACTCAGAGAGGGCTAGTGATCTCCCGGACGCTTGGTCAGTAGGTAAGTGATAATGCGGAAAGTGAGCTGGAAACAAGATACACCGCTAATCTCCGCGACAAAATCTCTGCGGGCTCATTGTCCCCATCCCGTGACTTTCCTGATGTGCGCAATTCAAGACGGGAAATAAGATGCGTTGGTTTGAGGCATTTGGGTGTGATTTGCTCTGTAGTTTCTGTTTGTTTTCACTGTTGAGCTAGAGTGTTTAACAAGCGACTTCGTGAAGACTTCCTGGGCATTGCCTGCCCATAATGGATCTTTCCTGGGGAATGGTAGGGCTCATTAAAACCTGGCCCGTGCTGTGGCTAGTTTGACATCACTGACCCTTCCAGAGACCCAACAGTTCGGTGCATCTAGAACAGAGAGCCCGGGACTAGGGGGTCAGGGGAACTGGGTTTCAGTCCACCATCGGCTGTTCTGTGACCTTGAACAAGCCACTTAACTCACAGGCTTACTGGTTCTTTCAAACCTTTTTTCCACGGAATATTTGGTGCCAGCCCTCTGTGCCAGGCACTGAGGCTAACAAGATACATACAGCACAGGCTTTGCCCTGGAGGCACTCCCAGCCCAGTTTAGGAGCACCCCCATTCCCTCATCACTGTCTCATCATGAACATCTCTCACACCTGCTTTGGGGTTTACAGTCTGTAGGGCATTTTGTGATCTTCCCCCAAACTCCGTAAGATGGGAAGAAGCTGTTACTGCCATTTTGCCAAGAAGAAAACTATGGCTCAGCGAGTTGGCAAGGCCATACGGCGAGGAAGGGTTAGAGGTGACCTGGAAACCAGATTTCCTAACTCCAAAGCATTTGTCTCTGATAACAGCAAACTGTTCTATCTGATGATTTTAGCCTTTGAACCCTACCCCTTAGCAGTGAGTAAAACACTGGGTAGGTCAGCACTAAGAGGGAGCCCATGCTGGGGGAAGGGTACTTTTCGGCAAGGGGTACTTTCTTGTATCTAGCTGATCGTTCCAGAAAGCCATGCCTTCTCTCACCGAGAGTGAAGGCAGCCTTGGGCTCTGGGTAAGTTGTTAGCCAGAAAAAACCATGCCCCTGGCGGAGGCCCAGGCCCACCTCCTCAGCATATCAGAGAGAATTCTGCCCTGAGCCAGAGGGGCACGGCCCCTTCTTCCACAGTGACCCTACTGAATGCTGTTGCTTTCCACCAAAGCTGGATGATCCTGGTAGCTTGGCTTTTGCGGAGTTTGCTGGCCTCAGGCAAGATGTGGAGAATGATTAGATTAGAGGCAGTGCTGTTCGTTTGTGGGCGTGACGACTTGAGCGCGGAGCTCTTGGGCTCCCTCAAAGTCTGCAGGTTCAGAGGGTGCCTGAATGACCTCAGGGACCAGGACGGGTTTTCCTGCTTTACGGTATGTGTGTGTGTGTGTCGTGAATTGTGGCCGTCCTTGATGAAGATGTACTGACGTGTGTGTGACATATGGGGTGTGCGGGATTTATGGAGAAGGTGTGTGTGCAAGTGTGGGGGTGTGGAATCTGTAAGGGGTGTGTGTGTGTGTGTGCGCTTAATCTCTAGGAAGCAATTTATATGAAAAAAGAAACACTTACGGGTGTAATTTTTCAACAGGACCCGGAAATGGGCTTTTAATAAGTATCATTAAACTCTTATATTACAAGGGGGAGGCCAGACTTTCTTTCATCCTGGCTTGGATCACACAGCTCTCCCTTGCCCTGTTCTTTGGTGTCAGACAAAAACTCCGACTATTTGTAGTGGTCTCTCCAAAGCCATTTCTCCCCTTTCCTGCTCTCCCCCCGCCCCCGTCCTACCCTGCTGCTTGTCTGATCTCTCCGCTCGGACCCCGACACGGACAGGGCCGGTGTCAGGACTGACAGATGATACCTGCGGGTGAGCCTGGAACCTGAGCGCCCCGAGTCTCGTGTTGTTCCAGCAGGAGACTTTGGGGTCTTTGTTTAGGAGAGCAGGGCTCCTTCCTTTCCCGGAGGGTCACTTACAGCCAGCGACACCCAGCAGTACTGTGTGTGTGAAAACCCTTTCCTTTATGGATTGGGTTTCCCCTTGTCTGACATGGGAGAAGGAGACGCTCTGTTGAAAAGGTAGGTTTCGCTGTGGACTGAAAGCGTTCTGCCAGGTCTCCTAAGGAAGCTGGTTCCCAGAGTGATTATCTTTCCTGAGCTAGGAGTGAAGGGCTCTGTGATAGGAAGCTTGGCAGGCTTAGCAACAGGCTTATGAAGCCGTGCTGCAAGAATGTTCGTTCGTGTAAACGGGTCTGAGTCTGTGCAGTTTTGTTCTTTGTGCACTGGCTTGGTTCTGGGGTGATCTGATTTGCATGGCTCCTTTTCAGAGGTGATACGTTTTGTGAGGTGTGGAGCCCTGCCTGCGTCGTCCTTCAGCCCCGCAGTACCCAGCATGGAGGTCCCCGGTGTAGGGCTGAGTGTGCAGCAGGGGGATAGCCAGTGTTTGTGGTCTGTAGAGAAGCTACTGGCTGCAGGGAGCAGAGTGCCCCAGGTTGGGCTACTCATGCCTTCTGTAATGTAACAGGCCTGCATTTGACTCCTCGCTTGGCCTCTTACTATACCAACACACTCAATTTCTCTTGGTCCTGGAGGACCTGCCCTACTTGGAATATTCTGCCTAGTTCTTGCTGGCAACTCCATTGGAGTGGCCAGCCTCTGGTCTCTATGGCCCCAGCTATTGGCTCAGAACTGGCTCCCCACCAGACGAGCCACTGAACATCACAGTGCTGCCACATATCCTGGGTGGATGTCCTTCCTTGCCCTTTACACCTACCCAGACAGACCCTCCAGGACGGGGACAATAGCCAACGTTAGCTCTTCCAACACCCTTAATCACCCTTCATAAAAGACATTTATTAAACCTCTTACTGTGGGCAAGGCGCTATGGTAACATCATATATATATGTGTATATATATATATATGTGTATGTGTGTGTGTGTGTGTGTATATACATACATATATATATATAAATTTTTTTTTCCTAATTTTTACATCCATTTTTCCAGATAAAGGTTTCAAAGAAGTTAACATGCCAGAGAGTACTCAGGTAGTCAGTGGTAATGCTGGGATTTGAGCCCAGGTGTTTAGACCAAAAAGCTTATGCTCTTATCTTAAATAGAGTGTATAACACAGTGACTAGCAAGAAACAGTTGTCACCTTTAAGTGACGTGCTTTTAAAAGTATTATTAATAAAGCATTTATCACAGTACATCTGATTGTCGGTTGTGGTCTTCTCGCACTGAATGGTGAGGTCCTTCAGGGCAGAAACTGGAACCTTAGCCCCTAGCAGGATACAGGGTCTATGACAATTAATCCATAAATATTGGAAAGATTATATTAATAATGACCAACTTTCCTGATTGCTGGCCTTGTGTTAGACAAAGTGCTTAGTGCTTTGTATATATTATTTTGCTTACTTCTTAAAATAACCCTATAAGGTAGATACCAATATTATAACCATTTTCCACAAAAGAAAACAGAGGCTTGAAACCTTTGGGTAACTTTTACAGGTTACCTAGCTATCGAGGGGCAGAGCTGGAGGTGGGAGCCCAGCTTACTGACCCAAGGGCGTGGTGCTCAGCCGTGATGTTTCGCTTCACCTGGATGTGCTGGCCTCCCCTCGATGTCCAAGTGGACCACATAGCTACAGCCGATGCCCATGGCTCCTTCGGTAAATTCCTGAAGCTGCGCCTCAAATCCAGTGCCTGCTTACCTGGGGGCTATAGGAAGTTTCCACTCAGGAGGGACAAAGCTAGTGAAGGCCAGGAGGCCACAGTCATGTATCAAAGACAGCATGAAGAGCCACTCCTAACTAACAGGAAAGTAGACTGCATTTATAAGACACAAGTGGGGCAAAGTCCACATCAGTTGGCACGACCTGTTGAGGTCCATGGAGAACAGTGGTGAAGTCTTTCAGTGGCACTTTGCAGGGGAATTTCTTAGGCTTGGCAAGTACGCCTGCAGACTCATTGGCGGGTGAGGCTGGCTGAGGGGAAAGGTCTTCGCGCGTTGCTCTCAAGGGAAGGCCTTCCCTTCTAGTACCTTCCCACAAGACCTCACGGGCCAATGACTTATTTCATCATGTGGAGCCTCATCTTATGCAAGCCGAAGAAATGGAATTCCTCCTTCATTGCCGCAAGATAATTGACCCCTTGTGACTTTGTCCAAAGGGTAGCAGGAGCATGTGTTTTTGAGTGAAAGGTTAGCAAGCACCGGGGAGGCAGATTTGAGCTGGGAAAGAGGGGGGCTTGGATTGGCTCTGGGGGCTACCTAGGTGGGACCAGGATTCCAAATGTTGACTCCTGACCAGGCTGGGGCTCCCTGCACATGCCCCGAGGCTACATTTGGTGTCCCTGGGACTCAAGTGAGGCGCGCTGGTGCCCTCCTCTAAATGCTAGAACAAGAACAACTGCTTTGGGAGACACAAGTGAACACCCTGTGGCCAAGAGAAGAGTAAGCAGAATGACAGCATGATGACGTATCAGTGAGAGCCTTCACGGGTGGGCCTGGGGCTTTGCTCTCTGGAGGTTGGACCCGTGCATCCCAAAGGCAATGTTGCTACTGGGCCTGGGAGCTGGACCTGAGGCCCTTGACTCTTGGCTCCACAGCAGTGGCTTGGAAACCATTCTCTACAGAGCCCCCGGGGCCTCGTGGGCTTCTCCCTAGGAGTGGGTTAAGAGATGCATGGACAATTCTCTGTTGGTGCCTGGGCCCCCACCTGTTGATGCTCTTCTTGTTCCCACAGTGGGCTTCTCTGTTGCTGAGACTGACATTCACTCGGGATGTGTTCTGTAGCCATACTGCTCATTTACACATCTGTTCTCACGGGCCGTCCTGCCTGTTCTGATTGGTGGCTGTCTGTGCCAGATCGGTGCTTCCGTAGTTTGAATTTCACTCCTGCTCGCAAGCCTTCCTTTGTGCAGAGCCAAAATGCCCCATTCTGGCTGCGTCCTGACTCTGGCACGTGTGCCGGCACTAGCCTCTCAACCACGGCTACACAGAACTGAGACGGTTTTCCCCTTCGAGAAGGGCTTGCTGTGCTTCCTCACCCCTCCCAGGGCCTTACAGTCACCCACATGTCACCAGTCACACAGCCACGTGGGGCTTGGCAACGTGTCTGTCCTCCCCACTGTCACCAAAGCGTAGGCCCCGGTGTGGCTGTGGTGGCAGACCGGGGAGCAGGAGGTGGCGTGTTCGGCCCTGGGCCCCGGCGCGTCCCTCCAGCAGGCGGGCAGCGTGCTCTCCTGCCTGCCTGGGGACATCACCCCCAGACTCCCTTAGCCGTGCCTCTAGGAACAAACTCCTTCCTCCAATGAGCAGGAGTGCCAGCTTCTCTGCAGACCTCCTCATGACTGTTTCTTCTGTACTTCCCCCTTTTCTTAAAAAAAGACAAAAGGAACGGCAGAAGTAACGTTGTATAAAAGAAAGCTCATGTACTTGGGACTCAGGCAAACCAAGATTTCCGTCCAGGCTCTGCTCCTCATTCGCTGTTTGACTTTATGGAAGTGGCTCCATTTTCTGGCCTCAGTTTCCTTGTCTGGAAGATGAGGATGACAAAAATGACAACTCACACCCACCGTGTGCCTAGCAGAGTTTTGAGCATTTACATGACAAGGTAACGTTAGTCTTGCCTCTTGCAAATGAGGACATTGAGGCACAGAGTGACAGAGTGACTTTCCCAAGGTCACACAGCTAAATGGCAGAGCCCATGCTCCAACCTGGGTAGCTGGGAACGGAGCCCACACTCCAGACCTCTCCAGCTCTATCTCAGGGCTGTGTAAGGAGCAATTCCCAAGTAATGTGCTTGGAGCCGAGGGCGCTCTTCCTACAAGCCGGTTCTGTTCGACTCTTGTTCTGTGTCTAGCAGAAAGAGAAACAAAACTCCTTCCATTCGTTGGTGAGGAGTAAATGCAGATGACACACTACTAGCTAGGCATAGAGGGATAGAGCTTGTGCAGGAATGGCAAATGCATGATACATTAGGTTGGATCCTCGGGACCGGACTCCAGGGAGATTTGCGTGCAGTAAGTTTGTTGGGCTTGCCCCCAGGATCAGCATTTGTAAGGGAAGTAAGATTGGATCAAGGGGGGGGGTGTTGAACGTCAATGCATCACAGCATGGACATCCACTGACCCCAAAGGAGCGCTGGAGCTGGGATGGCCCTTCAGATATACCCTGCACTGAATCTGGGGGAGTTAGTCTCACTGCCCTCTGCAGCAGCTGTGGGCTACCCCCAGGTGAGGCAGCTCTCTTGGCCAAGGGCCATTCCCGGAGAGGGACTCCACTGAGAGTTGTCAGCAGCCAACAGCAACAGTCCGTGCAGCTGGAGGAATGAGTGCCTTAGTCCCAAAGGGCTTTTCTGGGCAGCACAGTCCAACACCCACCACACATGGCATGCGGGCTGCCATTCCTTCCGTCCCGCCGTAGACATCGCTAATTGACGCAGCTCTCCTTACCACTGTGCTCAGATGAGGCCTTGGAATTTTTTCAAACACAATGCTTCAGATAAACACTACCAATCAGTTGGAATTGGCTGGTGAGAAGGAACCCGCTTGCTACCTTTGACCTCTACATCTGTAGGAGACGCTTATCGATGGTGTAATAATACGTCTCCAGTGTTATGATTGCTCCTCAAAATCGAACAGTTGGGAAACTGTGGACAGTTTCCCTGACATGTCTAGTGGAAAATGTGGATTTTCTTGTCCTCTTCCTTATTATCCGCTCTGACTGCATTCCATCTGAGCTCTGACTTGCTTTCCTTTTACCCCTACTAAATGCAGTTTTCCCTAGGATTCATTTCCTTTTCCTCTCCCTCTCCCTCCCTCCCCAGCTTTCTCTCTCTCTTTTTGCCACACATTCTTACATCCTCTCATTGTTCTTATTTCAACTATCAGCCCTCCTCAAGCAACCTTCCTTCACCCGGTTTTCACAATCCTGGTCACCTGCCAAACCCGTCCATCCAATCAGCCTGTCTGGCCTTCCTAACAGCAGCACATGACATCTGGGTTTAGCTGGTGAAAAAATAGATGCTTCGAGAGGCCAAGATGCTTTCTGAAGGTGAGACATCTTGCAGGAGAGGGCTGGGCTTTCTCTTAGGTCTGTAGGCTCCCCAAATCTGTGTTCTTTCTTTTATACCTTTGGGACATTTGTTGGGGGTGATCCCTTGATGACTCCAGGTTCCCCTTGTTGTTGAGTCTTGCCTGGCTGAGAGTTCTGAAGCCCTCAGTTGTAATCCTGTAGGTTATCATGAATCACTGCAGAGTGCTGGTGGACACCCTACCCCACTGGGCAGGTTGGAGACTCTCCTGTTTCCCCTGAACAGGGTAGGTAGAAAGTGCTGGGTCCCGCCTGGCCCTTGGGCCTCCATTTCAGTGAGCTCTACAGATGCTGCAATGGTGAGGAGCCTTGGTGATCTCAGACTCATGGTCAGGGTCAATGGGATGGGGCTGGCACTGACGCCAACAAATGGATTTGTTATGGCTTTTGATGAATGAGACTTCGGTCAGTCCAGCTGACCAGCCGTCGATAGTCTGGCAGCATCACTGAGGGACCCACCTGGGTCTCTGTGCTGAATGCCCGGGCTCTCTCATCTGTCATCCCGCTCCTTTGAGGAAGTTGCATTTGCTAAAGGGAGGCCTTTTGCTGTCACCTAAGGGTCAATTAGGCGATTGTTAAAGAGGACCGACAGAGGCCCCAATTCTGTGCCAGATAAGCAGCTAAGCCCGTGGGATACAAAAATAAAACCAGTGGCTCACCCTCACCCTGGAAATGCAAACTGCTCATTTTTTGGTGTGTGTGTGTGTGTGTGTGTGTGTTTTAAATGTTGTATAAATGGATGACATGGGTCCCGGACGCTGTGAAGCTTCTGAGCTCTTACAGGCCGTGTGTTGATTCCGCCCTCTACCCTTGAGACTATGACGTCTCTGCACAGGGAGAAATTTGGAATCCTTCTGGTGAGTGGAAAGGAGGCTCACTCCTCTATGATACAGGTTTTCTGTGTGACCTTGAGCAGGGCACTTGACCTCTCCGGTCATCAGTGTTACCTCAATGTCACTGTTGGGGAAGCTCCTTGTATAATGCCCTGTATACAGTAGGTGCTCTATAAATGATATCATGTTTCCCTTCCCCACACCCAGCTTAGGACTTAGTGAGATCAGTGGAGAAGTATTTACTAGACATTGATGACCTGCAGAGCTTCAATATTTCCCCCAAGGAATGCTGTAAATCTTTGTTCGGTGACCCAGGCCTGAACTGGTTCCTGGGTCTCCGCCTGCCATGTTTCTCACTGGACCCCAGGGGGACAGCTTACATACTCAATATGTCTGACCAGCCCTGACTTGGAGAGAGCGCCTCTTCATTTATTTCACTGCACCCCTCCCAGTGTTCCTTCTTAGTGGAATGTAGCCAAGATTGCTCAGAAGAGGTAGCTATGGCAGAATAGAGAGGGTCCTGCACCATGAGCTGGTTTTATGAAAACAGAGCACTCTCTTGACCTCTCTAAGCTTGGTCTTCTCATTTATCAAGCACGGTAGTAATACTTTCCTTGCTGACATTCTCTGAGGGTCGCATGGGACGGTGTGAGCATGCTATAGAACAAATATGTGATCTGCGGTTATGGATGCCATCGTTCTTCCGTGGATTTCCATCTCTTGACCTGGCCCCAGTCACTCCCAACACGAGTTCCCAGATATATTTGGTCTCTGCTGATAACTTGTCCAGCAAGCTGTTTGTGGATGTCTTTACTCTGACCCTTCCCAATGAACTTGTTTTGGTTATTTATGTCTGTCCTCTCTTAAATGCCGAGATATTTAAGGACAAGGTCCAATCTTAGTTCATCTATATCCCCAGTATGTAACAGATGCTCCATAATTATTTGAACAAATAAATGAAGATGAAAGATAATGAACATTGTGGATATCTGCCACATACGTGCTCTGTGTATGTAAGGCCTCTTGAGATCCTCACAGGGGCCCTACAGGTTGATATTATTCCACTCCAAGAAAAAGAAATCAAGGCCCAGGGAGGTGAGGCCACTTACTCAAGAGCACACAGTCTAGCAATGTCAGAGTGACTAGCAGAGTGAGGGATGACCGCCTTGGAGCCCTGGACTCCCAAGCTAGTTGTCTTCTCTACTGGCCTATCACTCTCTCTCCCTCCTTTTCACTTGCCATTGCCAACAACATTAAGACAACAATAGCAGGAGAAAAAATAGAGTTACCTTCCATCTCACCACTTCTAGCAACTCAGCTGTTTCCACTTTCTACATTCCCCACAGTCTCTTTCATGCATGTTTTTTTCTTTACAACAGCATTATTGAGATATAATTCACGTGCCATAAAATTCACCCTTTCAAAATTGTACAATTCAGTGTTTTCCAGTAGATTCACAGAGTTGTGCCACAATCACCGTGATCTAATATTAAGAACATTTCATTACCCCCCAAAGAAACCCCATTTTCATTAGCAGTCACTCCCCATTCCCTGCTCCCCAAGCCCCCACCAGCCACTAATACTACTTTCTGTCTCTGTGGACTTGCTTATGCCGGACATTTTATTTAAATAGAATCATATAATATGTTACCTTTGTGTCTGATTTCTCACTTTAGCATGTTTTCAAGATTCATCCATGTTGTAGCATGTATGAGTACTTCACTCCTTTTTATTGCTGACTAATTCACACACACACCCATGCGCGCACACACACACATCCCATTTCATTTACCCATTTTTCAGTTGATGGATATTCAAGTTATTTGTACTTTTTAGCCATTATGAACAATGCTGCTATGAACATTTGTGTACAAGGGGTCATGTGAACGTGGATTTTTAGTTCTTTGGGGTACGAACCTAGAAGTAATACGGCTAGGTCATCTGATGAACATTTTCAGGAGCTGCAGTCTGATTTCAAAAGTAGCTGTACCATGTTATAATCCCACCAGCAATGGATGAAGTGTCCAATTGTTTTCACATTCTTTCCAATACTTTTTACTGTCTCTCTCCTTTTCTAACCATCCTTACGGCTTTGAAGTGACATCTCATGTGGTTTAGATTCAGATTTCCCTAATGACGAACGAGTTCAGCATCTTTACTTGCCCTTATTGACCATTTTTATATCTTCTTTCGAGAAATGTCTGGATACAAGTCACTCATCCAACATACGGTTGGCAAATATTTTCTCCCATTCTATGAGCTGTCTTTTCACTTACTTGGTAATGTTATTTGAAGCACGAAAATTTTTAATTTTGATGAAGTCCATATTTTTTGTTTTTGTTTTTTTGGTCGTTTGTGTTGTAGGTATCACACCATTGCTTAACCCAAAGTCATGAAGACTTGAGCCTATGTTTTCATCGAAGAATTTTATAGTTTTATTTCTTACATGTAAGTTTATGATCCACCTTGAGTTCATCTTTGTATCTTGTGTGAGGTATGTGACCAACTTCATTCATTTGCCTGTGGATATCCAGGTGTCCCAGCACCATTTGTTGAGAAGGCTGTTCTTTCCTCATTGGATTGTCTTGATACTCTTGTCAAAAATCAACTGATCATAAATGTGAGGGTTTATTCGTGGACTCTCAGTTCTACTCCATTGGCCCATCGGTCTGTATGTCCATCTCAGTGGCAATATCACACTGCTTGGATTACTGTAGCTTCATAGTAGGTTTGAAACTGAGGGCTATGGGTCCTCCAACTTTGTTCTTTTTCAAGACTGTTTTGGGTATTCAGTGTCTTTTGCATTTGTATATGAATTTTAGGATCCACTGACCCATTTCTTAAAACAAACAAACAAAAAATTCCAGCTGGCGTTTCCGTAGGAAATGCATTGAATCTATAAAGCAAGTTAAGAATGTTGCCATCAAAACAATATTAAGTCTTTCAGTTCATAAACCTGGATGTCCTTCCCTTTCTTCAGTGTTTTATGGTATTCAGTATTATACATATGACATATAAAGAAGTTTTGCACTTGTAAAGAAGTCTTGCACTTCTTTTTAAAATTCATTCCTAAATACTTTTGTGATTTTTTGATGTAATAAAATAAATAGAATGGTTATCTTGATTTCATTTTTTAGGTTGCTTCTTGCTGGTATATAGAAAACAAATGATTTTGGTATAATAATCTCATATCCTGAAACCTTGCTGAACTTGTTTATTTGTTCCAGTATTTTTTGTGGATTCATTAGGATTTTCTATATACCAGATCTTATCATCTGTCTATGAGTGGAGATAGTTTCTTTCTCCCTTTCCCTAATCTGGATACCTTTTTATCTTTTTTTTTTTTTTTTTTGGCTAATTTCCCTGGTTGGAGCCTCCAGTACAGTATTGAATAGAAGTGGTGAGAGCGCACAGCTTGTCTTGTTTCTAATCTTGGAGGGAAATTTTCAGTCTTTCACAATTAAGTCCAATGTTAGCTGTGGGCTTTTTAAAGATGGCCTTTATTAAGCTGAGGATTCCTTGTAGTCATAGTTTGTTAAGTATTTCTTTCACGAAAGGGTGTTAGATTTTGTCAGATGCTTTCTTGTGTCTTTTGACAGGATTTTGATGTCTTTTAAGAGGCAGAACTGAAACAAGATTCGGTAACAAAGGTCAGGTCTAGACATTGGAGAATTGTCGCTGAATGACATGCGGGTCTCCTAGGGCCTTGTCTTTGCGTATCCCCCTCCCCCTGGACCTTGTCTTCCCTTCCATGCCCCTAGAAGGGCCACCCCCCCCCCCAGCTCACTAGGAGGTCAGACTCAGAAATAATGAATTCTGGTCCTGACTCCCATTTCCAAGCTGGAATGGATAACAGTGAATCTCAGTTTGCTCCTTGGTAATAGAGGCACTGATGCCTACTTCCTAGGGTTGTTGTGACAAAGGGAATGAAATAAGGGTTCTCCAAATACCTGCAGAATTTTCCACGGCTAGACCAAAGATGTGCCCATTTTGTCATGGAAGCAAGACCGTCAGTGTTGGGAGCTACATAAACCTGGGCTCAAATCCCAATCTGCTCATTGGCTGCTTGATCCCGGACAAATCATTTACCCTCTGCGCCTCAGTCTTCTCATCTGTGAATGAGAAATGATCGTAACACTTCCCTCTTGGGGTCGCTGGGAAAAGGCCCAGTAAGGACCCCTGTGACGTCCCCAGGCATATCCAAGATGCCAAGGATGGTCTTGGAATCTGAATGTTAACAAGCCCTCCTTTTCTACTCACCCAGGTGCTCCCGGAGGCCTGGGCACGCGTCTCCCTCACCTCTCCACGCGCAGAGCCCAACGCCCTGCTCGCCAGCGTGTAAAGATAATGTTTTTGCGGTTGCATTCACTTCTCTATCTAACTCCATTGCTCATTCTGGGTTTCTGTCCAGTTAAAAAAAGAACTGACTGCGACCTTTTAGAAATATAAATAAATCAATAAAAAAAAGATTTAAAATCCTCTCATTTTATAGGTTTATTTTGCTGAGTGGGCCAAGCAGGTATTAATCAATTTGGGGCTTCCCTGAGGGGGCAGGAAGGGCCCATAGCTCCCGTGTCCGCGGACCCAGCAGGGCTGCCCCACTTCCTCCAGCCAAAAGGCAGAGTAGTCTTTCTGGCGCACTGGGGAGTTAGAAAGTTTAACCTGGGAGAGATGTGTCCTTAATGATGTTTTATACCCAGGGGCCTCTGGAGAAGAGTGCTTTGGGGATGTTAAGTGGGACAGAGGCTGTAAGAGCCACATGCCAAGGGGTGAGGGCATGGAGAAGCAGGAATTATGCCCTGAGATGTGTCCCAGGGGAGGAGACACGTGATGGCAGCAGCCCCAGACACAGGTTTAGTACGGTCTGTAGCCCGGCTTCTCACGCTTGCCATCCATTGCTGCTTCTGTGCCCACTCCATTGAGGGAGGAAGCTCAGGGACTCCACAAAGCCCAGAACCAAGCCCCGCGGACCCCCCACCCCGCCCAGCATCGCTTACTGAGTGCCAGGCTCCGGGATGAGTGGGACAGGGTGCTCCCCTGGAGCTGCTCACTGTGGGGAGAGAGCCACAAAGGGATGAAGCAAGGTCTTTGGGGGCCCTTTGGAGGGTGCAGTGAATCAGACTGGGGGGAGAGGGAGGGAGGGGAAGAGCGGAGAAAACTGCAGAATGAAGGGAGAGAGTTTACCAAACAGAGAAGGAAGCAAAAGGCCTTCCTAGCAGCGGGAAGCTTGGCACCAAGACTCTGAGACCTGGGAGGGTCTGGCGTCCTGGAGAAACAGGGCGAAGCTCAGTGGCACAGGAACAGTGAGTGAAGTGTAGACATGGGGGTGTAGGGGAGGGGTTGAGGTGGGAAGACAGGTTCTGCCGGATGAAGAAGGGCCCTCTAGGCCTGGAGATAAGGAATAGGGACTTGGTACTGGGGGAGTGGGGAGGCAGGATAGACAGACCAAGTAACTTTGGCCTGAAGTCGCCCTGAATTAATTCATCATCTGTGAGTAATCATCTGAGAAGCACCATTGGGGGTTCCCGCCTTGCTGGGCTCTGGGGATCCAGCGTTATGATACCGGCTTGACTCTCACGAAGCCTGTGACCCACCCCCTTGCCCGCCTGCCTCACTCCTTAACACGTCTTGTCTGCGGCCTGTCCTCTGATGTTAAACTCCCTAAGGTCTGTGCTCTTCCTCCTCTGCCTGGAGCGCTCACTCCACGATCTTCTGGGCAGAAGGTGCTGATGAAACAGCTGTGAAAATGAACCTTCTGACACACGGGGGGAGGGGGGTGCGAAATCATCAGGCCCTAATGCCCAGGTCTCAGGACACGTAGGGGCTGAGCCACAGCTGTGCACCTGTGCGTCTGGGGACCGTGCAGGTGCAGGTGCGGACGAACGTGTCCACGCGGCGGGCGTGTGCGTCCAGGCCCCTGTATAGTGGGGTCCTCAGGCCCCTGTATAGTGGGGTCCTCAGACCCCGTGCCCTTGTCTGGCTCTGCACGTGTTGGCGGGCGTGTGTGCCTTCCCTTCAGGCTCTGTTTTGTTTCCCTGTCTCACCCTGGAAATAATCCTGTTGTTGGTGATTTCCGGGTAGTGACAGTGTCACCGCCCCCGCCTGTCGCTCGGGAACACGCGCATGCACACACAGCCGCACTGCTCAGAAGCTGCCGGCTCTGCGAATTCCCGAGGGAGCGCATGGGCCACTTGAGTGGCTCGCTAATGGGCTTGCTTCCTTCCTCGGAGAAATGGTCCAGGAAACGGTTTTGGAGTGAAATTTCAGGATTGGTTTAACTTCAATAAAACACAACAAAGATGAAGTGGTAAGGTTTGGCAGACTTCCCCTGACTCCACTTGCTGGGTAAGCTGCTCCAGTGTCTGAGTCGGGGCAGACATCCTTCCTTGAGGTTCTCCGGAGCTACGGAGCAGGCCCCGGTCTTTTTGGTCTTGAGCTGTTAATCAAAAAACATTGCCAGGGAGGCCGACTGCCTGAAGGATGCGTTTCTGCAGGTGCCAGAGAACAATCCAGTTGTTCTCTCATTTTTCCCAGTGGAGACAAGCACTCATGACTACGTTTCTAGACTTGATCAGCTGTCTCCACCGGCTCTGTTCCTTTTTCGGTGGCTGGCATTGCTATCCTCTTCGGCATCACTAGCTCCTAAATCCTCCTGCATTAAATCTTCATTGGAACAAGATGGGAAGATAAACGATTGAATGCAATCAATACCCACTGCCCCCCCCCCTTGTATCACTGGTCACTCGCACTCTCCCTTGAATCTGCCTTCTCCTTCTCTCTTCTCCCAGTGCATTAGAGAAACCGAGGACCTCAGTTGTGCTACGTTGCCTCAGGCAGAATTAGCTTTCCTTGTGCTCTTTTACTTTGCAGAGAGGAGTGGCAAACAATGAGCTGACATCTTGTAGGAAGGAGGCTTTGGGACCTCCTGGTCAGTAACATTCATTTTGCCCTCTGCCCCCAGCTCATGCTCCTGCCTCCCCAGGCCCTTTTCGGGCTGCATTTTTGCACTGGGTGATGAGAACTGGCCATCAAAGTAAATACCTACCTGGAGAAATGCAACCTAGATTCCAAGAGTCAGGGCTAAAATTACCTTTGGAGTTCCTTTACCTGCAGGTGGGAAAAACAGGCTCAGAGAGGCTTAACCAGTTACTCCAAGTTGGCTGGACAGAGGCAGGCCCAGAGTTCAAGTTCCCTGACTCAAGTCCTGCTCTGCTTCTCTGACCCTAACTATGGACCATACAGAGGGATCATATCCATATTGGTTTCAAAAGTTTTTTTGCCAGCGTCGAAGCAAGCATGATGAAGAGTCAAGCCTTTGGGGGGTCACCAAGACTGGGCTTCAAATCGCATCTTTACATTGACTAGCCGTTTGTCATAGAGACAGTTACATTCCCTTCGAGGAGCCTCAGTGCCCTCATCTGTAAAATAGGGGGAACAGTCCTACACCTCTCCTAGGGCCGTGGTAAAGATTCAATGAAATCACATATTTGAAATCCTCAGTAGTGTCCCTGGCTCAGAGTAAATTATCAACAAATGTTAGTGCCTCCTCCATCTGGAAGCTGACAAATTCAATTAACCAGAACCAGCCCCCCACCCCCATTTCCCAAGCCTCCCCCTTCACAGAATCATAAATCTTGTGTTGGAAAGGAGCTCCATAAATCATCTGGCACAGCCCCCAGTTAGCAGAGCTCTCACTGTGTTTGGCTCAGTGTGGTCCCCAGTCTTGCTGGCTCAGCCTGCCTTACTGTAAGCAGGAGAATTCCCACCAGTGCAGCCAAAAAAAGGGAATAATGCTGTCAGTGGATTCCACAAAAGGGCTAATATTAGCTGGGCAGGAGGATGGGAGATGTGCCTATATTTAGAATCCGTGTCTTCAGCCCTTTCCTAAAGCAGCAGAAGTTGGGGGGATGGAGGAGAGGAGTGGTTGCAGCCAGCTGACCCTGACCCCAGGAGGCAGGCAGAGCAGCTGGACTGCTTCTCCCTTCCTCAGGCTGGTTGGCGTCCTCTCTCCTCAGGAAGTGCGGGAGCAGAGAAGAAAGCCAGCAAAGAGGGAGCGAGGCCACAGAGGGTGCCCCGCAGAGCAGTGAGGAGTGTTGTCGTGACAGAGCCTTCCAAGGGTTCTGTGAGGACACCGGCGTGGCTGAAACAGGGCAGTGGGGTTGGCTCCGAGGGACAGGGTCTGGAACCTTCTACTCTAAGATGGTTGTGTCTAGAGAGGGATTTTCCTGGCCTGGTCCTCCTGGAGATGCTGGAAACAGAGGCCCCGATGTCACTGGGCCCTGGGCCTAGGCCAGGAGAGAGCTGTGTCAACTGCTGATTCCAACACATCTGTAACGGGGCCCTTTGTACATCCTCCCTCTCACAGAATGCCTGCTCTTCCTTCTCTGCCTGATAAACTCAGCTTGGGGCTGTGTTCCAATCTTTCCCCTGTGAACACTCCCTGCTCCCAGAAGTCCTGCTAGCCCTTGGAGCACTTCTGTGACAACTAGAAAAAGATGCCCTTCCTCTAAGCAGATAGAGCCCCACCCCAGGGCACACAGTTGGGGCATGCCATGTGAGCCAGCTTTCATGTCTCGTTCACTGCCTGGAGGGGGCCCTTGTGCAGTGTACAACCTGAACAACCACACATGACTGCCGTAAGATGCCTCCTACACACAGGTACCATCCCCACACGTGCTGTGCACAGCCCTCCTGCCCTCTCTTACCAGTATGCTGTGACTAGAACAGGAGACTTGAGCCTTGGGAGCTGAATGAAATGGCCAGTGGCCTGAGGTGCAGACTAAATTCTTCTATAGCTGGATGATTGCCTGCAAGGAGCCTCCCCATTCCGGGTCTTAGTTCTCATCCTTAAAATGAGGCAGGTGAACTAGATGATCTCCAGGGTCTCTTGTAGCTTTCCAGGCTATTTATCTGCTCATTTTTAGGTGGCATAGTGAAGACAGAATCAGAAAAGCATGTGTGCTCTACTCTCCTCCCAAGTAAAACCCACATGATCCAAAGAGAAATAGAAATTATTTTTGATTTATTTGCAGTCTGGATTTCCTCTCTTGTGTTCCCCTGTGCTGGGATCTTTGGCTGCACCAGAAGGCCTGTCTGTGCAAGGTGCTAAAGATTACCTGTCCCCCAGGCAGAACCGGCCTCCAGTCTTTGTTGCCCCCGGGCTGGGTGTGCAGCTGTGGTACTCCGATGGGCCTGGGTCTGGAGGTTTCACCCAGCGAGCCTTTGGAAATGTTACGAGTCTGCAGCCCATTCAGTGCAGGTTTTATGGCATCACATCACCATCTTGAAATGGTTACTAGGCTCCATTTCCTGTCTTTATTTATTTATTTTTTTTTCCATTTGAGAGAGATGGGTAAGAATCAAGGAGGGTCTGGGGAGTGGAAACAGGCCAGCAGGAGAAGTAGAAAGCCAAGGGTGTGAGTACCTGCCTGGCAGAGCTGTGTTTCTCTCAACTGGTTTGCTTGTTTGCAAGCCGTGGGACAGCAGTGTCTTCTTCACCTGCAGAGTGCAAAGCACGGAGCAGGAGCTGGGCACAGGTGCACGCTTGCCCCACTTCGCCTGCAGGCACTTTGTGCACGTCAGTAACTTGAGAGAAGCCCAGCTTTCCGGGTGAGATGTTTGTATGTGGTTTGTGTCTGACAAGCAGAGGCAAAAACAAAATAAAAACAAAAACAAAATGTTAAAGGATTACACACACACACACACACACACACACCCAGAACCTTGAGTCTTTGAGTATTATTTGTTCTCCCCAATAGATTGTAACTTGGTGATTTTTAGAATCAGAGAATGTCAGGGCTGGAAGCAATGTACAAGATTATTCAGTCTGGTGGATTTCAAACTTTTATTGGCCACAAAAGCCTCTCTTCAAAGGAAATTTTACGGGGACCCAAAATGTATAAAATAGAGGAGAGCTAAGGCTGTCTGCATGGAGTGGGGGAGGTGGGGAGGGGAGACCCTAGGGTCCCCTGAGCGCAGTGTGAAAACCCCTGAGCTCTCCCAGCCCCTCGAGGAAACTGAGGGGTGCAGAGAGAAGCACCCTGGCCAAGGCCACGTGTCACGTAAATGGTGGCTGCTAGAATGGAACCCATGCCGCACCGTGGCAGAGGTCATTTCACAGAGGAACTAAGATGAGAAGACTGCTTTCTCCAGTGACCCAAGCCCTCTTGCTGCTGTACCAGGCGGCCACTGCTACATGGTTAGGCTTTTTCGTGTTTTCTGAGTTGTTCGCAGCAGCATCGAACGCCACAGCTGGGAGTGACAGCTCAGGGCTTTCTGTTCTCCCCGGGGCCCAGTGCTGGGCTTTCAGCGGAGGCCGAGAGGGGAGGGCCCTGCGCTGCTGGGCAGCCTGGGAGCCGAGCCTCGCCCTCCACCGCAGCAGACCAGCTCCGCTCTTCCCTGACTTCCCTGACTTCCAGAGACTTACTCTCCACAATATGTGAAGGGGACGGAGGGAGCTGCCTTGCCCAGCGAAAAGGCTTGAGAAACTCTCATTAAGAACACACTTCCCCAGATGAAAAAAGCAGTGACCTGATTTCGTTGACTCCGTGCAAAGAGGCTGAACTTTCTAAGGAAACAGAATTAAAGGAACAAAATCCCTGTGTCTTAAATCTGCAGGACCAGCAATTGTCATCTGAGCCACAGCAAACTTGGGAGAGCAAAGAGCCTGCTGCCTCTCCCAGAAGGCCTTCCGTGATTTGGGGAGCAAATCCCGTCCCCCATGGCTAACGGAGGACCTCTGCCTTCTTGCCTTTTGTCCTTAGCCCCTGCCACCCAGCTGGGTGTTGACATTTGACCTGTATGTTTCATGCACTTCTGACGTCAGGTGACTTCCTCATGCTAGGGCCTCCCTGCACTAGAGCTCCCCCCCACCCTATTTACCACTCTTGGCCCTTTCGGCCCCTTGGGCCCTTCCACATTTCTCCCCCTCCCCACTGGGTGCTCTTGAGGAATACTGAAGCTTGCTGATGCTGTGGACACAGGAGGCCAGCGTTCTTCCTTCCTCTTTCATCCCTTTGGCTGGATATGGGAGAGCACAGAGCTGTGCTACCCCCTCGCTGTGCCAGCCCGCTGCCCCCCCAAGAGCAAGGCTCNNNTCTTCCTTCACACAGCAGGGGCCTCCTTAAACCTGTTGTTTGCAAGGTTTGTTCCTGGCGTTAAATCTAAGAAGCTCCTGTCTGACTGTTTGATTCCGAGCTTGTTTGAGGAGTTGAGGCCTTTACAGGGCATTAACGGGGTGCTGACAAGGCTGTAGGGGCTGCCGTCAGCCTCAGGAGCTCAGGCCTTTGCAAGAGGTGTGCCTTGCTGGAGGCGGCAGGCGCTGTGCACGGCGTAGGCCTGAGTTCCAGTCTTGGCTTTGCCACGTGGTAGCTGGGCAGCTTTGCCTCTCTGAGCTGCCATTTCTTCTTCTTAAAAATGAGGGATATACCAAAGAAGACTGTTTTGAGGAGTCATTACAATAATGTAGGGAAAGTGGCTGGGCCATGGTGGGGACTCCGTAAGCAGTCATTCCTCGCCTTCCAGTGAAGCCCAAGGAAGGCATCAGCGCCTTCTACCTACGTGTCCTGACGGGTCACTGTCCAGGGGACAGCGGGAGCATTTGCCGTATGTCATTGATGTCAAGACACACGTAACTGAACGTTTCAACAAGTCTGAAATCGGGGTGCCTCTTGCATGTTACGTGCGTGTCATAGTTGACCCGGCATTGTTGTTGAGATTTGCTTCCTCCTCTTTCCAGTGTCTCATGAGGTAATGAGGTATCTTATGACAAAAGCAACTGTGATGGCTGACATCTTCGGTTTGATGAAATTAGGTGTGAAGCACTCACCGTGTGCCTGGTACAACTCTAGGCCACTTTACCTCAGTTTAATCTGTGCACCAACCATGCAAGTTAGGGATTGATAGCCACATTTTACAGATGGCAGAACGGAGGCTCCAAGAGGTAAAGGGGCTTGACCTGGACACAGATTTATTCAGCTGCAGAATCAAGATTTGAATCGAGATCTGTCTGACTCCAAGGCCTAAGGATAGTCAGTGGGGAGAGGGACAGTTAGTTTTCCTTTGCTTCTTAGGACCATCCTTAAGCAGATCCATGCCCAAGGCCTGCAGACTGCTTCATTTTAGCAAGCAATACCACATATATTTATTGGAGGTTTCTGTTATGTACTAGGTACGTCCTGGCATTGGAGGTTCAGTGATAAACAAGATAGATGTAGAGATTAAAGTCCAAGAAATCCAGGCAATTACAACACGTTTAGTATATATTTTAATGGGACTGTATGGAAACTGTGGGAACATGTGGGAGGGACCCTTCCCATGTAGGCTAACAGAGCCATGTGGAATTTCCAGGAGGAAGTGACCTGATTTGAAAGTCACCCCCGCAAAGTGGGTCCGGGTGGTGTAGGCTGCTCCAGGCAAAGGGGAGAGCATGTGAGAAGAGGCCAGAGACTGTGTGGTCAATTGGAGAAACTGAAGGAAGATTGAGCTCTACACTCTCCAGTATGGTAGCCGACAGCCACATATGGCTGTGGAGCACTGGACATGCGGCTGGTCCAAACTCCTACTACCTTAAGTGTAGAACACACCCTGCATTTCAGAGACTTAGGATGGATAAAAAAGAATATAAAATGTCCCACTCATAATTTTTCTATACTGATTATGTGTTAAAATGATAATGTTTTAGATAAATAAAATATATTTATAAATAAAATACATATAGTATGTTACTTAAATTAATGTCAGTTGCTGTCTATTACTTTTTTTAGAGTGGTTACTAGAACCTTTAAAATTACATATGTGGCCAGGCACCTGGGTAACTCAGTTGGTTAAGTGTCAGCCTTTGGCTCAGGTCATGATCCTGGGGTCCTGGGGTCCTGGGATCGAGCCCGGCATCACGCTCCCTGCTCAGTGGGGAGCCTGCTTCTCCCTCTCCGCCTGTCCCTCCCCCCTGCTCGTTTTCTCTCTCTCCCTCTCTGTGTCTCTCAAATAAATAAAATCTAAATAAATAAATAAACGTACATACATGGCTCATTTGTGTGGCTCAAGTCATATTGGGACATAATGCAGCAGGGAAGTAGAAAGCCATGGAAGGGTTGTGACCCAGGGGAGGTATAAGGCTAGGGAGATCAGTTAGGAGGTTGCAGAATTCCAGAGCTTTTACTATATTAACTCATTTAATCCTCAAAACAACTCTAGAGGTAGCGATTTTTAAATTTGTGTGCACAACTAAAGAGAGTGAAGCTGGAAGAGGAGAATGACCGCGTGGGCACTGCTCTGTGCAGGGCCATCTGTACGCGGTTCAGAGCCCACAGCCCAGCATTGTCGGGGGCACGGCCAGAACCCATGTCTCCTGAGTCCAGCCTGGCACTCTTTGCACCCTCTGCACCCATCTCTGGCTGCCAGCCTGAGAGTGACCTTGCAGCTTAGGACACAAACACCTAGCTAATCTGTATCTGAACTTTTCACACCCTCCCTAGGATTGGGTTTTCTTTACAGATGCTTTGCCAGGTCCCTTACTCCAAACAATTAGCAAAGATGGGATACCTAGCAGTTATTCCCCCTGTAAATGAACTAGGAGGATGGGCTATTTCCCCAGCTTCATTACTGGGGGTTGAAATCATGTTTTCAGATAGCGTACTTTTTGAGAGAACGTGGAGAACTCGTGGACCTTCACCACCACTTCTAGAAAGATTATGCTGTGCCTGCCCCATACCCCCTTAACATGAACAGAGAACACTGCCTATACTCCCCTGACACGACATCCTGTTCACCAAAAGCCACAGCAATGAGATGTGGCTGAACAGAAACATAGGAATGGTTCCAAACTCCTGGAAGGACAGTGACTTTCTGAGGAGAAAAATCAAAGGTATCCTTATAAATGATTACAAAATAAAATAAAGCAGGAAATCTTATGCTGAAAAGCAAAACACTTCCCCAACCTCAGAGCCCCCTCTCCTGAGGTGACCACATTTAACTACTTTTTTTTTTTTTTAAAGAGAGACAGAGAAGGTGCAAAGGGAGGCGGGTGGGATGGGGGGAGGGGCAGAGGGAGAGAGAGAATCCCAAGCAGCCTCCATGCCCAGCGCAGAGCCCAACACAGGGTTTGATCCCATGACCCTAAGATCCTGACCTGAGCCAAAACCAAGAGTCTGACACTTAACTCACTGAGCCACCCAGGCGTCCCCCACATTTAACTTCTTTTGATTTTAGTTCTTCGTGTGATTGCTTCCATATCATTACATAGTATTTTCTTAAACTGCTCCAAAGTGATGTATCAGCTTTACACAGTATCTGTCGCCTTCCTGCTGGGTTAAGTGAAGGTTTAGTTCACTGACATCCCGCCTCTCCCTCCTCCTCCCAGGGTGCACTTGTAATTAGGAACCAATATACATCACGTTTCGTTCTTCCTCTGGTTCCCTTTATAACGCTAAATAATACACTTCGATGAGAATGGTTTGAAGGGTCTGTTCTTCTCCTGGATGCCTCTCTCCAAAGCTTCTCTTCCGGCTCTGATATTGCTTCCTGCAGAAAGGCTTTATAGAAAGAATTGCTGCAGAGCTCCTGAAAGGTGCTTTTGCTTAATATTTTGCAGTAGGTAGCTGTCATTAATTTTTTCCTCGTACTTTATATTGTAGGGATTGATGTGGAAATCAAAATTGGAATTTCTGCCTGTTAGGAGGAACTTTGCTCCAGATGCCGTCAGGCTCGTGGTGACCTCAGGGCTGTTGGGTGTATTGGAACACATCTTGCCAGATTTGGGGCTGTGGTTAGGAGAGCTTACTCATCTCCATCTTTTAAAAAAAAATCCTTCACTAGAACTTCAGAGGTCCTCTTGCCTGATTCACAGAACCTCAGAGCTTCAGTTGGAACCCGAGAGTACTTTTCTTTTGAAAAACTCAGGTATAAGGAGATTAGCTGTAATCAAGGTAAGAAGTTATCTGGAGAAAGAGCAGGGCTAGGAACCCAGGCCTTCCACCTTTATTGCCATTATGCTTCTCCACAAACCTGAGATTACAGAGCCATCCCCAGGCCACAGAAGGGCTAGCAGTAAATCCAGAGGAGGTTGGAGTTCACGTTCTACCTAGGCTTGGGGTGAATCAGGGTTATAATAATTGAGTTGAAAGAGCAGTGAAATGTTAGCAGCATCGTCTTATGCTTTTGTGTGTGTAGAGGGCAAGTACAAAATCATTAATGCTAAGCTTAACTGCCAATAAAATATTGTCTTAATTTTTAGAAAATGAGAAAGTATGTAAGGCACTCTATTGAACCCTGAGGATAGAAGGGCACTTAAAATATTCATTTATTGTTAAAAAGGCCATACCACCCAAAGCAATCTACAGATTTAATGCAATCACTTTCAAAATACCAACAGCATTTTTCACAGAATTAGAACAAGTATATATATGGGACCACAAAAGATCCTGAATAGTGAAAGCATTCTTGAGAAAGAAGAATATTGGAGGTATCACAGTCCCAGATTTCAGGATATATACAAAGCTGGGGTCTGGACTCCTGCTGAACAGGATAGTACTGGCACAGAGACAGACACCTAGATCAATGGAACAGAGGAGAGGGCCCAGAAATAAACCCATGTTTGTATGGTCAATTAATCTATGACAAAGGAGGCAAAAATATACAATGGAGAAAAGACCGTCTTTTCAACAAATGGTTCTGGGAACACTGGACAGCTACATGTAAAAAAAAGTCACTGGACCACTTTCTTACACCATACACAAAAGTAAACTCAAAATGGATGAAGGACCTAAATGTGAGACCTGAAACCATG
Source organism: Ursus maritimus (assembly GCF_017311325.1). Classification (NCBI taxonomy): domain Eukaryota; kingdom Metazoa; phylum Chordata; class Mammalia; order Carnivora; family Ursidae; genus Ursus; species Ursus maritimus. The sequence goes on along the minus strand of NW_024424008.1, from coordinate 13,517,441 downwards.
AAACTCCTAGAAGAGAACCTAGGCAGTAATTTCTTTGATATTAGCCATCGTGGCATTTTTCTAGATATGTCTCCTCAGGCAAGGGAAACTAAAGCAAAATCAAACTATTCAGACTACGCCAAAATAAAAAGCTTCTGTACAGTGAAGAAAGCCATCAATAAATTGACAAGGCAACCCACTGAGTGGGAGAAGATATTTGTAAATGACATATCCAATAGGGGGTTCATATCCAAAATATATAAAGAACTTTTATAACTCAACACCAAAACACAACAAAACATAAACAAATAATCTGATTTAAAAATGGGCAGAGGACCTGAATAGACATTTTTTCCAAAGAAGACACACAGATGGCCAACAGACCTGTAAAAAGATGCTCGATATCACTAATCATTATCAGGGAAATGCAAATCAAAACCACAGGGAGATACACTTCATGCCTGTTGGAATGGCTAAATTAAAAAGCACAAGAAACAACAAGTGTTGGCAAGGATGTGGAGAAGAAGGAACCCTCGTGTACTGTTGGTGGGAATGCAAACTGGTGCGGCCACTCTGGAAGACAGTATGGAGGCTCCTTAAAAAATAAAAAAATAGAATTACCTTAAGATCGAGTAATTCCACTACTGGATATCTACCCAAAGAAAACACAAACACTAATTTGAAGATAGATGCACCACTATGATTTATTGCACGATTATTTACAATAGCTGATGTATGAAAGCAGCACAAGTGTCCATGAATCGATGAATGGATAAAGAAGATGTGCTGTATATACACAATGGAATACTTCTCTGCCATAAAAAAGAGTGAGATCTTGCCATAGCATGGATGGACGTGAAGGGTATTATGCTAAGTGAAATAAGACAGAGAAAGACAAATACCATAGGATTTCATTCATGTGGAGTTTAAGAAACAAAACAAATGAACAAAGAAAAAAAGACAAAAAAACAAAACAGACTCAAATACAGAGAACAAGCTGGTGGTTACAGAGGGGAGGTGGGTAGGGGGACGGCTGCAGTAGCTAAAAGGGGTTAAGAGTGTACTTACTGTGATGAGCACTGAGTAAGTTATAGAATTATTGAGTCTCTGTATCGTACACTTGAAACTAATATCGCACTACATGTTAATTATACTTTAATAACAAAAGAAAATAAAATATTCATTTATTTGATAAACTTTCCATAAGTAATGACTACATGCCCAGGGCGTGGAAGATACAGCAATAACCCTCCTTCTGCCTTCAAGGAACACACCGTCTATTCACAGCTGGACAGACATCTACAGAAGGAGACGAATACCACACCAGCCATGATAAGCTAAGAGTGTGGACTTGAGCGTCAGACACATGCATTCTCACTCTGGTGCTCATGAGCGGGGGACCTCGAGCAAGTAATGACACCTCAGTGTGACTCATTTTCTGTGTCATGGTAACACCTGCTTCATGAAATAAGTAGCGTAAGGACAAAGTGAGATTAAAAGATGAATTATGGAAAACTGCCCATCTAAATGCCTTGTAAACACTGGACTTCGGTAACGTAAGGCCTCTTCCCCATCCTCCCCTCTCCAGCTTCAAGACCTGCTAGGAATTTAGAGGGAGGTGGTCATGTGTGCATGCTGGAGGGGAGAAGACTTCAGGAGACTGCAATTGACTGGACCTCGCAGGGTAGGAAAGAGAAGGAAAGATCTCAGGCAGTGGAAAGGGACTAGGCCAAGGTGTGGCATGATAGTGCCTATGGCACACTGAGAGGAAAAGTTTGCTTTTCTTAGGATCAAAATCAGGGGAGGACTTTTAAAAAAATCTCCAATTAATTACCTCTGTTTTTGTAAGGAGTCCTAGGAGCAAAAGAGTGGGACACTGGAAGCAGAAAACCACCCGTTCCCAAGAAGCCTTTCTCCGATATAATGAATCTCCGATATAATGCAGTGGTTGAGTCTAGCAGAGTCTTTGCCTTCAGGCTAACCTGGCTGGGCTTTGTCCCCACAGCAGTATAGTGGACAGGTGACAGAATCACTTCAAGATTCAAATCCCTCTGGAATATGGGGAATAACGACAATGGAATACACCCATGGTGTTGTTATGAGTATTAAATATAAAGCCTTCAGAACATGTCAAGTATTCAGTAAGCACTCAATAGATGCTAGTTTCTTTTTAAAATTCTTTGCCTTACCTTCCTCCCTAGTGTATACTACTTCGTGTTGAAAGGAAGTAGCCTGTGACTTTGGGAGGACAGGACCGTGCTTTCATTATCTCTGTTTTATGGCCTGGGGTAGGGGGGTGGTCACATAAAGTCAGCTCTCGGGGAATGACTGTTGAATGAACTTGCATTGGCTGGGTCTTGTTATAATGCTATGGAGTGGAACTCAGGATGGAGTGAGTCAGTCCAGGAGGCTAGGGAAAGTAGGTGCTAGAAAAAGCACCTAGGCTTTGGGGCTGAAAATCCCTATTTTGGGGGATAGGGGGAATAGGCCAAATCCCTATTTGGCCCTAAAATGGGCCATTTATTCTTTGCCTTGATTTTGTCATTTGGAAAATGGGGCTGGAAATCACTACTTTCTGGGGTTGTCATGGGAACCCAATGAGATAACTATGTTAATGTGTTACTAGACTATGAAATTTATGTGTGTGTGTGACAAGGTCTCTGGCACACAGTTGGTGCTCAGTGCACAATGAGTACATATTTCCTTCCCCTTCTCCCCTTTCCTTGGAGAATTCAGTCACTTGAAGAACAAGAAGGCCTCCTTACATGTGGAGAAAGGGGAACGCTCTTACACTGTTGGTGGGAATGCAAGTTGGTACAGCCACTATGGAAAACAGTGTGGAGGTCCCTCAAAAAGTTAAAAATAGAGCTACCCTATGACCCAGCAATTGCACTACTGGGTATTTACCCCAAAGATACAGACGTAGTGAAGAGAAGGACCATATGCACCCCAATGTTCATAGCAGCATTGTCCACAATAGCCAAACTGTGGAAGGAGCCGAAATGCCCTTCAACAGACAAATGGATAAAGAAGATGTGGTCCATATATACAATGGAATATTACTCAGCCGTCAGAAAGAACGATCACCCAACATTTGCATCAACATGGGTGGGACTGGAGGAGATAATGCTAAGTGAAATAAGTCAAGCAGAGAAAGACAATTATCATATGGTTTTACTCATTTGTGGAAATGAGAAATAGAAGGGAAAGGGGGGTAAAACCGAGGGTGAAATGAACCACGAGAGACTATGGATTCCGGGAAACAAACTGAGGGTTTCAGAGGGGAGGGGGTTAGGGGAATGGGCTAGCCTGGTGATGGGTATTAAGGAGGGCATGTATTGCCTGGAGCGCTGGGTGTTATATGCAAACAATGAATCATGGAACACTATATCAAAAACTAATGATGTAATGTATGGTGACTAACGTCAGAAAGAGAGAAAGAGAGAAAGAAAGGGAGGAAGGGAGGGAGGAGAGGAAGGAAAGGGAGGAAGGGAGGAAGGAAGGAAGGAAAGAAGGAAGGAAGGAAGGAAAGAAGAAAGAGAGAAAGAAACAAACAAGCGGGCCTCCTTACAAAATGGTCCCCCCACGACACAATGCCAGGTCACACACCACCACTACCTCTGCTCCCTGCCCAGGTGGGAAGGAGCACAGGGAGCCTGTGTGCTGAGGGGCCTGTGTTGGTACTACCCAGGCAAGGTCAGGGCTTGGGGGTGAGCTGCGAAAGTCTGAAGACTTGGGTTCCACCCAGCTTCTCCATTAAATAGCTAGAGGCCGTGGGTCTTGCCCTCGACGGGTTGGACCTGGGTTTCCCCTTTGTAAGTTGAGGAGTACTCAGCAAAAAGTCTGTCTACCCGTAGTGTCTGTGGGGGTATCAGTGTGAATACCTTTCCCCTTCTCCCCCATAGGGAAGTCATGGTCTCTCATGGATAATGGACCAGTACATAGAATATTCTGGAATGTTGTGAAAAGTGCAAATAAATGCACAGACACGAGAACCCAGAGGAGTAAGTGGCTTTACCATCTCTAAAGTCCTTTAGAAAGAGAAGAGGAAGGCTCGGGAAGCATAAACCTATCTTTCTAGTTAACATTCTGCAGCCTCTTCCAAGGCGTGCCTCCTCTTGGGAAGGGAGCTTTATCAGATGTGTCAGGATAGCTGGCTGCTGAGTTCAGTTTGAACATTCCCTTTCCAGCTTTCTCTTACTCCAGATCTCTAGACCCTCATTGGCAAGAACGCTGTGCAGTGACCTGCTGGCCTTTTAGCCTCAGACTGACTGACTCCATCCCTTCTTAGCCTTCAGAAGTCATCCTGAAGGAGTCTCAGGTCCTCAGTTTCCCCTGCAGAAACTCAACAACCTAGAACAATGTTTCCAACTCTTTTGTGACAGTGGACATTTTTCTCCCAACAAATTCTCCCATGAAATCCTAATACATAAAACAGGAAGAGGCAGAGCTGCTTCCGGTTGGGGGAAGGGGAGTCCTTCTCTCTCCTGTAAGCCTGGCTCTCTGTGGGGCACTGAATCTGGCCTGCTCCCTGCCTGGGGCTGTCTAGTAGAGCAACTGTCCTGCAGGTGATACCAGGGAAACCCCTGGAGGCAGCCTGAGGCTGGGAGGAGTCATGGCAGTCTTTCCGGAGGAAGTGATGCCTAAACAGAGCCTTGAAGGAGGAGTAAGCATTTGTCGGGGAAGGAGGTGTGCAGGCATCTGCTCTAGACAGAGAGGATGTGAACAGCAGGCAGAGCTGAGATCTATGTGAAGAGGGTGTTGGGGTGGGGATGAGAACCTCCACCATGTGGTCCGTGGGAAGCAGAGAGAAGACATCAACTGGGGAGATGGAAGGGCCTAGAACTTGATGAAACCTTTATGTGTCATGTTTGGAGTTGGAACTTGATCCTATGCAGATGATAGGAGTCCTTTAGGAGTTTTGAGTAGGGAAGTATGATAATTAGATTTTCAAAATATATATATAAGCAGCTTTATTTGGATACAGTTCACATACCATACAATTTGGTAATTGGATTGGGGACTAGAAACTAAATCACTTTGCCTACAAAGTGGCAAAGGGAGTAAAATCACTGGGGGATCCTTCTGGACGGCCTCCGGCACCAAGTACCCATTCTACTCCCTGGCTCCTTGCTAACAACTCACACCTGCCCTCCATGTGTCTAAAAGCCCCCTGGGGGGAAGGAGCCTTCCAGGTCATGAACAACTGAGGCAAGCAAGCCTAGAGGCTCTTGCAGGTGGCCAGGCAAGAGCGAAGATGCTGGCCGGAAGGTTGGCGGAGATGAGGAGAGCGGGCTCTGGGGACAGATCTGGGAGCCCCTGCAGAGCCCTGGCCTGGGGGGACTGTGTGCAGGCCTTGGCTTCTCTGTGAGGACCGGGAAGGTCTGGAAAGGAACCTGCTGGAGGAGAGGGAGGAAGGGAAATGGGGTGAGAGGACACCCACAGAGCCCCAGGGAGAAGAGAAAGCCCAGAAGCAGTTAATGCTGCTGGTTGAATTGTTTCTTTAAAGATGCTCTAAGATCAAATAGACGCAGTAAAAACACAGGGGCCTTTTCATGAAACATGCCACGGAGGCCCCCTATTCAGCAGCCATTGTCAATCAGATCTGGGCCATTGTCTCTTTCCCCAGCCCCCATAATTGGCATCTGTCTGGGAGAAAACAAATAAATACCAGGCTGGCATTTTAACTAGGGCAGCGAGGAGCGGGGTGGCTCCTGCACAGAGTCTGCTTAGCCAGCAGGGCAGGGCAGGGTCCCAGAGAGGAGCTGGCCCGGCCAAAAGGTCCCACTAGCTCCAGCTCCCTGTCCCCCACCCCCTCCCCGAAGGAGCTGCTCTGAGCTTTGTCCCAGATCACTGCTCCAGTGAGTGTTTTTTTCTGCTTTCTGTCTGCAGAAGCCCCTGGGACATAGTCTGTAGGAAGGCTTTATTTGGGGGGATTTTTGCTTTCGGGAAGGCAAGGGAAAAAGAACTTGGGGACACATTCTCTGGCTGACTTTGGTACAACCACTTAATAACAATATAGCACTACAGCCCTCTTGTTAAATAATACACACAGAATTAAAGTAGCATGGTTAATTAGTAATAGCGTTATTGCAGCATGAGGAAATACGGCTACTGTGATTAACTAGTAATAATAGCAGAGTCACGGCATCCCTATGAACGGAGAGTTCTATACCGGCCCCGTTGCCAGCTACTGCTTTGGACAGCATGTTTATATACAGGCGGTTCTCATTGATCCCAGTGGTTACGTTCTATCAAGTAGCCACGAACGCTGAATTAGTGAAGACTGAACCATTGCCCCTGGAGAAGTAGAGAGCTAGGTTCCTGCTAGCTTCTGGTCAGAACATTTTCATCGGCTGATCAATACACAATCTCATGCGTATTTCCGTGTAAAAGCACCTTCTTAAATATATATTGTTGATTCATTAACACCGAACTCGCACTAACGGTGCTATAACTCATGCCTGAATGGAGCATAGCTAATACATGTATTTTCTTGTAAGGCACATACAGCCTAGCCTTCTCGTTCAGGAGCACTAGATAGCACATCAGCACTGTGCTTGGAGCCATTTTAAACAGCAAAATCACCAACAGAAACGTGAAAAATGTGGCACTAAATAGACTGCGAAAAGAATACTTGTTTACAGTACGAGAGCGTAACAAGAACCCAGAGCATTGCCTCGTTCAGCCTCAGCTGGGAACGCGTGCATCGGGCAACTCGAATTCCACATTCCGTGCATGGCCGTGAAAGACCACAAGGGTGCAATGCATATAGATGTGCAGGTTACGGATACATTGTACTGAGTAGGCAAACTCGCAAATACATAGTCCACAAATGAGGATGGACTGTACTTGATTTCACTTATTTTCTCACTTGAGCCAGCAACTCCCATCGTTTAGCACAGAGAGCTAAAGTTCCCAGTGTCCAGACAGCTGGAATGTGGTTTCTTACGTGACACCAGGGGTCCGTTAGCTACAGTGCATGGGCCAGCTGCCTGTTTTTTGTAAATAAAGTTTTATTGAAACGGTCAGCCTCATGTGTTTACATACTGCCTATGTAACTGCTTCTGTGCTGCAGTGACAGGGTTTAGTCGCTGCAATGGAGAACAGACAGCCTAGAAAGAGCAAACCACATACAACCCGGCCCTTTAGGGAAACGTTGGCTGTATTATCCCAGATTCTCTCTTTACGGTCAGAAGGGAGGAGGTTTTTTCTGGTCTCAGTTCCAGAATGGTTTGCTCTTTTCTTAAACACTTTGTTTTTTCTCTCTTGAACATTGGGAATTTTCTAAGTGATTATGTTTTCTTCTTTACAATGATGTTTAGAAACTCAAAGCCTGAACAGCTGGGGATCCCTGGCATTCATATGATAGGAACAGAAAGGATCTTCCATCTTGGTTATGCTAGAAGGGAGTTAGGTTATCTTGGCACAGTGAAAAAAACGGATCAATTTATAGAAGGCTGTACAGGCATCTGGAACTTTCCAGTAATGAAATGTCTTATCTGGGGCAGGACCCAGATTCTGAGTGAGTGGTGGTAGTCCCTAAAGAGACAAAGGCCTACTATCTGCGAATCATATTTTTAGCTACCTACTATTTATTGAGAATTTATTAGGTGCTAGACACTGGGCTGAGTGCTAGATATGGCTTATATTATTCTCTATGGCATGTAGTATAGAGAAAAGAGCCTCTATTCCATGGAGGTTAAGGGTGATGATTCCTTTTTACAGACAGGAGACCAAGGACCGAAGATGTTAAGTACTTTCTCCTTGGTCACAAAGCAAGGAAGTAACAGATTTGAGATTGGAAGCCATGTGTGTCTGACTCTAAAACTGATTCCCTCCATGTCCTCCATCATTCTAGATAGCTTACCCAGCATCAGCCTTCATCCTTGTGGCTCTTAGAGTTAAGACTGGGGGCTGCCCAGTGAGGCATTTCTGACATTCTTCTCCTGCGAGGACCTTCATCTCTGGATTTGAACAGGGGCGGCAGCCTCTGCAGAACACTGGGGTGAGCTGGGGCAGAGCCGCGTCAGGAGCGGGCGCACAGAGGTCAGTGAGAAGGTTCTGCAGTCACGCAGGTGGGTGAGGGCGGTGGGCTGGCTGCTGGTGCTGGCGGGGCAGCTGGGGGCTGCAGAGACAGGTGCAGGAGGCAAAACCGGCGAGACTCAGTGACTGTCTCATGGGGATGGTGAGTGGGCCACGATGGTGGCACCCTGTGTCTGGCTGGGGTGACCAGGTAGATGGTGGGTCATTCTCTGCAACTGGAGAGAGAGAGTGAGGGCTGGTTCTGTGCAGCCTGAGCTTGGCGCTACCACAAGGTAGCCACAGGATATGTCCGCCTGCCGACGATGGTGGCCTCGGTGCCACCCTGGCTTGTAGCTCCTAATTTGTGTAGCTGCCTGTCTCTGCCACCACACTCTGCCACTGTAGGGCTGAGAGCTTTTGTTTCATGAATGCAAAGGCTTCCATTTTTGTTTTGTTTTGTTTGTTCTGGTCAATCTTTCCAGGTGGCTGTGAAAGTCTTCCCGGTCTCCAGCCTCCTTAGTCACTTGTGCTGTGCCTGTAAAAGTGAAAGCTCCGCTTTGGTCAATTCAGAGCCTCCTCTGTCTCTTTCAGAACCAATAAATACATGCTGTCACACCGTTATTGCACCTCCTAAACTCGGTAGTACGCAATGGAAGTGGCAGGTTGTAAAGACTGTTAAGGAAGTCTCCGGTGAGAGCAGGAGCAAATGTAAGGGCCTGTACCTTTCAGAAGGATGGGCTCTGGGGCCCAGGAGCTCAGCCCCTCCGTCCCGCTGTACTCACCATTCCTCTGCTCTGGCAGCAACATTAGTGAATATTTACTGAACATCAGGGCATCAGAACGATGCAAGGTACTGTCCAGCACCAGCGTGGAAGCCCGCGAGAGCAGACGCTTTCGTCTGCTCTGTTCATTGCTGTGTTCCCTGAGCCCAGACTGTGCTTCATATGCTTGGTAGGTGGCAGATGCTCAGTAAGCATTTGTTGAGGGGGTGAAGGAAAGAAGAAAGATACTTCCCTTCGATGAGGAAGATCTGTCCACTCACCCAACATTTACTGAGCTTTGTCAGATCCTGAGTCTGACCTCGGGAACAAAAGAAGAGGAGGTCAGCACTGCACTCAGGAAGTATTAACGAAGGTGACCAACTGGTCAAAAGCTCAGATATTCCCGGGAGAAGTGGTACAATAGGGATCTGAGCCGAGTGCTGGGAGAGGCCCATGGGGTGCTCCTTACTCTAGCAGGGTGACCAGGGAGGGCTTCACAGAGGAGGCGGCATTTGACTTGGGTCTTGAAGGATGAGTAAGAGTTCCCTGGGTGGGAAATAAGAAGGGCGTCCAGACTGAGGAAATCCTTGGGGGAGGGCACTGAGACAGTTGTTGTGGTCATTTACAAGGAGACACGTGGGGCATGGGGTGACAGGTGGGAATAGGCGCTGTATCCTCCCAGCCCTAGAGAAAGATGAGATTTTTATCTGCATCCCTAGTCCCTCCCTATCTTCCATTTGCTCATCCTACTCGATGAAGAGAGGAGGATAGAGTTTATTGGTGGGAGAAAAATGTTGAAAAAACATCGTACCCGAGGAAGGCATGGATACATGCATGAAAAAAATGAAAGCCCAATGGCTCAGAGCAGCACTTTTGCATAGAAATGTAATATTCTACGTTTTCTGGTAGTCACATTTAAAAAAATGAAACAGGTGAGATTAATTTTAATATATTTTATTTAACATGATAAGTTCAAAATACGATATCATGTCCACATGTAGTCAATATAAAAAGTTATTAGTTAAAATTTTAAGTTCCTATTTTCATGCTCACTCTCTGACCTGTGTAGTGATTTTACACATATCAATTTGGATGAGCCGTGCTTCAAGGGCTCGGTAGCCGTGTGTGGCCAGTGGCTACTGGACCAGGCAGTACAGGCTAGACCCTAAACTCTGTAGAATCAAGGGCAGTCCAGGCTCCGCCCAGCCCCCACCCGGGCTCATTGGTTTCCCCGTCCATCCATGCACACAGCATTTACAGAATGCCTGCTCTGGGCCTGGAGTTTCTGGTGTGAAGTCAGACGAGAACCGGTGTGTGTCACCAGCAAGCGTGCATTTCAGGCCATGAGCTGGCCACCTATGGGGGACTGGGGTCTGTCTGTTCATCAGGGATCTCAAACTGGGGCCTCGAGGCCGTACGGTTGGCAGATGCTTTGTATTTGGCTCTTTGAATTTTCCTGTACCGTGTCTTCAAAACATTATAACCCACCGGGTGTTATGCTTCGTCAGTTTAACATTTTTTGCTCCGCACCTGGCCCACGTCACTCATTACGTTACCTATGGGCCCGCTGCAGACATTGGTGTTTGAGAGCCCTGGGTCAGGCGTCTTTAAGAAATCCCAAGACTGGGTAAGGTCAAAGGTAGAGTGGACCTAGAGAGCAAACAGGCCGTGGTTGGCAACCCTCGCTTGTGTTCTAGAATCATCTGAAGCACTTTTTAAATATACCATTTCCTGGGCCCCATGGTCAGATTGTGATTCAGTTGGTCTGAAATGGGATGGGGACCACATATTTTTTAAAAGCTCTATAGACTGATCTTTGTTCACTTTCTAACATGCTGCTGCTGAGAACCCACAGCCCAGAGAGGCTGTTTGTTTCAGCCAGGGTCACAGAGTATGCCAGCCTCCTAACTCTCAACCCACTGCTGTTTTCCCTAAACAGCACTGAGGGCAGAGGAGGCTTAAGAACCTTCCTGAACCTTCAGGAGGCATTACATACACCAGGAACTTGGAACGGAGAGTCAGGAATCTATAACCACTGTGTTGCCTCTTCAAGAACAAAGCCCTTGTTGGTTTACCACTCTGGGAAGATTGCCAGGCTCAAGTATTAATAATAATCTCTTTGTTTTTTAAATGCCTTATAATTGCATAAATAAAGCTTACTTTCTCTTCTTTAATGGTAATGAGGCTTATTTGACTGATTGGTTGATTAATAATACTCTAATTCCTTTGCCAACAAAACAAAAAGACCAAAACTGAGTGTGGGGTGCTGGTGGCTTAGAATGAGGAGAAGTGATTGCAGCCATCCTTTTGCTGCTTCCCCGATACCTCAGAGAGAGGTTTCTGCTCAGACACTGATAAGTAAGGACTACGGTCAGCTTGAGGAAGCTGGCCCCTGTATTTTCCTGTTGCGATAGTCCCCAACACCTTTTTTTTTTTTTCCACATTATGCGATGTCCAGCCTCTGATGGCCGGTGGAAGATGTTCCTCTCTGGTTTCAGTACCAGTAACAGTTGCGCTCATTCCGGGTTAGCATTGTGCGTGCACTTGTAGACACTGGAAATGCTGAAACTAATCCTGTTTGCTGCTTCCCATTGGCTGCCAGGAAACTCAGAGCCAAACCCGAGTCCTAGAGCCGCAAGCACAGAGTTCTCAGCATCTGTTTGGTGTAGTAACAACAGCTCACATTTGTTGAGCCTTCACCATCTGCATGGACTCCTTGTACCTTACTTTCTGCAAGCCACATGTTCCTGAAAAACTAGAGTGGTGATCTCCCTTGTGTAAATCAAGCAGTGTGTTCAGTGCCGTTAGGGAATAAGGAAACTCATTTAAATCGGAGATCCCTTTGCTGAATAATGACCTCCTTACTCCACTGCATTTGCAGTGTCATTTGCAGGTTTTCAGACTCTTTCTTGACCTACAGAGGAGGCCAGCTGGGCCTGGCTGCTGCCTCCGACTTGGCTGTGAACTTCGGCTCTCTTTTTCTGAGTCCCCAGCAGCCCCCGCTCCCACTACAAGTCACCAGAGCTGAGCCCTGCCAGGGGCGCATGGTTGTGGGTGGCTTTGCACGGACGCACATTGGCCCAGAGGCAAAGGGAAAGGGGAAGGCTCATACTGGTCACCTGCCTCCTTGCAGTGGGTTCCTGATAGATAGCAGATGGAGAGACAGGGGAATTAATGAGGTCGGCGTTCTGGCCAAATGCTTTCCATCTTCCTCTCACCACTAAGCCCATTGGAAAAGAATGTTGCGCTGGGTGGGTGGTTCAGGGAGAGCTAGAAAAGCTGAGCTTTCACCAAAGGTGTTGGGGGAGGGGGTGACTCAAGGAATAGTATGCACTGACTCAATTCAGCGAATATTAAGCACCTTCGATATCAGTCACCTTTACGTGTCACCCCACTGTATTCCTAAAATACTCTTCCATGTAGCTTTCATCACCCCTCCATTATAGCTGAGCTATGTAAAAGACTCAGAGATGTTAAGTAACTTGGCCAGGATCACACAGCTGGGGTTTGAGTCCAAGTGTCTCTCTCCCTGAAAACCAAATACACCAAGCTGCTTCTACCACTCGCTGTGTCACACATTCCTTCTTCAATTGTTTTCAGAGGTACAGCTTGAGGTCTCATTTCCGAAGCATCTCATCTTGCTGTAGTGAGGAAACGGGGGTGGGAAAGAGACTGAGCTTCAAAGCATCGGGGGAAAGGGATAGAATGAACCGTTTACACTTATAAAATTTGTTTTCAGCTCTCGCCAGGGATAGTGGTAATTTAATCGTCAAGGCTGGCGTCCACTGCCGTGGGGGCTCCCTGTCCCGAGCCAGATGTTTTGTAGAATCTGGTAATTTTCAAAGAAAGGTCCAGATTGGAGTGTCAGATCAATGGTCGGCCTCTGTGAATAGCGCCCCTAGACAAACATAGGAAACCATGAGCGAAGAGTGTGCTACATAGGGGCGCCTGGGTGGCTCAGTCGTTAAGCGTCTGCCTTCGGCTCAGGGCGTGATCCCGGAGTTCTGGGATCGAGCCCCACGTCAGGCTCCTCCGCTGGGAGCCTGCTTCTTCCTCTCCCACTCCCCCTGCTTGTGTTCCCTCTCTCGCTGGCTGTCCCTATTTCTGTCAAATAAATAAAGAAAATCTTTAAAAAAAAAAAAAAAAAAGAGTGTGCTACATAGCATGACGAGTCCGTGCCTTTCCACGCTCTCCCGCACAGCAGCCCTGGCAGGCAGGAATCTTGACTGGCCCCATTTTGCTGGTGAGAAGACTGAGCCCCCAAGACTTTCCAAATCAGGTGCAGAGCTGGGACTCATCATGTCTAGGAAGGTGCAAGCCTGGTGCCTGGCACTTATGGGGACTCACAAACCATTGCAACTTCAGATTTCTAGCTCTGAGGCTTTTTTCTTCCATCATACTGTCTCTGCCTGGAGAAAAAGTAATCTATCCTGAAGGCTATTTTTCTCAAAATATAAAAAAGCCCTTGCTGGGCTGTGATCTTATGTTCTCCACAGGTCCCTTTGGAGTCTCCACAGACCATGCACCTGACTTACTTTCATCCATCCGGAGGTTATAAGAAACCGAATGTTGGCAACGTAACATCTTTCTCTGGAGGCACTCAGTGGCCTGCCCCTGTATTTGTCTCTAGGGATCGAGGAAGAAATTTGAGAGGTGGTAGAGGAAGAAGGCACTGGCTTTGTTTTGTCAAGATCTGAGCTTTTTATTTGCTTAGTTATTTGAGATAGAAGAGTGAGAGAGAGAGAGAGAGAGAGAGAGCACACGAGCGGTGGGGAGGGGCAGAGGGAGAGGGAGAAGCAGACTCCCCACTGAGCAGGGAGCCAGATGACATGGGGACTCCATCCCAGGACCCTAGGATCACGACCCAAGCCAAAGGTAGACGCTTAAACAACTGAGCCACCCAGGTGCCCCAAGATCAGGGCTTTTTAAACAGTTTCATCCCCAAACCCATAGCTTCCCTCCTCCTCAAGAAAAAACAATCCCCCAAAACATGTAAACCACCATGTCCCATGGCACCCACAGCTCTCTCCCTGTGCATTCCTCGCCTGGCCCTCAGACACAATGGAGAATGGGAAGAGCTCACACAGGGGTCGCTGGTGTGGGGCTCAGACCCAAGCCACCCAAGAGGGAAAGGCAGGTTGGAATCCGGAGGAAACGTCAGATGGCTGAGAGCATGTGAATTCCAGCAGGTAACAAGACCAGTCAGAGTAGAGAGGGAACACAGGAGGGCACCAGGCCTTGCCAAGTGCCTATGATACACCAGGTCACTTCCATCTGGGTTCCCCTTTTCTTTCTCCATCGACCCTATGAAGTTGCAAAATGAAGAAATTGCTCAAAGAGTTGCAACAGCTTGTCCCAGGCCCATAGCTGGTCCGAGGCAGACCTGAGGCCAGAGCCCAGGTTTGTGATGCCAGAGCTGGAGACAAGATCAGGAAGAAGCCAGGCCTGCTAACATAGCAGCACACGGTCCTCGTGTGCCCAGCCTGCTGTATGGTCTGGGTTTAGAGGTGTGTGACCTGGAAGTAAGATGGGATCTACTCAGACATGCTGTATCACGTAGGCTTGCCCCGTGTGGTCCAGTGCAAGAGCCGCTGGTCATATAGACTATTGATATTTAAATTAGCAAATAAAATTAAAAAATCAGTCCCTGGGTTGCAGGAAACACATTTCAAGTGTTTAATTCTACAAGTGCCTGGTACCGTATTGGACAGCACATTGAATGTTTTCCATGATGGCAGAAAGTTCTGCTGGACAGCGCTAGTCTCAGAGTTTCGGAGCCACCCAAACAGAAAGTGAAGAGTTCGAATCACCTCAGTGTCTGAACCCCCAGCCCAGGCTTGGGCCAGAGCAGGAGGAGGGCACAATGCCGACCTCTCCTGCAGGCGCTGTTGGTGGCTGGAGCTCAAATTCCGGTGGCCCTTGTCGTGCGTCCCACGCTTTTCACCTCTGCTGGCTAGGCCTCTCAGCACTGGCTGTGTGGGCCCCACACCTCCCACTGATGTGCATCCCAGATTTTCTGAGTCCACTCTGAAGTCATACATCGTATGCCCTCTTTAGAACGTTCAGTCCCAATGATTTTATCCTGAATATATCCAGAGAGAGACCTGGCACAAAAACCACAGGCGTTGGTGAAATCATAGCACTGTAGAGAAGACAGACAGGGTCAATAGTCATGACAGCCTTGTGATAGGGTTTGTTGCAGGCATTCATTCATTCATAAATAATGATTGAGCCCTCTAGTATGAGTGGGGCGTGGTTGGTACAGAAAGCTATACTCAGGAAGGAGTGGCTATTTCCTTGGTAGGTCGGGTGAGGGTGCAGATGGAGTCAGACACGAGCAAGGCCGCTGGGCAGCACAGCCCCAAATCTGTGTGTCAGGGGGCCTCCTTGGATGCTGGGTGTCAGAAAGGTCGCAGATAGGGACAGCGTGCATCCGGGACTCACAGAGAGCAGCCCTGAGACAGTAAATTGAGTGGGGTACCAGGCCATGGACTGAGGGTCCTAGGGTTTTAGGGCAAAAGACAGCTTGAAAGTCCCCTTAACCCCTTTCACAGGGGACAAACCTGAGGCCCAGAGAGAAGCAAGGAATGCTGGGACTTAGTGGCTGAGCTGCGCCAGAACCCTGGCTACCAGCGCCTAGGCTGAGACCCTCCCTCCCCTCTGTTCTGTTCTCTAAGGGGCCATGCTTAATCGTACTTCACATTCCTTACGGCTCTGTAATGTGGCCACTCACCAGGAGGGTAACTCCAGCCCCAGCAGCCTTAGAGAATTTAGGTCTCAGGGAAGGAGGGCACGGAGCAGAAGCTGTGGGAGCGAGACAGGATTCCAAACAGACCCGTTAGCCACCTAGTGTAGAGGTTGTGAATATTAACTCCAGCCAGAAAACCAGGGCTGGAATCCCAGCTCTGCCACTTACTAGCCGTATGACCTCGGGCGAGTTACTGCATTTCTCTGACCTTCAAGCCTCACTGGGGTGACAGGTACCTACATTCTAGGCTTGTGCAGCAGATTAAAGAAGTTATTGGATCTGTAGCCTTAGGAAGCGTATCTGGCCTGTTATAAGCACCATATGTGTGTTAAGGTTGTTACTACGAAATCTGAGGGTACTGCTTAAGCAGGTTTGTCCCCTGTCCTGGAGCTGGGTGTGTGAGCTGCCTGTGTGCAGATAGGAAAGGAGGCAGAAGGGTTGCACTCCCAGCACAACTTAGGAAACCTCAACTCCATTCTCTGTGTGAGCTGGTTCGGACAACCTTCTGTGCTCCTGCTTAAATCTCCCATAGAGCACGTACTCTGTTCCGTCCTGTATTTGTAAACAGCTTGAGTATTTGCCTTCTCTTCCCTATTAGAAAATAAACATCTGGAGAGCAGGAGCTGGATTTTATTATTGAGTAACAAAGGAAAGAGACCTAGGCCTTGAGTTAGAAAATATGGATTCAAATGATTTCATCTGAATGATGCAGCTTTACACTGCCTTGCTTTGTTGAATTAGTTTTTTTCCAGATTTTATTTATTTATTTGACAGAGGGAGAGAGAGAGGGAGAGGGAGAGAATGTGAGAGCACAAGCAGGGGAACAGCAGGCAGAGGAAGAGGGAGAAGCAGATTCCCTGTGGAGCAGGGAGCCGGATGTGGGGCTTGATCCCAGGACACCAGGGTTGTGACCTGAGCTGAAGGTAGACACTTAACCGGCTGAGCCACCCACGTGTCCCACTTTATTGAATTATAATTCATAAAGCACCCGCATACAATTCAGCGGCTCATAGTGGATTCGCAGAGTTGTGAAACCATCGTCGCAATCAGTTTTAGGACATTTCCATTACCCCAGGAAGAAACCCATACCCTTTCTCTAGCGCTTCCTGGGATGGTTGGTGCTGCATTAAATGAAACTATGCATGGGAACAGGCCTCAGCGCAGGGCCAGGAACACAGGTGGTGCCTAAGTGATGTCTATCCCAAAGGCCCTAGCACAGGGCTTGGCACAGGTTAGTGGGGTTGGATTCCTCCACCCCAGAAACACGAAGGCAGCTCCGGTAGGCCCCCTTGCCAAAGCCCGAGGAAGCTGAGCTCCCTTGCAGAGGTCCACTGCCAGGCATTGCTTATGCTGGGACACAGGCTGAGGTGTTGGGGTGTGGGGCTCAGCAGAGGGAGAGGTATTGACCAGGAAATTTCCCATACACAAAGTCCAGTGTGCATGACTCGTATCAGAAATTACCCAGGAGACGGCCCCCTTCTCCACACCTGTGAGCTCACGGCAAAGAGAAACAGTGGCCCCTGTGCCTCATGGCAAATTGTCATTCAAGAATAGCCACTGTGCAACCCAGGTGATTACAAACCAATTTGGCTGCTCTCTGAAAGTGGTTTCGTTTTCTCCCTTTTCTTTCTTTCTGCTTCCAAGAAAAAGAAATTCCAGGCTCAAAAAACATCATTTTCATAGCCCAGTTGTCTTCTTGATCAAGCAGCTTCTGGAGAGAGGAATGGCATGGCTCAGGGTAGGACTGGTCATTGTCTGCATGTGGGCCCCGAGAAGATGGCACAGAGCCAGGAATCTTGCCTGAGTAACATCAGTGCGTGACAACCAAAGACAGTTCTTGTCTGTTCTGTCTTAATTCCTTCCTAGCACCCAGTGTAGTGGCCAGTGCATACTAGGTATTTGATGGACACTTGCTGATTGAATTAATGGTTATAGGGACGGATGGATGGCTGGATAGATGAATGGATACATGCATGGAATAGATAGATGAATGGGATGGATGGATGGATGGATGGATGGATGGATGGATGGTGGATTTCACTAGAATGTAAGTTCCAGAAGGGCAGGAGTTTTCATCTGTTCTGTTCACTGATGTATGTCCAAAGCCTAGTGCTTGGTGCATAGCACACACTCACTAAATGCTTGTTGTTGAAATGGGGGAATGGATGGCTGAGACAGTGGATGGATGATGAATAAATACTAGTTTACTTTCGAACAGCATTTTACCTTCTTCAATCCTCAGCCAAGCTGTGCAAGGTAGTCTGGGCAGGTACATAACTGACCACTCCCTCCTTCAAGCCAAGCAGTATTCTCAGTATTGCATGCTTTCTTCTGCCCCAGGAACACCCTCCAACTTTTTTTTCAGAACAGTGAGCTCCTCCAAGCCTGAGTATAAATCTTACTCTATTTCTAGTACTGAACACAAGGCCCGGCACACTGTAGATCGTCTGTCTTTGTGGACCAAGTAAGTTCAGTCATCGCCACTCTGGAATGTACCAGAGAAGTGACAAAACCAGTCCTGGCCACACAGCTAGTAGGTGGTAAATCGAGGACTGAGACTCAGCTTCAGACTGCCCATCCGGGGCTTGTTTCATGTCAGATGAGAGTGAAGATGATTTGCCTGCCTAGAGAAGGGGGCAGCCCGCATGAATAACTAACAGACCCATCATGCTAGGGAGCTGGGGAGCCAATGACAAGCAGCTTTCCCTGAGCCTCCCTGGTCGAAATGACTGCATCTGCCTAAGTCCCTGGTGCTTTTAGCAGATGGGCATTATGTGATGTGCTCAGAAGCCTGGCCATCTATTGGTATTTAATGGAGTCACTGCCAGTTAAGATTCCCTAGTGCAGGAAGAGGACAGGATTTAGAGATAGAGGCAGGACACGTCTCACTCTTGGAAACTAGTGTTTTATAAGTCAAAGCCACTTTTGATCAATGCAGACTTGACCCTTGTGAAATAAAGCCCTGTCCTAGTCCTTGTTGGCAAAGAATGAGAGGTTGTGTGGCATTGTTGAAGGGTGCTAGCCTTTGGCTCCACAAAGACGGGTTTGGATATAGGCCCCGCTGCCTACCAGCTTGGGGAAGCTGTTAAAGGGGAGAAAGTAAATGCCTTCTGAGCATCCGGTTCACACCAGGTCACTTGTCCTGGTGTTGAGGGGCATGAATTCACTTAATCTTTCCCATAACCCCTTGGGGTATAGGTATAGTTGTTCCCATTTGATGCATGGGAAATCAAGGTTCAGAAAGGTTATGCATCTTGCCCAAGGTCTCACCGTTGGTAGCTGATAGAGAGGCGTGTTTGGTCTGACTCTAAAACCCTTTCTACCTTGGCACATGACAAGTCACCAAACCTTTCTCCTCCACCTCCTCATTAATGTAAAGGGGGTAACCCTAGATTTTCCTTCTGCTCAGTCTGTACCGTGGATCGAGTGACCCCTTCAATCACAGGTGTTTGCAAGAAGGCTTGAACTCTTCCCCCTGAGCAGGCTCGCATTCTGCAGGCTATCTGCACCCACGATGCTGGCAGATTCTCAGATGACAAGTCTTTTGAACATTTGCCAATATCTCAACCCTTCTAATTAAAACCACATTATCTGTGATGATTTTTAATGATGGCATTTGCAGAGTTGGGATACTCTGTGGTTTCAAGTCCAGTTTGAAGTTTTCCCTTCTGCTTCCCATATCAAGCACATGCAGTGGCCTTGATAATGGTCACATGCAGATCCTGCATGACCTGCCCTGGTAGCCTGTGTATTCTCTTTTATTCCAGAAGCCTCTACTTGGGGCAGCTTGGCCTGGCTGGCAGATGGTCTGGCATGTGCCAAAGACCCGTGTCAACTTTTCTTGTTGATGACCTTTATTGCACTAGCTGAGGTCCCTCACCTGTCACCCTTCCAGCGTGCAGGTGAACAGAAATGAATGGATCAGCATTTGCTCACCGCTGTTGCTGTCGGGCTTCAGGCAGCACCTGTGGCCAGTGTTCTGCCAGCTGGCCTGGGACCCTCCCACCATTCTGTCCTTTTAGCTGAGGACCTTTGCACCTGCAGGCTTGGAGGGCTTCAGGCCCCACATCCAGTCCTGATCTGAAACTGGAAGAGATCGGGGAATAGCATCCTGAGTGGTCTGTCGGGATGCATTAAACAATGGTATTTACTCCTGGACAGTGAAAAATTTTACATCAGTTACTTAAGAAGGTATAACATGTTTTCTTTGGGAGACAGGATCCAGCTTTTGAGGCTTCTAGGCTGGCCTGGCCCCTGGGTGCTCATCCCATTTCTTAGGCCTAGTTCTTAGTACACTGAACAAGGGCCAGCATAACCTGTCTTTATGTGCCTTCTCAGTCCATCTCCTACCAGCCGGGTGCATCCCGTGCTCAGAAATGCTGAACGTCGGGTACTGCACACACATCGTCTTTTGCTCGGACTACCTCCTGCCTGGACCGTCCCTGCCTCTCTGCCCTGCCTCCCATCTGCAGCACACTAACTCCTCCTCACCCCTTAAAATGCGACTCAGGGGTTGCCTTCTCCAGGAAGACTTAGCCACTGATCCCAGCTAGGGGAGGCATCCTCAGCTGCCCTTACACCCTACCCTGTACAGATCTCTTCACGGTATATGACAGTTGCCTGTCTGGATGTCCTGCCACATCTTGTTCATCTTGGCAACCCCACAGGGCCTGGAACAGAACAGTCCCTTGGTAATTGTGGTGTGACCATATGGATGGATGAATGGAGATAGAGAGGGCTGATTAGTTACCTAACTGAGCTTCCCTCTTGCTGCCATAAGCCCCATCCCTAGAAAGCCCGACAGCCCAACGGAGGTCCTGAAATCTGAAGGTGGCCAGTGTGAGGCTCAGAGTCCAGGAGCAAGACGTTAGGAGTTGGAATCCATGAGGCAAAGTAAGTGATGAAGGGCAGGATTCCTATCAGATCCAGACACATCTGTCACGGACATTCTTAAAGACCCAGCCTTCTAATCCTGCCAACTCTGAGATGAAATTTTTAAGTAGTTATGTTGCAGTTGGCATCATTTTGCAAAATCTCACTGATGGCTCTAGTTTCTCAGTGATGCGATCAAGTTGTCAGCTCTCTAAGCTTCAGGGTTGGACAGCCCCAGCTTGGGATTCTAGTTCTGCCAATTCCTGGAGGTGTGACCATAGACAAATCAGCTGTCCTCTTTAAGGTTGTCTGTTCCTCTGGGAAATGTGTATACTAAATGAGATGATGGGGGTAAGTGCAGGGAACTGGTAGCACTCTCAAATGAGGTAATCGAGGAAGAGTTTAATGAAGGTCAGTGTCTCAGGAAAGCAGTAAGGGATGGCACAGCACCCCAGAATTAGCAACAGCAAGGAACCATTACCATCTGTAGGCCAAAAAGGGAAGGAGTTGTGCTGCAGGAGGGGATGCTGGACAGGAGCCATGCCTTAGGAAGAAGAAAGAAACCACTGCCAATCACAGCCTAGCAGGGAGGGGCCGGGGGGAATAATGACCCCAGCCCCCCCATTTTCATCCCACCCTGAGGTTGGTGCCTCCCCCTGGCTAAACCCAACCAGATACCAGAGGGAAAAGACAATCAATGATAATACCCCAAAGGTCAGCCTTCTGGAATCCAGAGCAGCCTAGGAAAGGGTAGAAAAAGAAGCTAGAGGGGCAGATGGAGAATGTCCAGCCCAGCCCTATCCTGATCAAACAGTGGGTTCTCCGTGTGAACCACCTGTTTTCCTCACCTTATTAACATCTCTCCCTCTTAGGAAAAGGGACAGAAGAGAGAAAACTAAGCAAATCTGAACACCCCTTATAGGTTCTCACAAGAGTGTGTTAAGAACGAAGTTGAAATGGAGAGAAGGAATAAAGGATTTTTAAATGTTGATTATCTGTGGATTTCTTTTATCCGCGTTATCTCTTTCCGCCAGTAGCTGGGATAATTGAAACCTCATTGCCTTTTCTAACTGCAGCTGTTGGATGTGCTGAACACGCATCAAAGGTGTTTTTGTAAGGAGCTGTATGCTGTAGTTTTTAATTAATTTTAATTTTATTTTTGCATTTGATCTAATAGAGTCAAATGAATCTTTATTGCTCAGATATCACCGAACTGGTGAAATAGGTCAGCCTTCCCAGGAGGAGTTCTTTGAACTTCTTTGCATGTGTAAATCACTTCTGCTGGCAGACCCAGGCTCTGCCAGGGGATACCTGCAGTCATGCAGGGATGGGGTGAGATGCAAACCAGGTGTCAGGAAAAGGGGAGGCTAGAAGGAACAGATGGTGTCAGCATCCCCTTCGGTCCCCAAACGCGCCCTACTGTGTGCTGGGCCCTGAGTGGTAAAGGAGAGAGGGGTCGCTGTGCTTCTCAGTGGAGAGTCCAGTGGGAAAATACACTTGGACACTTGAGATGGAAAAGAGCAGGCACCTTTCTTTTTCCTTCTCAACCTGCAAGATTTGTACCATGCCTGTCCCTCCGCAGTGGCCCCCAGAGCTGTCACCCCGGGGGCTTCTGCCGGGACTCCCCAGCCTAGAGGGACCTTCTCAGCCCAGGGGGATTCTCCCACAGCTCTTCCGGCACCATGATGCCCTTCCAGTAGTTTGAGACTTGCCCTGGTGCCCTTCGAGGATTTCAAGGCTGCGCGTGAGAGCATCTGTTCTACCGTGACCTCCACTGTCTTCTTTCCACCTTCCAAGTCCCAGTTCCTTCTTTTTCCAGTTGTCCCCATGGGAGAACAGTGTGGGCTTTCCCAAGGAACCCAGGAAGGAATCAGAAAGTCTCCCCTGCCTGTGCTTCCCAGGGCGCAGGTTTGCATCCACCGGCTTGGGCGGGGGGCATGGCATTCCCAGCCTCCCCTGCTTCATCCCCTCCCCCCACGCCCTGCTTGCCTGGCACTGGAATACATTAGAGTCAACACATAGTATTACACTAAGTCGTAACATTTATTAGACCTTTCATGTGTCTGAGGGAAAGGAAAACAAAAAAAAATGGCTCTTAAACCTCACTGTGCAGATAACTCCTATTAACTGAAAGGGGGAAGAACAGATGTACGTGGCCAGGAAGCGCAGAATACAGAAAGATAAAACACAACATGTAGCTTGTCCGAGGCTCCTTCTTGCCTCTCTCCAAAGGTGACCACGCTGAAAGAGTTTGTTAGTATTTTTCCAGAAGGAAAAAAAGGAGACCCATGTTTTATTTACACCAAAGAGGTCATTTTATCCACCGTCTGCACCTTGTGTTTTTGCCTTGACACGTCTTTCGATGTTTCATTCTCAATCCTTACAGAACTTACTCTCGTTAACTGCTGCATATCCTTGCAGAGTTCGAATGTACCAGAGGTGGTACCCACTCGGTCCCCAGACACTCAAGTCTTTCTCGTTTTTTGAACTAGATGCTCTTTATCTTTTGAACACTTTAGTGAATTCCATATATTGCCTATCCAGGCATATTTAGGGGGATAACTGGAGAGTCCATTCCTAAAAATAGAACTGATACCGAAAAGTAGGTGAAGTTAAATTTTGGTGCATATTGTCAAATTGTCCTGCAAAATGTCACGCCTGTTGGCAGAAGCTGAGGGTGCCCCTTTCCTAGGGGCACATACTGGAAATTACCAGGTTTTTCCATTGTTGTCAGCCTGGTGGGGGAAAAAATGCTATTTCATCGTTGGTTTTATCTGCATTTCTTTAATTATCAGTGCAGCCAAACATCTTTTCATATGGTTATTATCTGTTTGTATTTGTTCTCTGAACAGACTGTTCATATCCTTGTCTTTTTTTTTCCCCCCTACTGGACCAGAAATAAATTTTAAAGTATTTCGTGAAATCAAAAGCAGGATCCAAATCTCAAATATTTTATTTTTACCATTGATCTTATTTCCGTTTGTTTTGAGATGGCGAATCGCAGGGAGGGCTGGGGGTCTGGGCATCTTTATCCTCTGCTGCTTGAGCAGGGAACCCTCTGTAACCTCTCAGAAGGGTCTGTCTGTTCCCACCCCAAGTAGAACAAGGGAATTAATTATTTAGCATCCCAGTGGTTCAGAAGGGGAACTCTACCAGTCAAACCGTGCTCTGGCAGCTGCTAAGTACCACGCACTAAGACACAGATCAGCTGTGGGACTCCGTGCCGTCCATTTAGATGAGGCCTTCGCCAGCTGCCTGTCGTGAGCCTCCGGGGGTCACATCCTTGACACCATCTGCTGGACCATGAAGATCGTCAGCATGCCAACGAGTCTCACAGGCTGTGATTATTTTCTACTTTAGTGCATTTTTTTCCCCCTGGCATCAAGAGGATTCATTTTCTGGGCAAGCTCCTCGTGCATCAGACACCCCATAAAAGGAAAATGAGCCTCCTTGGGTACATCGATGAGTTTGTCCTGGCCTGAAGGTGCTCAGGCCCTGGGTGTGAGTTTCAGTGAGTGCAGCCGAGGTTTTGGCCCCAGGAGATGGGTTGTTAACTCATCTGTCCATTCATCCATCCCTTCATGCAACAAACATGGGCTGAGAGCAGCCCGGTATACAAGTGAAAAGCTGAAGCTTTACGTACAGAGTAAGCTTCAGTTCTTGAACTTTTCTCTCGTGTGACCCTGGCAAGCTGCATTGCTTCTTGTGTCTTGGAGCCTTTGAGTTTCCTTAACTACGAGATGAGGAGTTGGGAAATGCCTACTTCAGAGTTGGGAAATCTGTTGAGGTAATATATGTTTTAGGCAACTGTTGCCACCTCATGCAGCATTGAAACACTGGAAGATTCAGCGTCTTAGAGCAGTAAATCTTTCCTGCTCACGTGTCTGGGCATCAGCTGGGTGTCATTGGATCGAAACTGCACTCAGCTGGGTGTGGCTCTGCTCTGCAGGTCGGATGCAGGTCTGCGCCCCGAGCTCCTCCTTTCCTTGGCTCCGTGGGGTTCCCCGGGCAGCGTCTCAGCAGTCCGCCTTCACTGGGAAGCACTGGAAAGTTCAGGGCGAGGGGCATGAGGTGAGGGATGAAGAATTAGGAACAATGATGCAGTCTTCCACTCCGTACACTTCCTGGGGCAGAGTGTGTGCCCACGTCCCCTGGCTGACACACTAGAATGGACTTCCTGCCAGAGGGCCGTTCTCCCCATGGGTGACTGCCCAAGTCTTGTGCTGCTTTTCTTTTTATCCACCGAATCTTCTTATCTCTTCATTCTTCAGCTTCCCAGGGATTGATCTTCTTGAGAAATCTAAAGGAAACTGACACTCAGAGAGCATTTACAATTTTTTTTCTTTGCCTTTATTATGCTGTAGTTTATATCATTCTCAGTTCTGGAATATTCCCAGCTGTTAGTACTTCAAGTATCTCCTCTCCCCCGCTCTTGTCTTTTGAAATTCCCATGAGATCTATGTTGGCTCTTCTGATTCTGTCCACCTTTGTTTTAATACATCTGTCATATTTTCCGTCTGTCTCCCTCGGCTACGTTATGGGGAATTTCCTCAAACCCATCTTCGAGCTCCCTAGATCTCGCTTCAGCTCCGCATAATGTGCTGCATCATTTAGCCTCTGGATTTTAATTTTAATGACGGTGTTTTGTTTTTTTCATTTCCCTGGTTTTATTTGGTTCTTTTTCAAACCTGCCTTTTTTTTTATACTGTGTCTAGTTCTTTTAATATGACTTTTATTCCTTCACTTTTCTTTTTTAGTCTTTCAAATGCATTTATAATCTATCAGACAATTTTAGTGTTCCAAGGGTGTTAAGCTCCCTTATTGTGCCTGATGGTGAAGTGTTTTCTTGGCTAATTTTTTTTTTTTTTCTGTAAGCCCATCTTCAGGTGACATGGTTTTAGTTGTGGTTGTTGTTTTCTTTATTTGAGTAGGATTTCCCTGCATTCAGGGTTATGGAAGTGCCCTTACAGAATCTATAGAGTTATTTTGTGCCTGATTTGACCAAACGACTGAGAGGTTTCACTGGCTGTGGGCCAGATCTTACATTAATTTCTTGGTTTAAGATTCCTGCAACCCACAGGTGGTGTAAATTTGGACTTTGTTCTTGCATATGATGCAGGATTGAGTTTGTCTATATCGTGGGGTAATTTCTGTTTTTTTTCCAAAGCCCTGAGCAAAAACAAGCTTTTTAACGTCGACTGTAGTTCAATGGACAGAGATCTCATTTGTGGAGGAAAGAGACACTTTGGAGTGCCTGGCCTTATGCGGGGCTTGCAGGGGCTTCGCTCCAAGCCCCTGCCTGCCATCAGCTGGGTCTCCGTCTTCTTTCCCCCGCGGGGATATTAAAGCCCCAGTCCTTAGCTGTTATGTCCATGTTTGTGTCTCACATACTTGCACTTTGCTTCAGCTCTTCCACTCAGCGCTCTAGTTTAAGGTTCCTGATTTAATTTTTCCATTTAATTTTGTCCCACATTTTTATATGGTTTTGGTCAGAAGGGAGAGCCTGTAAATTTAGTCTACCATATTGTCGGAACTGGAAACCAGAAGCCCAACACTTACAGCTTCTCAAAAAAAAAAACACAAAACCCAAAAAACAAAGAATAAAAACACTACTGGGTCCTTTTTATTTTAAACTTCTTACCAGGTTATAGCCCCGAAGTTGCATGTTTGCTAAATAATTGAATAACCAGACACTTGTTGGATTTAAGAAATGATTGAGCTTTAAAGCCTTTGCCTAGCAGGTTGCTGTCTAGAGTCGCCTTCTATTGACTCCTGTAATAATTAGAATTTCAATTATTCATTTTCAATTAGAAACATGGCATAATGATCACAAATGTCATTAAGAAATTGAATTGTGTCTAATGCTGGATTGATAGAAGGCAGTATTTCCTGGGACCATTCCTTTCTTTAATGCCCGGAAACCAGACAGCCTCAATTAGAAGAACCAAAGTTACAGCAGAACTTTTGAAAGATGCAAAAGGGAGCATAGGACAGCAGGGTTGACCCTCAGTGGTGTGGACATGTGTGGCTCCATCCCCCACTTGGGACAAATGTCTCCAATCTAATTACTCCCAGGAGCAGGTTTGAAAGTCGCCAGATGTGTATTCCTCCTCTAGCCCGGTCACTTCCTGCCTTGCACCTTGCATCCTAGGTAACCTCAACAGAAACACAAGCAATGACTCTCGAGCCAGAGAAGAGCCCTCAGTGGGCAGCACCAGCACTTCCGTGTGCCTGCCCTGTGTCTGGCACCCTGCTCAGCCCTGTACTTGGCTTGTCTCAGTCTCCCAGCTGATTTCCTAGGCATGTTCTTAGGAGAAAATTAGTGCAGAGCATGGATAGACGGTGTGTTGGGAATCAGTGATGCATAGTCAGTGTTTCTGTAGTGAATGAATAATGTTGTAACTACTGCTAAGAGTAAATGGATATTCAGCTCCTACTAGGTATCAGTTTCTGGAATAGTCACCTTACATACATTTTCTAATTCAGCCTTCAAAACCATCTTCTGAGATTACTCCTACTTTAAATATGGTAAACCAGCTTGGAGGGGTTAAGTCACCCAAAGCCACGTAGCTCAGGAGCGACAGACCCAGATCTCTGATTTTAGATGACCAGATTATCAACATTGTGTATAGAAAAAGTGAAGAAGCTGGGGGAGTATTTCTCTAATAAATGAAGTGTGTGAATGTTATGATATGTTTGGGTGGCTCAGAAGCTTTTCTGCATAATTCTTGTTTCTCCGAAGAGTTTCGGATGGCTGAGTTTGCTGGATAGATAAATGTGAAATGGGACCCAGCACTGTGCCTGGCATAGAGTTGAGGCTTAATAAATATTTAATGATCCAATCAATTCATTAATGATTTAGTTATTGGCTTAGGGTTATACTGTCATTTTTTTTTTTAACTTAGTCTAGAAGCATGGTAGAAAATGCATGGATTAGGCTTGGAATTAGAAGGGCCCATGTCCTGAAGAAGAATGTAACTGGACCACTTTCTTACACCATACACAAAAACAAATTCAAAATGAATGAAAAACCTAAATGTAAGACAAGAAACCATCAAAATCCTAGAGAAGAACACCAGCAGAAAGCTTTTGGACCTCAGCCGCAGCAACTTGTGACTAGACACATCTTCGGAGGCAAGGGATACAAAAACAAAAATGAACTATTGGGACCTCATCAAGATAAAAAGCTTCTGCACAGTGAAGGAAACAATCAACAAGACTAAAAGGCAACTGACAGAAGGGGAGAAGATATTTGCAAATGATCTATCCGATAAAGGGTTAGTATCCAGAATCTATAAAGAACTTATCAGACTCAACACCCAAAACCAAATAATCCAATTAAGAAATGGGCAGAAGACATGAATAGACATTCTTCCAAGGAAGACATACAAATGGCTAACAGACACATGAAAAGATGCTTAACATCACTCATCATTAGGGAAATGCTAATCAAAACCATGATGAGGTACCATCTCACACCTGTCAGAATGGCTAAAATGAACAACTCAGGAAACAAAAGATGTTGACGAGGATGCAGAGAATGAGGAACCCTTTTGAGCTGTTTTTGGGAATGCAAACTGGTGCAGTCATTCTGGAAAACAGAATGGGGTTTCCTCAAAAAGTTAAAAATAGAACTACCCTATGACCCAGCAACACCTACTAGGTGTTTATCAAAAGGATACAAAACTGTGGATTTGAAGGAGCACGTACACCCCAATGTTTACAGCAGCAGCATCTATAATAACCAAATTCTGAAAAGAGCCCAGATGTCCATCAGCTGATGAATGGATAAAGAAGATGTGGTGTACATACACAATGGAATCAAAAAGGATGAAATCTTGGGGCACCTGGGTGGCTCAGTTGGTTAAGCATCTGACTCTTGATTTCAGCTCAGGTCATGATCTCAGGATCCTGGGATTGAGCCCTGTGTTGGACTCCCCACTCAGCAGGGAGTCTGCTTGCCTCCTCCCCCCTCGGCCCCGCCCCCCACTCATGCTCACTCTCTCACTCTGTCTTTAAAATAAATCAATCTTTAAAGAAAAAAAGAATGAAATCTTGCCATTTGCAACAAAGTGGATAGAACTAGAGTATATTATGCTAAGCAAAATAAATCAGTCAGAGAAAGATAAATACCATATTATTTCACTCATATGTGGAATTTAAGAAACAAAACAGATGAACATAAGGGAAGAGAAGGAAAAATAAAATAAGATGAAAACAGAGAGGGAGGCAAACCATAAGAGACTCTTAACTATAGAGAACAAACTGAGGCTTACTGGAGGGGAGGGAGGTGGGGGGATGGGCTCAATGAGTGATGGGCATTAAGAAGGACACTTGTTGGGATGAGCACTGGGTGTTATATGTAAGTAAAGAATCACTAATTCTACTCCTGAAACCACTACTACACCAAGTGTTAACTAACTTGAATTAAAAAAAAAAAAGGCCTATGTCCAAATCTTTCTTAATATGTTTATTAGCTCTGTGCCTGTGGGAGGTGGATTAATCTCTTTGTGCCTCAGTTTCCTCATCCGTAAAATGGGGATAATCTTAATATCTGTGTGGTTCCTTTGAGAAAAATGTAGTGTACCTAGCGTACATAGCAAGTAGATAAAAGCACCAGATAGTAAGTACTGGATAAAAACTATTGCTTTTACTGTAAGCATAAAACCAAATGGAAATGTTTAATAATTATTACTGCGTGCCGCTAGGGTTGTTGTTAATGAAGCTGAATGAAATCGGTGATGAGCAAATCATTGCTGAAGACAGGTGAGGACACTGGATCCCACAGACAGCATCATCAGATAGTTGGAATTCAGAGGGCATTCTTCCTCTTTCCTGGCCTTCTGAAACCTGGTAACCAGCTCCGGCTATCAGGGACTTGTGGCCAGGGGAAGTAACACATCAAAAGGAATGGGGTGGGGGAGGAGGAACTTGTCTTCCCACAAAAGGAACAAAAACAGCCCATTATTCAAAGTCTCTGCTGAAAGGGGAAAAAAAATTCTCTGCAGAAAAAGTTGACCATATTCTGTGGAAGATGCTGTAGTTTCCATGGCAATTAATGGTGTTAAGTGCACTTCATAACTCAGAGGTCTCTAGTGAAGATAGAGAAGGAAAAGGGAAAACGGTAGTTTTTTAAAAATAGTATTTGAAGATTTTTTTTTCTCTGAAAATCCTTTTACTGCCTCTATCGGGCAGGAGTTTTATTTTTGAATCCTTGGAAAGATGTGCAAAATGACTTTAGGGATGGAATTATAGATACAATGGAGACACCCAAAATAGGTTCTCTCAGAGGCATGGCGAACACTTCTGAAAGAATTGCCAGACATTGATTCCGTGGGCCAGCAAAAGCCCTTTCTCTGGCCCTAGAGGGAATGCTCTAACACAGTGGTCCCTGGCCACAAAGGGAGGGGTTTCCCTTTTCTAATTCCCAGAACTGAATGAATTCTCAGGAAGGAGAAGTTTGCAGAACCTCTCCTCTACTGCCGAATCATCTAGGCCATTCAGTGAAAACTCAGTCAGCAAGTATTTATTTATCAAATGCCTACTGGGTGCCAGGTACCTTGTTGGGACATTCGCACAGGTCTCTTGGGGTTAGAATGATGGCACCTCCAGTCTGAGCCTCAGAGATCCTCAAGTGAAGCTCTGTAAGGTCCCCGCAAAGCTTCAGAAGAACCATGTTACCTCTTCAACAAGATGGAAGACTTGGCCCTGTGCCTTTCTAAGGGCCCAGAGTATGAGCCATCTGGGTGAACTGGGCTTCTGTGCTCTCTGTGAAGACCCAGCTGAAGGTATGGGCCACACTGTAGCTCATTCCCCTTTATTTTCTTAGCTATCAAATGGGAGGAAGGAACCCATATGCAACCTTAAGGCCTGCCAGTGTTCAAATGCTCTGGGAGTCCAGAAAATGCCCTTGTCTTACTTCAGTCTTTTGATGTGAAAGAAAGTGAGTCCGGTGTAGAAGGAGGCCATGAGGTATAATGGCATTGGCCTGGAACAGCGATGAGTTAAATCCCGGTTCTCCCACTTCCTGGCCAAGAGACATTGAAACATTCACATATTCCCATTGCTATAGAATAAATTATTAATGGTTACATCGAGTGCTGTTGTAAGGATTGGTGACAATGGATGTTAACACTCAACCCAAGACCTGGACCCGTTGGGGTCTTACCTACCACACTTAGTTAGGCGGTAACTGTGGTGATGATTTTTGCTGTCGTAAAGGAAGACTGAGCCTCTGGGTCACTGCCGAAGGCTTGGTGCGGGCACATTCTTCTCAAATGCTGAATTCCTGTTCCATTCTCTCTTTAAATGACTCAGCTTTAAATTCTGGGGATGACATTCTAGAGTCCCCACTGTAAGGTAATCTTTGTCTTTTGGTTTTGTTTGGAAGCTTTTGAATATTTTATTGTGAAATATGATATTTGTACTGAAAAGTATACCATGAATATATGTACCAATGAATAATCAAGAAGTGAACACCTATGTCACCACCACCCGAGCACGAAAGGAACACTGGTAATGCTCCCAAAGCCCTCTGGGCCCCACACCATTCACGACCCGCTCATCCTCCCTTCGCCCCCACCCTGCCTTTGATGAGAATTTCATCCCTCCGTTTCTTTATTGTTTTGACATCTACATGTGTGTACTGAAACAGTTTCCCTTAGTTTTGCCCATTTTTGTACGTCGTATAAACAGAGTCGGGTAATAAATATCTTTCTGTGCCAGGTCTTCTTTGCTCAGTACCATGTTTCTAAGATTCATTCAAACACTATGTAGTTCAGGTGTGGGTTTTTTTTGTTGGTGTGTGATATTCCATTGCACAAATGTCCAGAAATGAGCTGTTCTGCTGTCGAGGGGGATTGGAGTTGTTTCCGATGTTTGTTATAAACAATGCCACTATGGACATCTTCGTACATGTCTTTTAGCTGTGTCTGTCTGTTGGGTGTGGAAATGCTGGGTCGTAAAAGTCTAGGATCTTCAACTTTCCTACAAAATGCCAAATTATTTTCCACTGAATTTACTCACTTGCCTTTTTATTATTTTTTGCTATACACAGATAGCGCACCAACCCCATCGAGAGAGGCCCCAGTTTCCTCAGCTGTAAAATCTGAGAAATAAAAATCATCTCACAGGTTGTAATAAAGATGGGATGAAATAACATTTGTGTGCTCAGCAATGTCTTCATAATAGCTAACATTTATTGAGTACTCTGTAAAAGTAGTCCATTTATCTGGCCTCCTCATTCATCCTTTCCATGCATTTATCTGTGGAAATTTGGCCTGAAATTGTAAAGGGACTTATCTCTTGCACTGCTCTCTCTCTCTCTCTTGGATTTTGAGTCTAGTGTTCTACTAACTTGATCCTTTCTCTTTTTCTTTCTTTCTTGCTTGCTTGCTTGCATGCTTGCTTTCTTTTGGCTAGATACTGTGTGCTTTTCATGTATCATCTGATTTAACCTTCTCAACACTGGCATGAATTTAGTTCTATTATTATCTCTGACTTTCAGAAACTGAGGCACAGAGTAGTGACGTGATTTGCCCAAAGTCCTCCAGCCAGTAGGTGGGGGAGCCAGGGTTCCTATGCATGCCCTCTGCTTCCAGAGGGGGGGGGGTACCCAGCAGAACTCAGCATGAAGGAACATAATTGGTGCCACTTAATGCCCTACTGATGCTTGCTTACCAACCTGCTACCAGGTTTGGTTTTTCATAGTGCAACCTGGGCTGAAGATGGACACGGAGACTGAGAAACTTCATAGAGTCAGTCCGTCCAACATGCACTGGTTGCAGAGCTCTTGCTGCACTGTAGGCCTGCAACAGGCAGGATAGAAGCTCTGGACGTGTTCTTCCAGCCCAAAAGATTCAGTGCTGTAGGAGAGCCATCATGGCTACAAACAGCTGACATATAAGGCAATGGTTTTCTGTGTTCAGAAGCAAATATAAAGTGTCATGCAGTTGAGAGCACTTCTGCCTAGTGAAATCAAGGAAGGCTTTCTGGAGGAGGTGACCTCTGTAGCCTTGTTTCCTCAAGCTATCTTTGACTCTTAGGGAGATGACCCACCATTAAAGAAGCCTTCCCCCCACCACTCACCCACAGCCTCTCTGAGCTCTGCCTTCCTTTGGCCCAGAAGTGTCTGGTTATTTAAGAGAGGCCCTGGGCAAAGATTTCACCCCTTGCTCTGAGTCTTCTTCTTCCCTGTCTTCCCTTTCCCTCACCCCTACTGCTAGTCTGCTGTGAATACAGGCTTGTGAAAGGAGAGGACTGTTTTATAACAGGAGCTTAACGTGATTCATTTCAGATTCCCCAAGGACTTTTGTAAAGTTTGGAATGAGTCATAATATATTTTTTTATTAAACTCCAAGAGCCAACAAGCAGGAAACTCTGTTCGACAACATAATATAAGTGATATACTGCAAAGCGGGCTTTTTTATGGGTGAGTCCTCAAGCTGCTCCAGAAACTTTCATGCCTCTCCTATCACTGCCTGGTTCTGGAGGGATGTTCGCAGAGCTTTAGAGACTCAGCATGTCCCTCAACACACACACACACACACACACACACACACACACACACGCACATACAAGCCCTGTGCCTCCTAAGACCACCATCAAAAGTTGAGGGTCTCAGGACAAAAGCAGGACCTCTTTGCAATCCTGCTCCAGACTGTCCCAAGAACAAAGGCCTACCATGTTCTCTAGAGTGCAGAAAGGCCCCGAAGTGGCATGTGAGCAGGCTAAGACCTGCTCCCCTGACCCCTGAAGCTAAAGTGTAGGGCAGGATTCTCAGACAGTGGTGCCTAGACCAGAGGCAGCAGCACCTCAGACTTTTATAAAATGCAAGTTCTCAGGCCCCAGCCCAGACCTACTGAGTCATAAACTGTGGAGGTTGGGCCCAACAATTTGTGGTTTAAGGGGCTCTCCTGGTAATCTGATCCCTGCTAAAGTTTGAGAAGCACAGGCATAGGGCCTTGTCGCT
The DNA here is from genome assembly GCF_017311325.1 of Ursus maritimus. Taxonomy (NCBI): domain Eukaryota; kingdom Metazoa; phylum Chordata; class Mammalia; order Carnivora; family Ursidae; genus Ursus; species Ursus maritimus. Next base: position 13,484,086 of record NW_024424008.1, on the reverse strand, counting down.
CCAAGTGTGCTTCCTGGACCAGCAGCGTCTGCATTACTTGGGGCTCGTTGGAAATGCAGACTCCCAGGCCCCTCCACACACCTGCTGAAGCCCAGTCAGCATTTGAACAGGACCCTCAGTTGACTCCCACCCATGGTAAGGTTTGAGAAGCAAACCACAGTAGGACAGCCCTGGGAATTCTCCCTCCGCCTCTCACTGGCTCTGTGATAGTGGCTGGACACACAACTTCTCCAAGCCTCAATGTGCTGATGGGGAGACACAGAGACCGTTGTCCCCCTGGTTGCCCCACAGTTTATGAGAATGCATCCCACAGTCCCGGGTCCCCTGGAGGTGCTCAGAACTCTTCCTGCCTCTTCCCGGGGAGCACATAACCTCCTCCCTGGATGACAGGGGCTCTGTTCTTACAGCCCTCCCTCCTCTGGTGTTTCTGGTTTTCTCGTGATTAAATATCCCCATAGCATTTGGTTGGAACTCTTCGATTTCACGTGTGGAAAGGCTCGTGTGGTTTTTCCTTTCGAAGTGTTCTGTATTCGCTTGAAGTTCAGCACTGCCGTGTGATCAGGCATGTCCAGTGAACTCTCGAGCGTGAATCCGAAAGACATCTTCTCCAGTGCTATCCAGAGCGAGGCTGCGTGTGAGCACGGCAGTCAGCTGTGGGCTGCACCGTCTTCTCATGCGTGGGAGGGTTCTTCAAAAAAGGAGAGAACAGGATACCTCGAGTCTGATACATGGCCGAGAAGTGCTAAGAATGACCTCAGCCTCACAGATATGCCCCCATGCCCTGCCCCCTGCTGTGTCATGGACCTTTGATGGGAAAAAGGAGCACACAGAGCCCTGCTCTGTGCCCTCAGATGAAAGGCGACAAAGCCAGACACCGGGGGAGGGGACAAGGGGGGCTGGAAGTCCATTGACCCTTTCTGGGGCCACCAAAGGGGAGACAGAGGAATCAAAGCCTTCCCAGACCCCAGACAAGTGGCAATTTCCCTTCCCAGGGTGTAGGGTTTAAAAAACACACCAGACAGGGCTGCCTGTGTGCACCGAGGGGCCCTCACACACTGCGAGGGGGCGGATATTGGGACCGCTGCTCAGAAAAGCAGTTTGGCAATAGATTCAAGAACCTCGCTAAAGTCTATATCCTTTGACCTGGTAATTCTCCTTCTGGGAATCTGTCCTAAGAAAATAATGTGAAATGCAGGCAAAAATGTATACTCACGGGTGTTCCCTGCAGCTTTATGCACAAGAATGAAAAACTGGAAACCACTAAATGCTCCGCTTGAGGGAATTGGTTAGGTAAATTATGGTTCATTCCTAGAATGGAATATTTTGTAGCCGTTAAAAATGATGTTTACAGAGCTTTAACGACCCGGGGAAATGTGTATGGTGTACCATTAATGCAAAGGGCAGGATATGAAATTACACACACAGTGTGATCTCCGCCATGTAAAACAAGCAGAGAAAACTTACAGGAAGGAAACACACACACACACACACACACACACACACAAACTGTTAACAGTGGTTGTCTCTGGGTAGGGGGACTGTGGATGATTTTTCTCCTTTTCTTTCCACCTTGCTGGTTTTTTCTACATTTGGAAATGATTGCTTATCAGCTTGGGGAAATGTATTTATTTAAGCCTCACAGCCGATGAAGGGAAAATCACCGTGAGTTTGAGCTCTGATGAGGGCTACCACAGCTGTTTTTCCCTCCTGTATATACATTGTTTTTGAAATCACAGAATAAAATTAAATAAACATTATTTACCAAATTAAAATCAAATCAAACTAAATAAAGGGTCTGAGGCCCTGTTGAGGATGGCCTCTGCTCCCCAAAGAAGCGATTGCCTGTTTCTAGCTTATCATTTTGCTGGGATCTTATAAAACCAACCACTGTGAAATTGACTTCTAACTGATCTTAATTGAGATGGGGCCCAAATGCAAGGATCAGAAATGAAATGCGGGACGGCTGCCCCACGGTCTGGGCCATGGCTGGGGCCCTGCAAATCCCAGGTTGCTGATGAGCTGGCTGGGGGTTATTGTCTGGTTTCAAGTTCCACTCTCTGCCTTTCACGAATAACTCCAGGGTCCCGCCACCCATTGGCTGTTTTGTCACTAGCTCAGGGCTGAACAGGAGGTGAGTTCCCTGGGCCTGCAAGGATTTTAGAAGGCCCGTGGTTGGACATTCCATTCTCTACCCTACCAACGTCCCCCACCCCTCCACTCACTCACTCCAGTGTGTACATATCATCCCGCGTCTGTCCCTCTCCGTAGGTGTGTCTAACACTTAGCGGTGGTCTGCAGTGAGCAGGCACCATGCTGGGCCTCTAACAAGCGTCACCTTGTTTAATCCCCATAGTGACCCTATAAATGAAGTATTATCAAGCCTCATTTCAGAGTGTAAAAAACTCAGCCATTCTTCCTTCTGCCTGCTTGGGAAACTCATAGGATTGCAGGGGTCAGAGTAGCCTTCTCATTGGGATTTCTTCCAACTTTGGAGTGACCAATTCTCTTAACAGTAAAAACAAACAGTCCAGGCCCCGACCCACAGGCTACGGGATACCCAGGTCCCTCCTTGGTCTCCCCAGATCTGCTTGGCCAACCTTTCCCTACTTGCCACCTTGGTGCCTGGCACTCTCTCCCTGTCCTCCTCCCTTTGGGTCCCCCCACACCACTCTTCCAACTGTCTGCTATCAGATTCATTCATTGCTCTCTTACACAGAACAATAGAACTCATCTCCCTCCAAATCCGGGAGGCCTACCTTTTCATATCCCAACCGGCTCTTACCAACCGGCATTTTTTCCCTCCAAAAGAATTCTCTCTCAAAGATACCTTCTGACTTATTTTCAAGCTGGCAGCTTTTCCTGTGGACAGCATTTTAAAATAATTTTGTGTGTGTACACTTCTTATCGTACTGTATGATGCAAAATAGAGCACTGAAAAACATCTAATATTAAAATGAGGAGAACTAATTAATGAGAAAGGAGATAGAACAACTGATGTGATTTAAAATGATAACAGTACAACGTACTGTTGTACTTTCACAAGTTTGAAAACCTCCATCAGGTAGCTGTTTTCTGGGAAAATGTAAATTATTCAAACTAACCTACTAAAAAAAATATGTAGAAAATACTTTAAAAAGATCCTAGGCAAAGGGAACATTGAGAAAGATTTTAATGGAATGATTTATTTTTAAAGGGCCCCAGGTAAGATGATTTAATGCTGAAACTTCCCAAGTGTCAAGGCACACATGATCAAAATGATTCCCATGCCTGCAAAGCGGAAAAGTGTTAGGATTGGATGGCCTTGTGTTTAAATCCTGATTTACCAGGGACGCCTGGGTGGTTCAGTCCCTTAAGCGTCCAAGTCTTGATTTTAGCTCAGGACATGATCTCAGGGTTGTACAAATGAAGCCCCACATCTGGCTGCTTGAGATTCACTCTCTCTCTCTCCCTCTGCCTCTCCCCCACCCCGTGCCTGCTCACTCTCTCTCTCTAATAGAGCAACCAATCAATCAATCAATCTTAAGTCCTGATTTACCACTTACTAGTTGCATGGCCATGGGTGAGCTATTCACTCTCTCTGAATCTCAAGTTTCCATAGGCGTTCAGTAATGGAAGTGGTCATGGGAAGACAGAGGCAGCCATGTGGGCTTTCTGGAGGATCTGGCCAGTGATGGGCTTGACTGACCAGTAAACTTCACATTCTTGCTCAGGCCCCTTACCATGATGGGATGGACGTGTAAGTTGCCTGGCCTGGGTTGTGGCAAAGTCCACGCCATGGCAGTGCTGAAGACTCCCGAGTCCTATTATTATTGCCTGCATATCTTCCGCAGCACTTCCAACACCGCGAACGCTGCTCATGATGAGTGCAATGAAGCACTTCCTGTGCCCTGTTATGGTGCTAAGTTCCCCATGCAGGAGCCGTTGGATCTTCAAAACAACCCTACAAGGTAGATGCTGTTCTTGCCCCCCGTGAGACGATGAAACTAAGACAAAGACAGTCACAGAGAATCACACCATTAAATAACAGCACCAGGATTGGAACTCAAGCCATCTGGCTCCCGAGGATTCCAGCACCACAGTTTTCTGCTTCAACTAGTGCCTGGTATTTGTAGAGCCTTTGACAGTGGATGCTATGATGTCATCACCTCTGTTCATTTCATCATTACTGTATCAGGTGTTCTTCCCTGGAGAACTTTGAAGTCACTTACCCAAAGTCATTCTGCCAAAAAGGGGTAATCCAGGATCTAAATCGCAGGCTTCCCTCTGGTTTTTCGAGTTCCCATCACTGTGGGGGCTACAGATGCAAGATAAGCCATCCCTCTGTCTCAGGAACCCGCAGTCTCCTTAGGGGGGGCAGCTTGTGAGCACAGCCACTGCAACAATATTGGCCACCCGGGAGATTTGCCAGGCCTCCTCTCTGCCTCCACCACCTTCCAGAAGCTTTCCCAACCTCTGCGTCCCGTGGGAACTTCTCACCTCTGTGCTGTCCTGCAGCTCTGAGGCTTCTTAGTGCCCCATTGGTATTACCACCGGCATGCCATATTCTCATGTCCCAGATCGCTCAGGAGTCGCTCAGGCCTGGTGTTGCCACTTTCTGGCAGTGAGATTACGTGTCATCATGAAATGGGGATAGCAATGCCTTAAGCAGTCATCGTGGTGTCAGAATACCTGGGACGGTACCTTAGCTCTGGCCTTGGGCCTTTCTGTCTTTATACCTGAGAGCCCTGGGCCTCAGTTTCCTCATTCCTGGGATGGGGATAATGACGCCTAGCCCAGTGGCTAGGGTAAAGATGAAATATGGAAAGCATTGAGCAGAGTCCCTCGTAAGTACTAAGTGAATCCTGATGATTCGTGTTTTATTTCTGACTATTATTATTACGTGAGGGTTACTCCCTTTGCCCTTCTCCTGTTGCTGGGATCCCCAGTCCCCATCAAGGCGCCATCATACCAGAGTCAGTAAAGCAGGGGTACAGGACAGAGCATGGGCCCGAGACCCAGTGCACCCAGGTCACTGCCACCTCCTGAGTTGGCCCCACACTCTGTGCTTGACCTCCCTGAACCTCAGTTTTCTCATCTGTAAAATGAGGATGATAACATCTGCCTCATGGGGCACTTGGGAGATTAATGAGCTGTGGGATGTGAAAGTATTTGACGCAGAAACAAATATGACTTCCTTTCCTTTCATCGTTTGTATTTTTCATGGAACAGAGCCATACTTTAGACAAAAAGCATATTGCGGCAGGGTTTCTACTGTTTGGTTTGTAGACTATTTCAAGGCTGGTCTGATGAGGAAGTGTCAACCTAGCACCTGCTGTCAGCACAGGACTGTGTGAGGACACAGAGGGTATAAAATGTGCCTCCAGCCCCAGGGTCCTCTGAGATTTTACCCCTGGGTCAATGGGATCAGATTTTGGTGCAGCCAGACCTGTCTCTGCAGAGACTACTCACCCGAGAGCACCCCATTTTGGGGGGTCCCATTCCTTTGCGTTCCCAAGTCAAGGACAACTTTCAAGGAAATGTTTATTTTCAATTAGATAGAGGAATACAATCCAGACAGCACTCCTAAACTGTTAGCTGCATATTAATCTGCAGGGACTAATATCATAACATAATTAGTATAGCAGTGCTCCCAGCTTAATTGAAAATGCTGCATATGAGGGGCCGTTGATGAGAAATGCAAGGCTTGATGATTCAGAGCTGCTGAGATTTAGCGCTTTCGTGGGTGTAGCGAGGAAATGTTGGGTTTATTTCCCTTTGCTATTCTCTTTGTACATCTGGACAGGAAAGGCTCTGAAAGGAGTTACTAACAGTATGTATGGTTAGAGAACTTTGATTATCTGCAAGTCCCTCAGCTCTTCGGAACCCAGCAGAGAGCCAGCCAGGCAGGAAACGGGAGAAAAAGCCTCCGTGGCAACAAAACACGCTGCAATTTGTGTGGGTACCACAGTCCTTTCCCTTCTCTGATAACATGTCCTCCCGACCCACATCATCACCTGTTTGTTTGATCTTACTGGGTACGAGAGCTTAGTGAAGCTAAGTGACCCGCTCCCCGAGCACCAGCAGCCTAGCAGCAATGGCTCCAAGCACCGGGGCCCCCTCAGTTCAGTCCCCCAATGGAGGGGGGGGTGTCTTCAGGGCGCAGAGTGTGTTTTGGGCCCAGGGGAGATAAAGATGCTTGAGAACGAATCCCTGCTCTTCAGGAGCTTACATTTTGGGGGCAGACAGATGTTGTCTCAGTCCTGCTTCTTCGTTCCACACAACAGAATTTACTCTGGCTACTTTAAATCGGAAAACGGATTAACACAGAACATCGGGTAGCTCGCAAGCTTTCCAGGAAGGCCAGAGACCCAAGCTGGGATGCCACGGAACCAGAGAAGTCCCTGAACACCGCATAGGCCTGCTGGAACGCAGTGTCCTTTGTCCCCATTCCTTGGGTCTCAGAACTCTAGGAACCTACACTGTACTCGTCTGGATAAACCAACACCTTGGCCACCGTGTTTGTGGGAAGCCTTGCTTCACCTGGGACAGCATCTGCCCCCTGTGTTCCTGCGGGTGCATTTGCTCCATGGAACTGGGGTCTGGCTGCAAGGGAGTCAGTGTGTCGTTTCAGCTGTATTGCCCCTGTGGAATGAAAGGCACATGGGAAGTGGGGGGCTGTGGGTGCTGACAGGGCCAGTCTGAGCCCCCTGCTAGAGATGGGGCCAGATCATTAGAGTCCAGCGAGCCAGGTCCTGTTGAAGAGCTGTGCTCCAAGGGCTGACTCACCGTCACACGACACAAGGGGAACACAAAGTGACACCTGAGCGCAGACAGTCAGGGAGGGGACTGCAGCACGGCAAAGAGTAGGCATGGAAACGCCAAAGGCACAAAACAGCAGGGCCACTTCCTTCAGGAACAAATGCCACCACAGAGGTAGCAGTCACGAAGGGCATCGTTGTAAGAGAGCTGAGTGAAACGCAGCTTAGCCATTAAGGAAAGTCCAGACTGTATTCCAGAGACTTGGGTTAGAGGAGAGGAACGTCTCTAAAAGGCTTCTGAAAGATTCCCCAAACACAGATGTGCCTTTCCCCCCTCGCTATTTGGCGCTGCAGGACTGAGCTGCAGACATCTGGGGACCCGCATACTCCGAGTTACTGTTTCTCACATAACCTGTGCCCTACAATCGTCTCAGGCAACGTAGGCATTGTGGCCGCATCAGAACCCCGACTCACACCCCCAGGATAAATACCATGTGAGCCGGGACCCAGAACCCCAGGTGTCCTTTCAGGAGGCCAGTCTCTCCCAACAGAACTGCAGACACTTTCAGAAGACTAGGCCGCGGCTGACAGGGTGGCAGCCCCTTCCTCCTCGGTCTTGTATGAATGTGGAGAGGGAAACGTCTGAACCTCGGGCTGAGGGGTCAAAGAAATTGGTCTCAACAGGCAAACAAATTCAACTAAGAAAAAAAAAAAAAGGAATGTCCTAATTCTCTTCCAGAGGCTGCAGGTAATTCTTTGAAAACTAAAAGAGAATGGGGAGGGCACTGGCAGGGGTGTAAGAGGGAAAAGGAGTAGTTTCCATAGCACCACAGGCCAATCATCAATTTTTTTAAAGATTTTATTTATTTATTTTAGAGAGAGAAGAGCGCAAGTGCGTGAGCAGGGCGGAGGGGCAGAGGGAGAGGGATCTTCAGTCAGACTCCCTGCTGAGCACAGAGCCTGATGTGGGGCTCAATCCCAGGACCCTCAGATCATGACCTGAGCCGAAATCAAGAGTCGGCCACTTAACCAACTGAGCTATCCAGGCACCCCCCTAATTATCAATTTTTGAACATGACAACCCTGATATATATTTGTGCATTTATATATTTATTTATAGTCCTATATTTATGTCTTTGTATCCACATAGATCCTGGCACTAAGGCCTGTTTCTCCCATCCTACGATCTAATTTTCTGTTCCCTTTTCTCTGCCTTTCCAAACTTGCCTGCCCCAAGTCCCCTGCTTGGTCCTTCATGAACAAGATTATCAGCAATAATGCTAACTCTTGTCCTCGTGTTATCATTAAGGCCCTGGCTTCCCTATCTTGTGAGATCCCACAGCTGGGGAGGAGAGCAGAAGCCCCAGCCCAGATCCCAACCCACACCTCTCACTTTCTACTCTACCCGTGGGCCACCTTGCCTTTGCGAGTTTAGCTAGAATGTTTGCCAGGGAAACTTCCAATGGAATTTTTTGTCTTCTGCTCTTTGTTATCACAGTAAGGCCCTGTGGCTTCCCTGCACTCAGTGCCAGAGACTCAGTTCTGGAAATCTGAATGCTTCAGCAGCTGTTGCCTTCTGTCCTCATCCAGGAGCAAAACCCAGTCCTGTGCCCTATTGGCCAGCATGCAGCAAGGGCTTCATGAGCACACTGTTTCTCTTCCTAAGGGAAGCATCAGCATTGGAAAATGAAGCTGCCTCCGTTCCCACGTAGCAATTAGGTGCACAATTACATTTCCAGCAGGTGCCACTTAAGAGGGTGAAACCCGTTAAGTGTACAAATGAGATAGCAGGAAGTAGCCTTCGAGAAGGCCCAAGAAAGCCGCTCTCTGCAGAGGTGGACGTAGCGAACACTCGGACTTTTCCTGAGCACTTGCCACTCCTCACTCGCTTCCCCGCTTTCCCCGTAAGTGTTCCCATCCCAGCCCAAGGACAGCCCTTGGTGCAGAGGTGACCAGGCCCTGTTGGCACCAATGAAGAAACTGAGCTCACAGCCCTGCAGTGAATTGCCTGAGGTCGCTCAGCCAGGTAGGCGGAGCTCAGCCAGGTAGGCGGAGCTCAGCCAGGTAGGCGGAACTGACACAGGTGCACGTATCTCTATAGGGAATGGCATGTGTATAGCATTCTGTATAGCAGTTTTCTCCGCGTTGCTGGAATGAGGAAGGAGGTGTCCGGAGGGAAAGAACATCAAAGGGAAGAAAGTGCCAGGCACGCGCAAGCTTATTTAAATTGGCGTTTACAATCAAAAGTGGGGATTATTGCCCTCCTTTTACAGGCAAAGAGACTGAGACGCAGACAAGTGAAGGCACTTGCCCAAGGCTGCTCGACTCACAAGTAGCAGACCTAGGATTCGAACTCAGGCCCATCTGATTCCAAAGTCTGTGCCCCTTGCACTGCACTGAATAGCCTCCCTTGGGATGCATCACACTGCACAGGCAACCACATGTTCCCTCAGGCGATGCCCTGTGGGTGGGGATTTCAGGGCCAGCTGACTCTTCAGTGCATAGCCCTTTCCTCCTGCTCAGACCCCGAGCTGAGTCAGAACGGCCTTCTGTTCTAAGCATGTAAGCCATGTCTTTGGGCCATCTTAACAAGGCCTACCCATTGGAGGGTCACGAAAGGCCACCCAGAGCTGGGGAAGGAGTACATGCTGGAGCTCTGCCAGGCCTGCTTCTTTACTAAGATCAGATTCACCATCTCCTGTCCCCCTCCTCTCCCCCAGGACGAAGTGATACACCTGGGTCCCCATCTCGATTAAGTGTATCGTACTCTGCACCATCTGGAAACTAGGGGTCAGCCTCCTGCACCATCTCTCAACCTTTCCTCTCCGTGAGCTTACCAGTTTCTATTCAGGCCAACTACCGAGATGGCCTGCGTCCGTCCCATCTCCCTGCCTCTGTCATACTCTAGACTAGTGCCCTCGCTTCTGCTGGTCCTGATGTCTCTCGTTCCACCCCAGTCTTCCATATAGTAACAGACGGACTTTGCGAAACATTTGTTTGATTCATCCGACCAGACATCCAACCTTCCCATCCACCCAAAAATTGCGCTGGGATATATGAGTATTTGCTCATACTCTCCGTGTATATACACGCACGCTGTGTGTCAGGCCTCAGGCTAGACTCACGATGCAAGGGTAGATAAGAAATGGTCCAATCTGCAGTGGAGGGAGATGCATAAATTACAGCATTGCTGAAGGGAGACCGAAGGAGTGGCGTGTGACTCAGCCTGGCAGCCTCAGTGGGATCAGAATTTTTAACGTAAAGGTGGGGAAGGGGTTGGCCATCCAGGAAGAGCACCAGGGTTTGGCACTGCATTGCGCACTTCGGGAACCACAAATACGTGGCAAGGTCAGGAAGAAGTCTGGTTGCTGGGAAGGCAGAAACCGAATCATGATGTGCCTTGTTCCGAAACTGGAACTTCGGCTCGTCGGCAGCCCGATGCCGTGGATGGTTTTTCAAGTAAGGAAGCAATCTGGGCAGAGAGCTCTTGACCACTTCGCTCTCCGCATCTCACTTGGACCCCCTGGCAAGCTGCTGTCCATGCTCTCACCTTCAACCAGACCTGCTTAGACTCCTTTCCTGGCTGTCTGACATTCTGCCTGCACCACACCGGTGCAGACACGTGTTCTTCTCCCAGACACGGCTTACCCGTAAGAGTTCCAAATCACACTCCGAGAAATTCCTTTTTATTCTCCCTCTCCCGGACACAGTGTGTCTCGAATGGCAGTGTAAGTCACTGGGCCAGTGGCTGCCAAGCGTGTGGAGAGGGAATTGTTTTGGGATGCAGGCAGCAACTCGTGCCCCATCTAACCGTCACTCTGGAGTGCTCAGTAGGAGCCATAATAAACCGGCCAGCTGCTACCTCCTGCTTTTCTAATCATTATCAAAGAAGTGGAAACCCCACTCACTGTCATTGCCGAATGCAGGTGGGGTCAGCGAGCGCCCGTTCAGTTTAAAGAGCAGGTAGGAGGAAGGGCTCGGGTGTGGGCCACACCACACAGGTTTCTGCGTGAAGAGCTCGGGCTACAGCACTGGCCCCACCTGGTCCTCTCTTCTCGCTTCCTGCCAGCCTCAGCACCACCTGAAGGGGTCCCCCTACTGCCCTCTCTTCAGACTCCCTTACACATCCCTGCCTCTGAAGAAAGCATGCTCTAGAGCCCTGAAGAACTGGGTTGGAGTGCTGGGCTTTGTAACTTAGGGCAAGTAACTTCGCCTCTCTGAGTTTGGTTTCCACGTTTATTAATTTATTTATTTTTATTATGTTAGTCACTATACAGTACTTCATTACTTTTTGATGTTGTGTTCCATGTTTCATTGTTTGCATATAACACCCAGTGCTCCTTGCAATACGTGCCCTCCTTAATACCCATCACTGGGCCAACTCATCCCCCCACCCTTCTCCCCTCTGAAACCCTCAGTTTGTTTCCTAGAGTCCAGAGTCTTTAAAGCTCAGAGCTTATGCCTGGGCCTCGCTCAAGCTTCAGAGCTGGGTGAATCAGAAGTGTTAGCGTATGCGAAGAAGCTTTGTAACTGCCCTGGGAAGAGGTATCTTTTGCCCTGTTTTACTGATGAGAAGATTGGAAGCTCAGAGATGTTGAATAACTTGCTCAAAGTCACACAGCTTGAAAGTGGATGCCCTGGATCGGCTGGGGGTCACATCCGTTTTGTTCAGCTGGCCTGCTGGCATTGTAGCTGGTAGATAGCAGGTGCTAAGTAAGTTCCTTTAAATGACTAGCTCCAGAGTGCTGTGGGGAAAAGGCTGCTAATTTAGGTATAATGGTATTTTGTTTTTGCTCTAATTTGTATTTCTTTGATTACTAGAGAAACTGAACATTTTCCCATGTGTGGATTCGCTTACTCTACTTCTTGCATAACACACCCATGTCTGTTCCCAATTTATTTATTGGTCTCCTAAATTTTTTCCCACATCAATTTGCAGCACATCGTTGCTGAATGGTTATTAACCCTCTTCTATTTTCCATGCTACAACTATTTTTTCTAGCTTGTTGTCCTTTTTCCTTTATTTCCTTTTGGTTGTGCAGAATTGTTAAGTAAAATTAATTTCCATTCATGTTAATTTCCATTCATGTTCCATTCATAATCAGCATGCTAAGCCCCAGCCACGGTTTGGAAGTAGGTTTCCCCAGGCAACATATACCCCTTCTCCACCCCACTCAGTTGGGGGGGCTGAAGCAAGCATCAAAGGCAGACTCAAGGTAAAAGCAGGTACAAGTGCAGTTCTAAGCCTGAGGGCCCTTGCTAGGCAGCCAAAGGACAAGTCTTTTGTACTGTAAACATATGATTGGTTTCTGCGTGTGCTTTACTGAAAACATTTGACTTTGATCTTAGTCAAAAGGCCCAGGGACTTGTTTTTAAATTTTTCCTGGGAGCACCTATCCCCCCACCTGCTGCCTGTCCATGTTATGGTGACCGGATGGTTCCTACCGTGTTATGAGGCTCAGAAAACAGGAGGCCTGGGTTCTTTGCTGGTGATGACTGCCAAAGTGCTGCAGACGGGGCTTTATAGATTGTGAAGTGGTTTTCCATCCATTTTTTAGCTGGTCCTCACAACAAGCCTCTAGTAGGTGATAATATGATTTCCAGGAGCTGCTGAGAGAAGGGAGGCTCAGGGAGGTTGTCCGTGTCCCCACACTGGTTACTGGGAGAGGCAGCCCTGTCCTTAGATGTCAGAGCTGCTGTCGTCTCTGCCTTGCCAAGTTAGTTCCTGGCGATGGCCTTGACCTTCCAGTAATGGAGCAGGAGCAGTGTTTGAGGTCAGAAATTCAGCTCTAAAAAGAGACAGGCCTCACCCCTGCTCAGGAACTCTTAGATTCTGAACTTCTGACCTTGCACTAGACACTGTCTGTCCCTTCCGACCACAGTGAGATGCTGCTCCAGAGAGTGTGGTGATGTCCTGAGAGAAGGAGCAGTGGCTAAGGACGGTCAGCATGTCCTGAAATGGCCTATAAGGTGTGCCTTACGTGCCAGGCTCCACACTGGATACCTTCACAGTAAAACAGCAGTCATCTTAACAGCAAAATGGGTTTGTTGCAGGAAGAGCAGAGGAATTGCAATTCGGGACAGGCAAGCTATGGCAAACCATAGGCATTTCTGGAGATCTAAGGAAAGGAACACTGTTTCATAGAGAAAGGAGAGGTTGGGAGGGGCCGCATGGAATGAAAGTGCATTGGAGGAAAGCAAGAGCTCAGAGGTTTCTTAGTGACTCAGTTGTGCTATTTTCTTACTGGCCAAGCCTATTGCTGGTTGAGAAGAAAATCTTCCTTCCTCCTGCTAAGAAGTAAACTGGGCTTCTCCTGTTGGGAATGCAAGGTCCCTTTATCTCTGTTGGGGTCTGAGGATGAGTGTTAGGGAGTGAGAGCTCCTCCCTTCTGTCTCCCAGCTCCATTTTAAATGAGGTTTCCTTTATTTAGTTTCACACCAAGACTTCCCCGTGTTACATAGGATCAGATCCTTCCCCTGGAAGTTCATAGTCCACTGGAAGAAACAGAGATGTACCCAAACAACTACCAAAGTGTATGAAGTACTCCAGCATTTGTCATTCTTTCATTCAGCAAATAATAATTGAGCATCCTCTATGTGCCAGGCACGGTCCTAATGGAGCCAGAAGCAGACAAATACCATGAAGCTTACACTCGGGCAGAGGAGATACACAAGAAGCAAGTTAATGTACAAGTAGCATGTCAGATGCGGAAGACCGCCGTGGAGAGACATTGGGAAAGGGGTTGGGAGTGCGAGAGGGGATCACGGTTTTGAGTCAGGCAGTCAGGAATGGACAGAAACATACAATGTAGTACAGAGAAGAAAGGTTTCCACTAGCCAAGGGGAGGGATGGTAGAGGGACCAGCAAATGCATCGGCATGAAAATGAGAGGCTGCGGGCATGTTTGGGAGATTGCAGGCAAGTCAGGTGCAGCAAGAGGAAAGGGAAGGAAATTTCAGGACTTGATGCTGGAGAGGTCAGTTGTGGCCACACAGTGAGGGCCTCATGTGTCCCCAGGGGCGAGGATGCCGGTTACCATGTGAATGCTGTGGTCAGTGCAGAGCTCATGTACCACATCTGCCTTCCCGAGCTAGTGGCCAGTGGCTACCCCCCCCACCCCCCCACCCCAGGCCAGAGGCATGGCATTTGTTTATAAAGAAAGGGTGAAAAACAGAAGAGTAACTCTCACTGGTCCAGTCCTGTCATGAGAAAAACATCAAAAAAATTCCAATAATGGGGCATCCTACAAAATATTAGTGTACCCCCAAAATTGTCAAGGTCATCGAAAACCAAGGATAATCCTAGAAACTACCACCACCGAGAAAAGCCTAGGGACATGTGATAACTAAATGTAATGTGGTGGCCTGCGTGGGATCCTGAAGCAGAAAATATTAGGTGAAAACTAATGAACTCTGAATAAACTATAGACTTTAGTTAATAGCAATATAATAACAGTGGTTTGTTGATTGTAACGAAAGAACTGTACTAATATAAGATTACAAGATGTTAATAATGGGGAAACTGGGTTCAGGGTATGTGGGAACTCTCCTTGCAATTTTTCTGAAAATCTAAACATTTCTAAAAATATTTTATTACAAAAAAAAAAAACATGAGACCTGTTATAACAAAAATTGAAAAAAAAAGTCGAAGTAGGAAACACTTGCAACCCCCACATTTCATTGGTTTTCCCATCTTTGGATAAGATTCTTTTTTTTCCAACTCAGTTTGTCCCCCCACAAGTGTTTTCAACTTCACCAGGGTGGAGAGAAGCGTGCGTGGCTGTGCGGGTGGGCACGTGATGTGGGAGAAGGTGGGTGGGGCTGCTGAGGTTGAGATGTGTCTATGCTAATGCCTGGTGCTGGCTTCCTCTCTGAGGCTGAAGGAGATTTCCAGGGAGCAAAGCATGTGGCAGTTCATCAACAGCCCCGCTGTTCCACACCTGGTGGTCCTTTCAGGTCCTGTGGGGGCCATTGGTCTGGGACACTGGGGTCAGTCAATAAAAGGCCACCTGTGACAAGGACCTGCAGGGAAGCAGAAAGTAAATGCACCATGGATGCCAGAATCCCCTGCTCTGACTGTGGGAAGCTGACCTCTGCTGGGAAGCTTGCCCACCATGCATGGGGCTGGGTCCATGGAGAGCTTGCAAGCCACTGTCCCTCTCTCTGGTGGGCTCTTGTTTCCAGTGTGTCTTTCTTGGTCCCAGACGGTGTCTGTCTGTTTATAGATACTTTTTCTCATCCAAATTCTTCCTTAGTAACCAAGGATGCTCTGTCTCTCAGCAGTCACTAAAGTATTCTGTTTTATTCCCATCTCCATCCTTTCTCAATAAAGGCTGGCTCCCCACCCCTCAGAGTTCGGTAGGATGGATGCTAGCCCTTTGTAGTCGTAGGTATCCCCACAGACAACGCCCAGACAAGCCATATCATGCTGAGACTCGAACATCTCGCTAAATTTGCTGACAGATGTCTTTCTTGGCCTGTCTCGGTTTCATTAAACTCCTGGCATCCCTGCAGAGACTCAGGACAGCCTAAGTCACATTGGAGCTGGCTAGTCCTGGCGGGGGATGGGCAGGGGGGGCATTTACCTGACTGTGTATTCCTACACTCCTTCTTCTAGGGCTGCTTCACCAACCTCACAGCAACCCCCCCCCCGCCATCACTTCTGACCTCCAGGGTTTGATTGCGCCGGTCAGTGCTGCAGTGGCTCCCTAGCCCAGCCCCAAGCACGGTACGTCTTTGTGCATCCATTGCACCACGGGCTGCAGAGTGGGACTCCCACCCGCAGGTTCTTTCTCAGCACCGCTGTCAGTCGGAGTTTCGGCAGGAAAACAGAAACTACTCTAGGTCTGTCAACAGGGGGAATTTAATACAGGAATTGGTCACACAGTTAATGAAACAGCCAAGACTGCTCAACAGTACATGTTGAGACAACCCAGCGATCAACAACAACGGGAAACTACTATCACCCCTAGACCAGAGGGACAATGAGAGAAGATTATCTTTCTAGAACCCCAGGAGCTGGAGTCATTCTATAGGGTCAGGACCTGAAGCAACCGAGTTTATGTGGCTGCTGCTAGGGGATGCTAAGACAAGCAAAAGAGAGAGAGAGATTGGCCCTAGCTCGTCTCTTTTCCTCACCTCCAGTCTTCTGCCCCCATCTTCCATTTGCCAAACCCACCTGCCCAGAAGCTGGTAAGCAAGGGAGCCTGTATTGCAATTTCCTGGGAGATAGAGCAGAGTGGGAAGTATGGGGAATGGGCCTAGGAGCAAACACAGATGACTGGCCTACCAGCCATTCAGCCCTCTCACCCCACCACCCTCTGTTCAAGGCTGAGTTTCCCCTACCCATTCCAGAAAACTGCTGCTCTTTTCTCATTTCTCTGATCAAGACAGCTGGTAGCCTGATTAGGCAGCATATTCTTGTAGGAGCTCCTGGATTGAACAAATAAGGGAAAATCAGGATCCTCCTTTACTTTGGGAAGGGGCAGTAAACTCTAACATCAGCAGTCATCAGATTGTGCTCATGTGGATAATTGCTGTCCCTAGCCTTTCAGAGGAGAGCACTGATTCTCTAGTTTTGTAGGGTCTTCAACGTGGAATGGTTCTGTTCATTCTTCTAATATACACCTCGAATGATCATCATCTACTCTACAAGACCAAACCCGTAACCCATACCCCACTAACCCTCCATATTCATCCCCAAGGGCCTGTGTTCAGTAGTTATTCTAGAAGGCTGGTGAGTTGCTTTAGGGAACCTCCAGCTGTTGTCTGAGATGATCAGTTGTTTGCAGCCTGCCGTCCCTCAAATTGTCTCTGTCTTTGTTCCAAGAGTTTGGAGTCCTTGTTGTTGGCGTGGGAGCTCAGACAGATGGGAATGTGGACAGGAAGAGTCCAAGGGCAGAGCAGAAGAAACAAAGGCCCCTAAGTTTGTGCAGCCAAGAAAATAACATGAAACGAGATGAGGGATTTGGGCTGGACTTGTTTTGTTTTGGAGCATTTCAGGAGGCCAGGCATGCAGTTGTGCTTGGATTGGGAAGAAAGGCAGGACTGTGCAGAAGAAAATCCTTTTCCGATTTTACTCTAGCTGTTACTGGATTAAAGAAAAGCCAAGAGGCTTAAACTGTGTGAATGTATGAAGGTTGCTGCACCTCAGGAGGGACCCTCTCTCCTCCCAGGACGTGTTTGGACAGCACTGGGATGCAGAGGGCTTCCTTGTCCATCAGTCCCCTATCTGGTAAATTTAGCATCAGGTGGAGCCACTCAACGTGACTTTCCTTCACCCTAATAGTAATAATTGCTAAATAGTAATAATGGTGTTAGTACTCTTGGTTCAAAGTGATAGAAACCTCAGAATGAACTAATTAGAAACAGAGGGATTTTGACTACTGCCTCATGGAGTCCAAGAACTTGAACTTTCCATCCAGAGAAAATGCAAAGAGATGCGGTAGAATTGGGATCGGGGTTTTCATTCTGTTCTGCTGAAGTTTTTCTGTCTCTTTTTGGCTGCTCTGGTCTCCTTCTCTTGTGAGCTTCCCTCTCTCTCACTGACGACCAGCTTTCCGCTCTGTTTGAGTCAGCTAGGGCTGCCCTAACCAAATAGCACAAACTGAAAGGCTTAGACAACAGAAATGTATTGTCTCACAGTTCTGGAAGCTCAAAGTCCAGATGAAAGGTGTGGGCAGGGCCGTGCCCCCTGCGTGTTTCCCTCTGAAGGGAGGGGTCCGTTCCAGGCCCCAGTCCTGGCTTCTGGTAATTCCTTGCTGTGTGGTGTTCTCTCTGCATCTGTCTGTCCAAATTTCCCCCCTTTTAATAAGGACACCAGTTGTATTGGGTTCAGGCCCACCCCAATGACCTCATTTTAACTCGATTACCTCTGTAAAGACCTTATCTCCAAATAAGGTCCCATTCTGAGGTACTAGGGGTTAAGACTCCAACGAATCCTTTTTTGGAGGACACAGCGCAACCCATAACACCTACTTGGCCACGAATAGCTCTCAAGTTTTTCTGTCTTACAATCTTCACTATTAGAGACTAGGTTCTTTTTCAATACCTGGGGAAGAATTCTAAGTGGTCCGTCTCTGATCAGGTTCTGCTCCCCTCAAGGGCAACTGGGGCCCCCAGAACTGTAATTGACCCAGCTTCATTAAGTTGCCGGTCCTGAGCCAGTCAATGATGACCAGGGAGTCAGGGTCCTTTAAGAATATGACAATTCTCATAAGACCCATGTATCTACAGATCAGCTAATTAATGCTGGGGACAAATCACCCCCAAATGGTAGTGGTATATAACAAAGGACCCATTCTCGCTCATACCCTACATCCACTGGGGACAGTAGAAGTGGTGGGGGCGTGGGGTTTCTTTTCATCCCCCGGGGATCTAAGCCAATAGACCCTCTGGGGCTGTGTGATCCCACCTGTGCCTGCAAGCCAGCGAGCCAGAGTGGTTGCCAGACAGCACTGTTGACCCGCAAGACCCACGTGATGGGAGCAGTGGGAACAGTGGTTCCCAGAAGCCGGGAGATGCTCTCCCAGTCTAAGATGGGGTGCTACCCAGTGGACGTGTGGGCAAGCACTCCAGTGGCCTCTCAGGCCAAAGGAAGGGCAACTGGGAAGACGGTGAGGTGTTCAAAGCACCTCGGTCTGGCTGGAGTGCAGAGGGTCTGAGGTGAGAGCGGCCAGGCTGGACGGTGAAGAGGACTGCCTGCTCTAAGGCAGGGTTTGGATTTTGTCCCAAAGACAGTGGGGCACCAACCAGACTTTGAAGCCAGGAGCAGCGGGTCAGACTTGCACTTTAGGAATGGCACTGGAAGCGTGGTCATTTGAGGGAAGGAACGGGGGTGCACTCAACCTGCACAGAGCTCAGGTCCCCCCCGGGAGTTGCTGGTGCAATCGCCGGGAGCCGGCGCCTCTCTGGTGTGGGAGTACAGTTAGTGATGAGCGATGCAGCAAGGGTGGCTTCGGGAAAATGCTGCCATCTGCCCTGGGTCCTGAAGGAAGACGAGGAGCCAGCGGACGTAGAAGGAGGGGAGGCTTTGCAGGCTGACCACAAAGCCAACCAAAGGCCCGGAGAGCTGGGAGCACTCCAGTGGTTGAGAACAAGTGTGTGGGTTTATCCTGCTTGTTCAAATCCCAGAATCTTTTTAAAAGCTTTTATTTATTTATTGGAGAGAGTGAAAGAGAGTGCACGAGTTGGTGGGGGGGAGCAGCAGGCAGAGGGAGGGGGAGAAGCAGACTCCCCGATGAGGGAGCCCAACTCAGGGCTCGATCCCAGGACTCTAAGATCATGACCTGAGCAGAAGGCAGACGCTTCACCAACAGAGCCACCCAGGGTCCCTGAGATCCCCAAATTTTTGATGAGGGGCTTGAAGGGTGCACGATAGTTAAGTAAAAGCAAGTTTGAGAAAATTGAGAAAACACCTGACTGATACCACAGATTCCATCAGGTTGCTTTTTAGCACTTGCAGCCGTTGGAGAATGGTTTGCTCCCCACAAGCTCTTGCTTTATGCCACACATGAACTCTGTCTTATAGGAGGCATTCTTGCGCGTCCCGTAAGCACAGGATCTTTCTCTGGTGGGAGGCCAGTATCTTCCGTCTTACTTCCGGGCAGGTGTGCCCTGAGACACACCCCTGCTCCACTCCGCCTTCTCTCTGACAAACATCCCTACAGTCACTCGGGTCTTCAATCCTTTCAAAGACAAATCTCCATGTGCTGTAGGTCTGGGCAGCTCACCTGCGAAGGACTCATGAGTCCTCGCTTGCCAAGGCTAGCATTGAGAAACCCCAGAGGAAGCACCGCAAGACAGAACCCTGAGTGGGAATCTGGATAAAACTTGTAGACCACGAAGTGGCAAATGAGCTCCTCCAGCTTCCCTGTGACACTAACGTGTCCTCACCACGAGTCTGGGGCTGGCTCACTGGCCCCACGGAGGACCTATAACAAAAGTCTTCGGGCCTTCATGAATGAGGATGACCAGTTAAAAATTCATGAGAAGATTACATAAAACCATTTGCTGCCTTTATTTCCCCCTGTGCGCATTAAAACATGCAGCTGCTCGACACGAAACATTGCGTTGCCCTGTGTGGCTCGCGGACTGGTCCTGCACGTGGCAGGTGGAAAGAATGTGGGGTCGGAGGGAAAGTGAAAGGAGCATGCCCACCCAGGGAGCTCCACCTGGCTCTGAGCACGACCGTCCAGATCTTTCCACCCTCTTGACTCACTCTCTGAAAGAGGTGCTCTTCTGTGTATGCAGTTCACCCTGTTTGGGGTGTGTGTCTCTGTGTGTGTGTTTTTCTTTTTAATCTGAAAAGTGGTCTTTGAGTCCGCAAGCAGCAGCTGCAGCTGCCAAAATTAAAATGAAATCGCCTGCTTCCTTTAGTCCTTAGGGAGAAAGCCTTAAAAAAAAAAATCCATATTCTAAATGGACTCTGGAATGTGGTGAATGTCCTCTTCTCTCCCTCTTTATTTCAACAAGGTTCCTGGCTTTGCTTTTCTCTGGAATTGGGGGAAAGAAGGAAATTAACTGCTACCGAGCTTTTATCCCAGCCCCACACACTCTGCCAGGCTGTCCCAACTGCACAAGCCAGTGTTTGAATCCAGTTGGATGCTTCATTTCTTTTCCCGCTGCCGAGCGCCCTCCTGTATCCTGTTAGATAGATCCCAGATCCCTCAACCTGGTCCAATTCTGACCGGAGACCTGGGAGGCTTGGTATTATTAAGATGTTATTGAAAATGTTGGCACATATAATTGGCTTAGATTAGAAACCAAAGTTCTTAGCAGGGTAACAAGGTGAAGTCGTCTGTACCAATGATTGCATGATAATGAGACGGTTTTGAGACGATCGGATGTGCTCTTGAAGGTGTTGCTTCAAAGCCACTCTTCAAACCAGGCTGGGAAAATAAAATCCCACAGGAGCTGAAGCCTCTGTGGTTTGTTTGGATCTTAGAACAAGGTGACTAAGGGAGAAAGGGATAA
The DNA here is from genome assembly GCF_017311325.1 of Ursus maritimus. Taxonomy (NCBI): domain Eukaryota; kingdom Metazoa; phylum Chordata; class Mammalia; order Carnivora; family Ursidae; genus Ursus; species Ursus maritimus. The sequence continues at coordinate 13,463,376 of NW_024424008.1, read as the reverse complement.
CCGTGCTCTGGGAAGTGAAGGTACAATAGTCACTGACTTCAAGGAGGTCCCAGGCTGGTGAAAGGGAAAGACATGCGGACCAATAATTAAAAGACGTTGGTAATAAAAACTAGGTCAAAGATACAGACCACTTGCTATAGTTTCAGCTTTTTTTCCTCCAAAAATCCATTTCTTCAGCTGGGACTTTGTGAGGACGAGAGCCACCTCACGGGGAGAGCAGTGCCCAGAATGCTGAACATGAAAAGAGGAGAAGAAATTATTTTATGTGCTTATGTCTGTGCCAAGGGTCTGCCATTTAGCCTAATCCCTTATAATCATCCCTGTTTAATAATGAGGAAATGTAAGGAGCTCAGTGGTTTGCCCCAGGCTGCAGAGCCGGTAATTGGGTGCGGTGAGATCCGGACCCCTCGATTTGCTTCTAAAGCCCCTGCTCTTCCCGTCGCACGAGGCTTCCTCTAAGAACGTATGCACTCTTGATTGTCAGGTGTATACAGCCTACCATGACCTGTAGTTAGGAAGTCTTTTTTCCCTCCTAGAAAAAAAACCCAAGTTTTAAGAGCAGGCATCTTTTGTTTAAAAAGGACTTTATTTACTTATTTATTTGAGAGACAGAGCACAAGATCGAGAACACACGAGTAGGGGGAGGGTCAGAGGGAGAAGCAGACCCTCCGCCAAGCGGGGAGCCTGACGCAGGCTCGATCCCAGAACCACGGGATCATGACCTGAGGTGAAGGCAGACGTTTCACCGACTGAGCCACCCAGGTGCCCCTAATAGCAGGCGTCCTGATGGGAGCGATCCCTGGTCATCTCCAGGCTGTGGCTATGACAACCCAGTTCAGGGGTACTGAGTCCTCTGGGCAATCCTCCCGAGCAGTGGAGCCAGCCCAGAGTGTAGAAACGCTTGGGCCTCACGGACATTGTACATGGCCCGAGCAGATTCCTGGCTATTCCAAAGATGCTCCACCCGGGCTCCCGGGTCCGCTGCCCCTGCTCCCATGACTTAGCGAAGAAGGGAAGGACAAAAGCAGCACTCCCCTCTAAAGGGAGAGGATGGTCTCCTGCTACCTTTGAAATTCTCTGCAAGAGACAGCCGTCTGTGGTGATTGGGACTCTGCTCAAGGCATTGTCTTAGCTCATTGATTTGTGGTCACTTTGGGGAAAACGAACAGAAGCAAAGGTGCTCTGTGCTTCATTCCACCTGGGCCTCTTAAAGGCAGTCCAGGAAACGATCACATTCTGCCCACCGTAGGGTAGGCAGGAAGGTGCTCTGGAAGCAGAAGGTGTACTGAGAGGATCAGAGTTCGGGTGTCCTGTGCTGGGTCTCAGCACGCTTTATGGCTCAACTGGAAAGAAAAAGAACAGGGTTTAAATTTCGTCTCCACCACTTCCTAGCTGGGGGATTAGAGGCAAGCAGCTTAAATTCCCTGAAGTCTCCTTTTCTTGCCTGCAAGTCTGGAAGGATAATGCTTGCCTACCACGGTTGTTTAGAAGGTTCCGTGAGATCAAATACCAGCCGGCCCCTAACACTCGGCCCAATGCTTGGCATGCAGTGAGGAACTTCCTCTCCCTCTAGCTCATGCTGTGCCAGCCTTGCCAAATTCCTCTTCTTACAGCAGATCTCCAGTCCTGTCTCATCTCTGCTCAACTGCCCTTAGTGGCTCCTAATTACTCACTGAGTAACAGCCGTCCTCTCTGGCTCGGTGTTCAGGGCCCTGCTTGTTGGAGCCCACGTCACCTGTCAGGTGCATCGTCCTCCACTTCCCTCCACAGAGCCCACATCCGGGGAAGCTGGGCTACACGCCTGGCATGCTTTCCCCTCCAGTGCTTTACTCCCTGGTACAGAGTACGTGCCTTGACCCCAGGCTGCCCGCCTGACACAGTCTCTGATGCCAGGCTGAGCTGAAAAGGTCTGTTGTCCAGTGAACGCTCCCTGAGCTGTCAGCCACCCTGGTCTCTTCCTTCCTCTGTCCCCCTCGCTGGCCTTCATCTGTATCTCTTACAAAATGGCCAGGCCTTATCGTTCCTGGCAGGGCTGTGAGCTTCCGGAGGGCAGGATCTGCTTCCAAGTCATCAGTGGGTCCTGTATGACACCTCGCCCTCCGTACATGAACGAGTGAGTGAGTGAGCAAGGGAAGGAATAAATGAAGGCTCCACTGCCTTCCGAGCTGGGTTTCCCCTCCATCAAATGCTAGTTACGTAAGCACCTCTGAGATGGTCAGTCCACCCATGAGCCTTTTCCTTTCACTCATTTTGGCCTTTGTTGGAAGTACTTCAAAAAAGAGGGAATTCAGGGATGTGAATTGAAGAGAAAATAAACAGGAGAAAAGGAGTTGAGGTTTTCCCTAAAGCCCTGGCCAAGAGGAAGGTGGAAGGGGGAGGTTAACTAGTCCCTCGGCTTTCCTAAGAGGGGGAGGGACCCTAAGACTCAGGCCAGGGTCCAGCGCACAAGCTGTGGCCTGAAGCTATGGGGGCAGAGTGGAATTTTAAGACAAGAGAGAGGGGTTTGAGGGAGACGCTGAGTATTTTGTCTGAGTCACTGCCTTTGGCCAAGACCCCGGCTGGACCCTTGCCGGCAAAGCCAAGAACTCTGAGTCCTAAAACCCACCAGATGCTGGGCCCGTGGGGCGAGGCCCACACACAGGAGAAGGAGCCTCTTACTATGCCCATTGTAACAGAAAAACAATCTCCGCGAATCTCCGAAACTTTGGTAGGGATGCTTGCAATGACCAAGGCGTGGTGAATAGAAGTTAAGGGCATGGTAGCCATGACTGCTCTTTTAGGATGCCTGAAATGGTAGTCCTGTGCTCTGTGGAGTACCGCCTGTTTCTTACTACAGGGCCTGTAGGGTGGTTTCTAAAGGCTTTTCTTGCTGTGCCTCTAGGTTGTGTCAATTCTGTTCCTGCCCGACAGGTCTTCTGTTCTGGGGTGTTCGGGAGCCTGACCTGTGAGGACGGGGAAGGGGATAGTCTGCACTTGGGCCTGGTCCGTGTTCTTGCCTGATACAGGTCCTCTTTGATCAGAATAACAATTTACGATAGAGAAACAGGAAATTCAGATGAAGCTAGCAAGATGTCACACTTCAGAAAACTGTGTTTTTAATAGAGATGACCACTAATTCCTCACCTTATAATGAACAATCTTGTCTTCTTACCTAGGCTCCTACCTATATTTGGCAAATAGGTATTCAGGGAATTTCTAAAACGTAATTTTTACCTCAAATGCCTAAATGCACCCTTCATGCCTTCTTTTTCAGCCTCGTGCATCTTTTGTATAAAAAGGCATGTGCGATGTTTTCAGTGGGTGTGGTGGTTGGTCCAGGAGACAGTAAACAGATCTTGGGTCTGCGAAGGCCTGTGTTCAAATTTCATTCCCCATCCTGCGATGACCTGAAGGAGATGACGTAAAACCTTTTTTAAAAATTTTTTCACGTCTAGCTTTTTATCTTTTTTTAAGATTTTATTTATTTATTTGAGAGATGGAGAGTAAGCATGAGCAGAGGGAGAGGCAGAGGGAGAAGCAGACTCCCCACTAAGCAGGGAGCCTGATGTGGGGCTCGATCCAAGGACCCTGAGATCATGACCTGACCTGAAGGCAGACATTTAACCAACTGAGCCACCCAGGTGCCCCGACTTAACACCTTTGAGCTTCCCCTTACTTTTCTTTTGAGTAGGGTAGCATTTCTTTTACTCGTTTCATCAACCTTTATTGTGTGCAGGTATCTCCTTAGGCACTGAGATCACAGATGAATCAAATTCACCGTCGTAGAATTCTAGGGGCAGAGAGGACCTCACCGGTCACCAGGTTCAGAGTTTCCCTGTTTCATACGAGGGAACATAGGCTCAAAGAGAGGATGAGGTTTGCTAGAGGTTGCAGTGTGACACGCGTGTGTGCCAGAGCCAGAACTCTTGTGTGTGAGGAGCTCGGCCCAGATGACTCCCAACACACCCATGTGGTATATCCCAGGAAGGTCGCCATTTTATAGGGCCGGACACTAAGGGCCGAGGAGGTTTAGTGATGCATTTATTTGCCTGGTGAATCAATGATTGAACTGTTGAGGGGGGCCAGGGCCTCGCACCCACCCTTTCTCCCCCATCCTCTATCACCCACCTCCCCCAGAGCACCTTTGCTCCAAGTCCTTGCGGGGCACTAGGGTCGTAAAGAGAACTAATCTGCAGTCCCTGCCCTTGAGGGGTTTGGTCAGACAAGACCATTACTCCCACAGCCCAGGATAAGATGGGGAAACCGAGGAAGGTATGCCAGAGCTGCCCAGGAAAGCTGCAGAAGGAAGTATATTCTGGTGGGATTCACAGGGTATTTGGGACCCCCACCCCCACCCCCAGCTGCTTCTCTTCCTTGCTGTAGGATCAGGGACAAGCCCCTCCCCCCACTGGCATGTGTTTGCAATGACTGCTGGGGAGAAATCTGTGGGAAAGGGTCCAGGGCATCTTGCCACCTCACTCAGTAGGGTCTGTGTTCTCTGCTTCAACAGAAAGGATCCTTCCCTGTCGTCCAGGATCCGATGGCCCTGGAGAGAGGGCTGCAGGGCCCAGGGACACAGCTGACTCTTCAGAACGTGCTGACATGGAGCCAGGTCAGTCCCGTTGTCTGCTCTGATTTTCTGTGTCATCAGTTGCAAACCTGTGGTCTTAACAAGAAATGCCATCTTGGAATCTGAAACCATGCATATTTTTTGGTTGAACGCTCTGGCCACTAAGCGGCATGGGGAGTAGCAGGAGGGTAGGCCAGAGTGGAGGTATCCTTTCTGGGGAGCAGATGCAGTAGGAGGAGTGGTGGGTGCTGGAAGCCCAGCCAGCAGCCAGCACGGGGGGAGGGCAGGACAGGCAAGGCCTAGGCATCCAGGTGGGATGTAACGTGGGCGCGGGCAGTGGAAAGCACCGTGCAGGTCCGGGACCACGGGGGCAGCAGTGGCCATCAGGATCATTCCCGAATCCGGAAGACCAGGGGCAGGGTCCAGAGTTTGATGGTTACACGTTGAGCTGAGCTGGAGTGGATCAGAGGCATAGTTGAGAGTGTGGCAGGAGGAGGTGAGTGGGTGGCAGCCCGGACTGGGGGTTGGAGGCCAGGTCCAGCCGGCCAGAACGGCCCTCTCGAGGCTTGTCTTCATACTGCCGTGTAGAGGAACTATGACATAAATGGTACAAAGCACCTGGGTTGTGTCATGGAAATGGAAGGATGCTTCACGCTAGAGAAGGTAGCATCCTAATGGAGGCTAGGTCGTGGTGAAGAAGGCTGAAGAGGCACAGGAGCCAGGACTCAGGACCCAGGAGCCAGGGCGCGAGGCCTTTAGTGAAAACCTACTGTGAACCAAGCACTTTTTCTTATCCTCCAAGCACTCTTGCAAGGTGGACGTGTGAGTCTCGCTAGGCTCAGTTGTGCTCCAGTAATAAATGAACTCTAGAATCTAGATGGCTCGACACGGCACAAGCGTATTTCTTGTTCCTGCTCCGCGTCCAGCCGAGGGCGGTGGAGGACTCTGCTCTCCCGAGCGACGCCGGACAGGCTGATGAGAACTGCTGGGTTGTAGGGATACCGCCTGGAGCATCTGGCCACCTTGGTCTCTGCTGGTGAGGCAGAGAACCAGAAGACTGAGAGCTGGCCCATAAACGCTTTGGTCCAGAAGTCACCCACAGCCTGTGGGCATGGTCCTGCCTGACTTCTAGGGCTCTGGGAAATGTGGGGAAAACCAGGTTATTGGATGTAACTGTCTCTGCCACAGAAGATATTATTTCTGTCTAAGAGGCAAGAAAATCGAGGTGCAGAGAAATTAACTGTGTTGTCTGAGATCTTCCAGCTAGAAAGTGCTAAAGCCTAGATCTTACATAACCTCTGATTCCGTCATTTATTTGGCAATTCAACAAAGGCATACTGATTCCGAAAAGTAAGGCTGGCACCAAGCTAGGCTCTGCAGATATCCCAGGGAACGAAAGCAGAGGTCGCTTCTGCTCTCAGCCTGAAGAATGTGTAAGTACAAACCAGGAGGAGCGCTCATCCATGCAGACACGGCCGTCTGAGGAGAGCTGTTAACACTATTAGCTTTTCGTATAGAAGGATGGGTAAAATGGGGTCACGTTTATTGAGGCATTGTGCCAAGTACTTGATTTACGCCTCTCATTGAACTCAGGGAGCCCCTCGAGGTAGTCCTTTCCATCCCATTTGTGAGATCAGAACACTGAGACCTACTCAGTGAGGTAAGCTAACTAAACTAAAGGTGAGCTCATCGATCCTAACCGTGCTCGCTTGTAAACGTGAATGGCAGAAGAACACATTGAACCTTGCCACCCCCACTTCATGGAAACCCAGGAACTATGCTCTCCCCTTCCTCCTCTAAACTCTGCATCCCGGCCTTTCTCCTGTTGGTTCCCGCAGCATCCTCCTGGGTGTCATATGTGAACATGGTGTTCAGCGACAGGAGAGGGAGCGTTGCAGAGGCCAGACACTGGGTCGGTCCCTCATCCCGTGCTGGTGCCGCCCGTAGAGCTGGGCCCACAGCACGGCTTGTTGAACTCAAGGGAGGAGGGAAGCCATTGCAGAAATATAGGTAGTGGGATCTGAGTCTGGTAGGATGGGGTCGAATCTGAGCCCTGGCACAGGCTCATCCTTCTGTCTAGAATGTTCTTTCTCTCTCTGGCCTCATCTCCCCTCGTCCCTCCCATTGCACACTGTGTTATATGTACACTGTCCATCACTTATATACATCACCATGTATGTCCATCACTTCGCTCCCCCCCTCAGCTCGTGGGACCACCTCCTCTGTCCCCACACTGGTCTAAGCCATGGTCTCGTGCCTGGATTATCGCAGTGGGCTCCTCATGGGGCTCCGCTTCCGCCCTTCTCTCTGGGACTCTGGCACCGGTCAGATCGGATCAATTCTCTGCTCCAAACCTGCTGTGTGCCCCCATCTTTGGCAGAGGAAAAGCCAAAGGCCTCACGGTGACCCACTAGGACCTAAATGAGCCCACCCGTCTCCTGTCCGACCCCATCTCTTCTGTGCACCCCTCACTCACGCCGTTGGCCTCTTCACTGTGCCTTGAACCATGAACACACTCCCACCTCAAGACATAAGGCATAGATGCCTTTTCTCCGGTCTTGGGGAAAGCTCTCCAGGCAGAGCAGCGGCAGGGAACAGACCGCCACATCTCATCCAAGTGGGCGGAGCACGCATAGGCTGAAATGTGCCAAACACAAGTGTCTGCTGCTCGGGGAGCGGCAGGAGGCCTGTCCTCACCACCCCGTGCGAGGGGCCACCCTCCCAGTCCAGGCCTTCCTGTGCCCTGTTCCATCTGCTCGTGTCCATGTGACACTTCTCTCCACCTGTGGCATCATCTCTTACTCTGTAAGCTTGGCTGTGGTCTGTCTTCCCCATTGGGACAGAAGCTCCATGAGGGCAGGGATTTACTTTGGACTGTTCCCTGCAGTGTTCTTCCTCCCGGAACAGGCACTCGGTAAGCACATACTGAATGAGTGAATGAAGAAACATACTTTCACATCAGGTTCCACATCGATATTTGCTTACATGCTATTGTTTACACCCTCGTGCTTTTCTATATGCTATTCCAAACCCTTCCTGGAATGGCCCCACTGCCCTTCTCCCCCAGCTAACCTCTTGCTCTTTCTCACTCACTCTGCCTGCCCAGGAGGGCCCAGTGCCCGTAGCAACACACAGCCTGGGCATTATCTTGCCATCCCCATGAGCCCTGGGATGTCAAGGGCAAGTGCAGCATCTTGTCCTCAAGCTGCTCCCCCCCCCATGCCTGGGGGACAGCTCGAGTCCTGCTACTGTTTGCTGGCTTGAGCGAGGTGGACCAGAGCACCATGCAGAATTGCAGTCCAGGGGCCACTGCTTTCCTCCCCTGCATGTCACCTCACCCACAATCAGGAGGCAGGGAGCCCTTGCTGCCAATTCAGTCTCCTCCTGCTTAACGCCTGCCTCAGAGATCAGGAAGATGAGGCAAATGGGACACTAATGAAATGCAGAGAGAAAACTAAATTGGGAGGTGTTGCAAACACTGAGGAGGAGGGAGACTGATTTAAAAGGATCTCACCAGGGTGGGAGGGGGAGTGCAGTGCGGGAGTGCGGAGCCCTGGAGTTAGTGTCCCATGCCCACCTCTGACACCTGTGTGTGGGGTGGCCTGCATGATCCCTTTAGCTCCAGGGGCTTCACTTTTCTGACTTTAAATTAGGAGTCTTTTAATTGATTGACTCATTTGTTCATTCCAGCCTTTCCACCAACTTGCCAAAAAAGATTTGAGTGGGTTAACAATCTTAACTTCATTAATTAATTAAGACCAAGAGCATTTAATGCAAAATTAAGGTAAAAGGTAAGAGAGAAAAAAGGGAAGGCGAGGGGGCACCTGGGTAGTTCAGTCAGTTAAGCATCTGCCTTTGGCTCAAGTTGTGGGGTCCTGGGGTCCTGGGATCAAGTCCCATATTGGGCTCTCTGCTCTACAGTGAGTTTGCCTCTCTCTCTCTCTCTCTCTCTCTCTCTCTCTCTCTGTGATCTCTCTTGCTTTCGCTGTCTCTCAAATAAATAAATAAAATCTTTAAAAAAAAATGGGAAGGGGAGAAGAAAAATATTTCCAGGGCCTCTCAGAGAGGGGGTTCTGGGAAAAGGGTTACAGGTGAGGTGCTGGTTGCTGATGACCTTTAGGGATGGAAGAGTTCTGGTCAAATGGTAGTGGTGATGACCAGTGTTTCAGAGCATTTCACAACTGCTGTGTGATCCTTCAGTTATAGGCATTGTCTGCTGTGTGCCAGGGACGCTCACAGGGCATTTTTTCTCTGTTTCATTGAATGTTCACAGTGCCCTGCAAGATGGTCTTTGAAAAGCCCATTTTCCAGATGAGACGACTGAGTCTCTGAGACACTGGTCGTCTCTTCAGGAAATGGTGCTGGGATGATGGCAATCCACATGCAAAAGCATGAAGTTGGACCTTTCCTCACACTACTTCATAGCTCAAGCTATAAACCTTGGAAGAAAGCATAAGCATAAATGCTCATGACCTCAGATTAGGCAGGCAGTGGTTAGTCACACACAAAAAGGAGGGAAAAAATACATAAATTGGACATCATCAAAATTAAAAATTTTTGTGCTGCAGAGAACACCATATGGGAAGTGAAGATGAGCCTGGAATGGGAGAAAATATTTGCAGCCATAGATCTCACAAGGGATTTGTATGCAGAATATATAAAAAACTCTTAAACTCAGCGATAAAAAGACAAAGGGCCTAATTCAAAAATGGGCAAAGAGTTTGAATAGGCATTTCTCCAAAGGAAACAACAGAAATGGCCAATAAGCACATCAAAAGATGTTCCACATTTTTAGTCATCAGGGAAATGCCAATCAGAGCCATTGAGTTACTTGTGTGGGCCCTGCCTTCCTAACAGCGAAGTCTCCTGAACACAGCTCCCCAAGCTTGGGGAAGAGGGGCTGCTAGTGAGAGGCCTGGTCTGCCACTAGGGTTTTCACAGGGAGAGGAAGGAAAGGGAGGGACAGAGAGAGGCAGGCAAGACAGAAGGGTTCAGCCAGGGGCAGACTGCCTGTGGGCTCTTTTCCCAGTAATGGACAGAAATTGCCATCTGAGAAGGCTTCCCAGGGCCAGTTATGCCCTGGCCCTCTTCACGGTAAGACCTACAGCAGCAGTTCTCAAACTCTCTGGTTTCAAGACCCTATTTGACTCTTCCAAATTATTAAAGACCCCAAAGGGTTTTTATGTGGATTATCTCTATCAAAATTTGTCAAACTAGTAATTAGCACTGAAAAAAAAACATTAAAATCATTATTTATAGTTTATTTAAAGTAATAATAATAAAGCCTTACGTTAACATAAGTAACACATTTTTATGAAAATGACTTTTCCACAAAAAATAAGCAAAAATTGTATAGAGTGGCATTGTTTTACATTTTGGCAAATCTCTTTAATATTTGGCTTAACGGAAGATATATCTGTTTCTGCATTCAATCTGGAAAACTCCCCTGTATACTGATAAGAGAACAAGGATGAAAAGGGCAATATTTTAAGTAGTCTTGACCTCACCGACTTCCCGGAAGGGTCTCAGGGACCTACAAGGATCCCTAAGCTACACTTTGAAAGCTGGGCACGAGAAGTAAGGTCCTTGCCAGAGTCCAGCAGAGTGTAGAAGAGGTCATCCGTCAGCCTAATAAAAACAGAAAGAGAAGTGAGGACAGTCTGAGGGGAGAGGCAACAAGAATCCACCTGGACTGAAGCCTGGCTGCCCTGGGGAGGCCTCCGGCCTCAGGCCTTTTGCACATGATATTCTCTTGGCCCAGAGCGCCTTCTCCATCTTGGTCTATTGGCAAAATCCTCCTTGTGCTTTAAGGTTAACTTTGGACACACCTGCCTCTGGAAAGCCTTTCTTACCATCCCTAACATCCTCACGGCTGGGCTAAGCCCTCCTCCACACCCAGCACCCTGATGGGGCCACCAGGGTGAGCATTACAGCAGGGGAGCAGCTGGGAGGTTGAGACCTACTGGTGAGGTAGGGAGAGGAGCTGGGGCCTTTTGTTCTTCTTGTTTAAGAAGCGAGAAGCCACTGGAAAGTTTTTCACAGGCATCTGCTTGATGGTGTACAAATTTATATGTACAGAGAACAGCAGTCACCAAAGCGAAGATAAAAGTCATCGGCTACTAATTCTAATTCACTAGTGAATAAAGTAATGCCAGCAATCTAGAAGAGAATGGGAAATGAGGAAGAAGAAGGAGGAATGAAACTAACAGCTAATCGAGCACTCTGTGCCAGGCGTGCCTCATGTTTATGTAATCGTCAGAGCAGTTAGGGGCCTCTTCCCCATTTTACAGATGAACAAACTGAGGCACCCTTCTCCCACCCCTCCCTAAGGAGCCCTAAGCGGCAGAACTGGGATTCAGACACAAGTCAGTCTGCTTCTAAAGCTCGTGATTGCTTTTACCACCACACCACGTGGGCCTGGCATCATGTGTCTGACCTCGGGTGTTTACTGCTATTTAGAAATGCGTTTCTACCACTGCTTTCCAAATACAACGGTTCGCCCTTGGAAAGTTGAACAAGAACACCGGTTATGCCTCTTTTTTGTTCCTTTTCGAGTCTACTGTGGCAGCTTCCCGGCACACAGCCGACAGTCCGGAATCCCCGCTTTTGTATTGCTTACTTTCCATAGAAGGCATGACTGCAGTGGAGATATTAACCCAGCGGAGATACTCAGGGGTTACCGCATGGTCAGGCCCTGCCCGGAACTGTCCCTCCTGGTTGGTAATGGGAACCTGGGAGGTCACAGGGCTGGGAGCAGATATGTCGCTCTTCTCTGGATCAGGTTGGAGAAATAATCCTATGCGGCACACCCTAGCTCGTCAACAAACGCTCCGTGCGGCAAACCAGGCTGGTGAGGCTGAGTGGACCAATTATGTCAGGGAAGCAAGGGTGAAGGAACCGTCGTGAACTCTTACTGTGGGGTAGTCTCTACGCTAGACACACTGCGTGTTTTCACCCTCATGATGAAAACCTTTCTGTTTGGGGTCAATGAAATAGGAGTGGCCCATTTTCCAGTGCCCAGACCGAGACACAGAAAAGGATCTTGCTCAGGGACATGGGTGGCTAGGTCGTGGGGGAGCTGGGGTTTGAAGCCGGGTCTGTTTAGGAACATCACACTGTCCTCCCCGTGTGGAGAAAATGCGGAGTCTGGTTCCAGCAGGGTGGTTCGTGGGGCTCAGCGGCCACCGAAACCCTTGCACTGGGGTCAGGCTTGTGCTCCCCAGACTGTCTGTCCTCCCTGGTTCCTCTTCTCTGCCTGAGTCTGCACCTTCAACTTTGACTTGGAGCACCTGGAATGGCCAGCCCTCCACCAAGCCACCACCACCTTTCAGCACCAAGTGTCAGCTTCGTCAGAGTCCCTGGGCCACTTGAGCTTAGGGAGGATGAGATCGGAGGAGCCGGTGACTTACGAAATCCAAAAGGTGTCACAGATACAGCTCGAAACCCAAGAGTGCCCTGTGGGCTCAAAAACAGAATCCCTCTAGGCAAGCACTTCTGGTCCCAGCCTTCGATGCTTCTTTGGGAAGCCGGGTGTGGAATTCTGCTCTTCCCTGAGGCCTGCCGAGCTTGGGGTTCACAGAGTGACACACCACTGCTCCAGATGTGGCTGTCCTTCTGACACGCCTTTAATATCCTTGTTTACCTGTCCCCATCCTCGGGGGGTACTGCTGCTTTGCGGTCCAGGGTATGCAGAATGACCACAGAGCCACAGACAAGCCGAATGCCTCGTTTATTTCCACGTGGGAAGGTCAGTGTCATTATCCTCGGTGGCTTCAATGACCAAATCCTCCTCATGGTAGGGCTCACTTCCTCTTGGTAACAGCCGCGTCTTCGGCTGCACATCTCAGTGGCCAGTTCAGCCAGAGCAGCGGATCGTGGCCCGGAGGCCCTTCTCCAAGGCTGTGGACCGCCATCACTGCACTGCCTTGACTTCCCTGTGGGGAAGCGGATGTCTTTAGACCTCTTCTCCCCCCACCACTTTTGTGAAAGTTCCCTTGGTGGAAAAGAACAGCAAGTCAACATCTATGAGCACAGAATCGTTTGCCTCTTTGGATTCTAACCATGGTAGAAAAGCCGAGTGTGCAGAAAACACTCCAGGGGTGAGAACAGACATTTGTTGAATACCTATTACATGTCAGCCACTGAGCTAGGCATTTCACGGTCCATTTCCCCCTCCCAACTACCGGTGAGGTAAGCATTGTTATTTCTGATTCACAGATGGGGCCGTGGAGCCTCACAGAGGGTCAGGGACTTTCAATCACGCAGGTGGGAAGTGGGGGAGCCTGGAACTGCATCAAGGTCATCTGCTGCAGGACCCGACTTCTCCCCACTGGGTTGAAAACAGTAACGGGAACCACAGCAGCGAGAGCTACCATCGGAAGCACGCTCGCTCCCCTCCGGACTTGTATTAGCTCATTTCAGCCTTTTGTGACAACCCAGGGATGCTAGGCACTATTATCACCCCATTTTAGACCTGAGGGACCCAAGGTACAGAGAAGTGCTTTCGGAATGAAAACTTTTCCAAAGGGTATCCGGAAGGTGAGGCACAGCCATCTGTCACTGTTTGCTGCTCTATCATAAATAGCTCTTGTCTAAAATAAGCACGGGTCTTGTTCATGTTTGCTTATTGATAATTAACTTCACGGTATTCTTATGTCCCCGCTGGAATGGCTGTTCCAGTCACTGTTGACAGCCTCTGCGGGCCACTGAGCTGCCCCTTGCCGTGGGAGACTTCCCATAGGTCAGAGAATCCGAGTCCTGGATCCCAGATGTTAAGAGTCCAGAGCATAGAATCCAGAATCAGACAGGTGGAGACCAAGCATGGCCTACCAGCTCTGGACTCTGGGCCAGTTACTCTCTGCCTCAGTTTCCTAATATGTGAATTGGGTATAATAAGAGCCCATACCTCAGTGGGCAGTTGCAAGGATAAAAATCCTGTAAAATGCTGATAGTCAAGGGTAACACAAAAAACAGGTGCCCCATGACTGTGACCTGTTGTAGCCTACATTAGTTTATAGAGATGGACTCATGAGGTCATCTGGTTCCACCCTTTCACTTGCAGATGAGGAAGCTGAGGCCCAGAGATAGGCAGTGACTGGCCTAAGTCACACAGCATTTTAGTTTTCTGATTCCCAATAAACACCCAAGTTTATTCCAAAACCGTAAGCCAGATTTTTTTTTTATAATGATTTTTTATTATATTATGTTAGTCACCATACAGTACATCCCCGGTTTTCGATGTAAGCGTAAGCCAGATTTAGAACAACAGTCTGGAGGAGCCCATAATCAGCCTTCCCATTTCTAGAAGTTTCAGTTGTTATCTTTCAGTCTGCTTTATCTTCTTTCATAGTCTGTTCTTTGTTTATACTTTCACTGCTTTGACATATTTCTTTAAATATTGTACACGTTTATCTCATTTTCTGCATCTGATCATTTTAGTACCTGTAGCATTCCTAGGTCTGGTTGATTTGTTCATTTTTTCTTCTCTCTCTTGCTCGTGGTGGCTTTTCCCTCACGTGCTCTGTGATTTTTTAAATTGTAGATTTATGATTGCTAAAACTTTGTGGGATTCCTTTGAGGCCTGAGTTGAAAATTCATTGCTCCAGAGAGGGTGTGCATGTGCTTCTGCAAGGTACCTGCAGGAACCACAAACTTGGGGTCACTTTAAACATTCAGCTTGAATTTTTTTGTTTGTTTTGTTTTCTTCTGGCCACAAAGTAATACATAGTCAAGTTCCAGACCCACCTGAGGGCCATTTTGTGATTGGAAATTCTCAGCCTTTTAAAATTTTTCCTTCCCCTCTGCCCAGGCCTAGGGTCCAGTCTCCTTACTGCCTCCTGCAGGGTGGGATTTTGTGCTTTCTGATTCACCCTTTCCCCAAGGGTTAACTGTCCCCTTTCTGAGTCTTAGCCCTAGTAAGAGTCTCAGTTTCCCTTCCACCTTCTGAAGGACTGTGCGTTTGCTTCCTTCCTTGGCTCTTTAAGACCAAAGGCCCCAGATCACTAAGATGTGGCAGATGTCCCCGGCCGGTCACCCACTCAGTGTTTGGGAAGCTCTGTGAATTCATGCTACCTCTTGGTTCGTTTGACCTCTGAGGGTTTCCTTGTGTGTCTTGTCTGCTTATCTCTACATGTAAGAATAAATGTGTTTGTTTAATCTGGCATTTTCCCATACACTGTGTTAGGGTGAGTTGTCAGTCCTACTGCTGGAAATAGAAGTGTGAAGTGGCCACCCCTGTCCTTCCTTTGTGTGAGCATGGACTTCATCAGTTAGGGGCTTTCCTGATTCTTACCGGTTGACAGTTTATCATATTTTTTTCTCCAAGGTCCACAAAGTGTGCCTGGAGAGCTGGGGGGAGGTTTGCATACCATAGGCCAAGCCCATCTCTTATAACATCACCTTCTCTCTGAGATCTCATCCTGTGCTCATCTCAGTCCCCACAGGGACCTTGATCAGGAACATAGATGTTCCCCAATGAAAGCTCTGGTTTCATGAAAGGTGCCCAGAGGGTACCACATCTGAAGGCATGGCTGCATGCTGTTGCTTGATCCAGCCATCCCTGATGTGGTCTTTGCTAACATGTTAACCCAGTGCAGCAGAGGCAGCACAAGCAATTTTAGATTCATTTGCCCATGAGTTCATTCATTCCACAGACATTCACTGAGCACCTACCACATGCTGTGGCCGTGTTAGTCTCTGGGATACAGAGATGGATAAGCCACAGTCCTTCCTCTTGTATACAAGGAGATTTACATGGACAGTAACCATAGAGTCTGACCATTGCTTTGGCAGCTAGAAACTGGAGGTGGAAAGGGGCTTAACCCAAACTCAGGTAAGGATGTCTGGGCAGGCTTCCCATAGGAAGTGGCAAGTGAGTCTAAAGGATGAGGAACAGATAGCAAATCTAGAAACAGAAAGGCCATGACCCTCAAAAGAAAACATGAATGCTCCCCTTGAGAAGAAATGGTCCAGCTAATTTTCCTTTCCTGCTCTTTGCCTGTGGGTAAGCCTTGCCCTCTTCCACTCTGGGGACAACACTCTGAGAACCACAGATATAATTCATACATTCTCAACAGGGGCACTATCATTCACAGGGGGGTGAAATTGGTTCGTGGAGGGTTGGGAGTGAAAGAAATCTTTATTACAAGGGTTTGTGATCCTCCAATGGACCAGAGTACATAAACAGCTAGATCGTAGATCTGCAATATTAACATTTATAGGAAAGGGAAGGGAGTTGGAAAAACAAATATCTATAAAGCCTTTTGGGTGGTGGGAGGAATGAAAAGAAAGGCCGAAAGCCACTCATGTAACTGTAAAAGCAGGTAGCATGACAGCCAGATACGCCTACATTCAAAGCTGGCTCCCTCAGTTAACAACCGGTATAACCTTGGACACAATTAATTAATTTCCCTGAACCTCAGTTTCCTTACCTGTAAAATGGGATAATAACACCTCCCCTCACAAGGTTGTTCTGAGGTTTAGATGAAATGATACATGTCAGTCTCCTGGACTTAGTAGATACTCAGTGAGTGCTACTAGAGGTGAGTTCCCTGCCCCCATCCAGCCCAGCACACGTTCAGGAGAGGGCCCAGGCGTGATGAGAC
Organism: Ursus maritimus; assembly: GCF_017311325.1. Classification (NCBI taxonomy): domain Eukaryota; kingdom Metazoa; phylum Chordata; class Mammalia; order Carnivora; family Ursidae; genus Ursus; species Ursus maritimus. The sequence goes on along the minus strand of NW_024424008.1, from coordinate 13,447,224 downwards.
TTGGTGAAGGAGCGGTCCCTGCTGTCGGCCTGGAGGAGCCGTGTAGGAGAATCCCCTTCTCTGGGACCGTGTGAATGTGCAGTGTCCCAGAAGTTCTCGGATTTATCTGAGACAGGGATGGGGTGATCCCTGTGAGTTATCAAAGACATTTTTCTGGTGCTTCCTTCAGAGATGCAATTAATATTCAGCCTGTACAGAGCGATTAACCTGAGGGAAGCTGAGACATCCAGGTGGAGTTAAAGCTTGTTAGTGATTGTATTTTAAGGGGAGAGTTTGGGGTTTTCCTGTGGGCCGTAAGTTAATTTGGGCACCTCAACCTGGTCTCCTGGTGTCTCAGGCCTCTGGGCCCCCCTTTAGGGAAGAAGCTATTGACCCAGGACCAGCCAGGTGGGGTGTGAGTAGAAGGGAGTAACATGGGGGGAGGGGATAGCAGGGACAGTGGGGGAGGGAGGGTTGGATGGTCCTTCTTCGTCACCCTGCGGCTCCACGCTTCCCTCTGTCGCCATCCTCACTGGTGCCCCCAGAAGGCCTGCATAGACGAGAATTCCCTGAATAACGCCTGGCACATAACAGCCCCCATCACACATGTGTTGGATGATTCGCTTTCTCCCCCCCCCCATAATTATAACTAGCATCATTATTTCGTAATGTGATTTTCACTGCATTATCTCACTTGACCCTTACGGCAGCTCAACTATTATGTTCCTTCGTCAGAATCGTCCCCGTTTTATAGATACGGAAGCCGAGGCTAAGAGAACTTACAAGGTTTTCCCAGATGACTAAAGCACAGAGCCAGAGGAAGGCCTGGCTCCCAACACAGGCCTTCTATCCGTTGCCCTTACTATATCTCCCGGTGGGCAAGGCTGGCCACCGGGTCAGTTCTGAGCCCTGGTGCTGGGCGCAAGGGAGAGACGGAAGAGCCCTTGGGTGCAGCAGTGGGCCCACTGTCTCCCTCCTCCCCTCCCATCCCACTTCCAGCACCACTGCTGCTCCGATGTCCCCCTGGGCCTGTCCAGGTCAGGCTGACTGGTGACAAGCCCCCTCCATGTCAGTGACATGCAGCCGGCAGCACCCGAGCCTAAAAACTCAGGAGCACTGCCGCTCCCCATTGTACCGGGCGGAGGGACCTTCTTCCCAACACCAGCTCGGTTTCCCTGCAAGGCCTGTCCTCTGCAGTGGGTTCGGTTTCTCTACTTGGAGTACGTCAGGGCTGGGCCGAGTATATCCAAATGTGGCCTGGAGAAATGCATGGCCCCCTCACCTCCCTGCAGCTCCCTCACCCCCCTGTGGCCTCAGACTGCAGGCCTTACCCTCCTCACCACCCACCACCAGGGGAAACAGGCACACACAAGACGGGGAGTCCAGGGGCACGGGGGACAAACTAGGTTAGAAGATAATAATCTCCCGCTTTGTAAAGCAGGTTGTGGTCGGCCAGTATTTTCTCGCACGTTCTCTTGTTGATCTTCATAGCAACCCACTGCAGGGGTGGGGGTTGTTGCCATCTCAGCCAGGGAGGTGAGGGTGTGCTCCAGGAGGAAGTGCGGGGCTGAGGGGCCTTTGCCGTCTGCATGCCCAGCTCCTCCCAGCCCAGGCCCAAGCAGGAAGGGAGCGTTCTGCAGCTCACACAGGGGGCAAGGGGCAGAGCCAGGGCTAGAACCTGGACCCCACTGACTGCAACAGCTGTGTTCTCCCCTGCCTTGTGTGGGCATGTCTCAGAGAGGGGAGACCCTGGGCAGCCGCTGTGCTCAGAGCAGCGAGTAAAATCTGAGGAGCCTCGAGCAGGACAGCATCCAGATCTGGAGGACCCGCCGTGAGGCTTTATTGCACTTGTGTCTTGCCTTGGCGGCTGTGGAGTGGGCTCTGGTCCCGCCATGCCCAGTAAAAGAAGGAAGAGGCTCAGAAGAAAAGCAATAAAAGCAAGGAGCTGGGCCTTCAGAGATGGTGAGGAGGGAGCCCAGGGTGGCCCCAAGATAGCATCCCTAAATCAGAGGTCTGCTGGGAACCCTCCCTACTCAATGATTTTCTGTGGCTCCGCCTTACCCTCCAGAGGAAGCCCAAACCCCTCATTGTATCATAGAAGGTCCTGTATGACTCCTTTTCTCAGAAAATTTTATCATAAACAGCAAAGGAGCTTGGTCTCTGGGTTCAAATCCTAACTCTCCTCCTTCCCAAAGCATATCCCCGGAGCAACTTTCTTCACCACCCAGTGCTTCTGTAACCTTGTGTGTAAAATTGACATGATGATAATGTGTTGTCGTTGTTAGGATCAAGTGAGATAGCACAGAAAGCTCTCCCAGGCCCACCTGCCGCAGGCCCACCTGCCCTAGACCCATGCCTTGCCCTGGCCTCTCTCCCACAGCAGGGGGCCTCGGAGCCCATGCTGGCTTCTCCACCCACATTGTAGTTCTCCGGGCATATGAGGGCATTTCTGGGTGTTTCCGCTGGGTGTTTCTTGCAGGTAGGGTGTCTGAGGGCCAGGCCGTCCGCAGTGGATGTGTGTAGCGTGACTCTGACACTGTCCCATGCTCTGCCTAAGAAATTCATAATTGGTGCTTGCAAGGATTTAGACAGAAAAGGTTAAAGCTACTTGAGTAGAGGGGTAGGAGGCACACCGAGGCCGGGGCCGCACCCGTCTCGCCTGCAGCGGGCAGCAGCAGATAGTATCAGGACCTCCTTATCCATCCCCTGGCACCACCACCCCACAGCTTGAATCTCAAGTAAGAAGAATGTTCCCTGTTGCCTTCCAACAGAAAATACTCTATTTCCAGTGCTGTTCAGGCGGCCACTTGGCTGCACTTCTGGCTTCTTCTCAAAGGCCTTCAGGAGAGGCCAGATTTCATTCTGTCTGCCTTGAGCACCTCCTTTTCTTCGCGATTTCCCTAATTAGGAGCAGCTCCCCACCCACGCCCAGGTTGGGGAAAGGGCTCTGTAGCCTAATGGGTGATTCCCCTAGAAACTGGCCCCACAGTCTGAAGGACCTGGACAGGTGTCCTTGCAGTCACAAGAGGCTTAGAACCCCGAAGCCAGTAGGTGCCCAGGTCCCGCTTCCTGGGGGCGCCTGACCTGCGGGAGGCCCACGACCTTGGTCTCAGGTGTCACCCTGGGCTCTGCACTCTGGGCTGCACAAGGCTGGCCAACATCAGTGCTATCTTTTTCTACCTTCCTTCAATTATGAAATATTCTTTGCATCAAAAAGTAAGGCAAGTAGTACAGTGAAAACCCAGATACCCACCACCCAATTGAAGAGCTAAAACATGAGAGTATGGTAATAGGCCCAAACTGCGACTTGTCCAGGTGTCCTTCACGAAGTGAAACCATCTGTGGTAACCCACGCTGTGGGACACTCTTCAGCGATAAAAAGGAATGATCTGTGACACCTACTACATCTTGGGAATTGGGGTGGGGCGGGGGGAGCCAAAAGAGTACATATTGTATGGGTCCACCGACACAACAGTTTCAGAATGATAGAAATGTTAACATGGAGGTCAAGGTTAGTGGTTGACAGGGTTTAGGGACAAGGCTCAGAGTCCGAGGGGAGTGGGTGGGGATGCAAAGGGGAAGACAAGAGACCCTTGCCGTGAAGGAGTGCTCTCAGTGTCCCCACAGCGATGGTGGAAGCACCACCTCTACCAGCGATGAAATTGTGTAGAACTGTACACACGCGTACATGAATACGTATAAAACTGGGGAAATCTGAATCCTATTGATGGATGGTATCAGTATCAAGATCCTCGTGATAGCATATTATGACGTTTCAAAACATTATTGTCATGGGAACTGGTCAAAGTGCATAAGGGATGAAACTTTAACTAAGAGGAAAAAAAGATGTTACAAGTGACTTCTAAAAAGAAACATTATAGATACAATTGAATATCCCAGTGCCCACCCTCCCCCATCTTATTCCTCTCCTTCCTGAGATGCTGCCACTATCCAGACTTTGGTATTGATCATTCCCATGTTTTTATATTTTTACTACATGAATGTGTATACAGAAGTAATGGATAGTGTCCTTTGGTATGTTTTTAAACTTCGTATACGTTGTATCTTTTGGAATTTACCCACTGAGTGTAATCCATTGTAAGACTCTAGCAGAGTTTATTTACTCTTTCTTTTTTTGATGGATTGGCTATTTCCAGCCTTCTGGGATAAACTACGCTGGTGTAGACCTTCTTGCCCAAGTTCCCTTGTGCCCTGTGCAAGAATTTATCCAAGTTATACCCAAGAGGCATATGGAATGTCTGGGTCACAGGGCATGCACATCCTTAGTTCTAGAAAACACTGCCAAACTTCTTTCTAAATTATACCTATTTATTCTCCCTCAAGCAGTAGGTGAGAATATCTGGGGCTCCGCATCTTCGCCAACGTGGTAATGTCAGACTTTAAAATTTTTGCCAACCCAGTGGGTGTGAAATAGTATCCTCCTGTTTAAATTCCCTTGGCATCTTCTCCCATGAATCATGATTTTCTGTGCCCACATCCTCTCTCTTCCACCAGACTAGAAGCTCCTAGTCACAGGCTCCTGGAGATAGGTACCTAGCACATAATAGGGGCTCCAGATCTGTGTAATGAATGGAAAAAAAAAAAAGAATAATTCTCAATGACTTCACTTGGGAGAATCATAGTTGTTTTCTTTTTCTTCCTTTTTTCAAATATACAATCATGGGCTTTTAAAAAAAATAACATTTGTTGAGATGTATCATATAATGCACCCATTTAAATGATTTTTAATTAGGACATTCACAGAGTTGTGCAACTATCACCACAGTCAGTTTGGGAGCATTTTCATCTTTCCCCCCAAAATACCCATACCCCTTACAGTCACTCCAGGTCTCTCACTAATCCCCAGCCCTAGGCAACCACTAATCTGCTTTGTCTGTCTGGATTTTCCTCTTCTGGACATTTCATGTAAAAGAAAATTTTCAATTTATGCTCTTTTGGAACTGACTTTGTTCACTTAGCATAATGTTTCTAAAGTTCGCCCATGTTGCAGCATGGATCAGGACTTCATTTCTTTTTATGCCGAACCATATTCCACTGTATGGATAGACCACATTTTATTTCTCGATTCATCCGTTGATTGACGTTTGTGTTGGTTTTGCTTTTGTTGCTACTGGGAATGTTGCTGCTGTGAACATCGATGTACAAATTTCTGTGTGGATATATGTTCTCATTCCCCTTGGGCAGACATCTAGGTGAGAAATTACACATAGCGTCTCTAAGTTTAACCATTTGAGGAAATGGCCAGACTGTTTTGCAAATGCCTATGGTGTTTTAGGTTCCCACTGGCAGTGTGGAGCAGAGTTCCAATTTCACCACATCCTCCCCGATCCTTACTATTACTTTTTTGATTATAGCTCAATCGTGGGCTTTCGAATCAAGCAACCTAGGCTAGAATCCCAGTGTTGCTGTTTACTAGCATGAGATCATAATTAACTTCTGCCTCCATTTTTTTTTCCTCTGTAAAATGGAATTAATAATAACAGCCACCTTTCAGGACAGTTGTGCGGCCAGATTAAATAAAACAATGGGCTTGTAAAGCCCTTGGCACAGTGTGGGATTCAGACGGCTCTCCTTGGAACAAAGTAACCGTGACAGCTTATTATTATGGGCCTCCTCTAGTCCACCGGCTTTCTGCCTGGGATGCTCTTAAAGTCACCTTGTACCTCCGAGAGCACCTCCTCTCAGCTGGCTGGGAGCTAAGCTGTGAGTGAAAGGCCCAGAGAGCTGCCCTTGGTTAATGCCCAGAGCTTATGGCAGATAGCAGAACAGTTCCGCTGTTGTGGCAATTCCCAGAGCCTCCCGGGGCCACCACTGTGCACTTCCCCACCCCAGCAGGGGCTGACAGGGTGACCTCCCACCCTATGTGGGGAAGAGGGGCTGAGAACCTTAGCAGGCCCTGGTTTAGGAAGCTTCAAATTGGGTCTGAACCACTTTTTATGTAGATGGGTTTTCCTCCTTTTCTTTGGCAGAAGCCCCAATTTTCATGCTATCATTTTTGCAATAATTGCAAACATGATCTGTACACACAGGCATTGTATGGGGGGAGAAAGATGATTACTTGCTGATTGCTACTGTTGTGCATTTTGGAGATGACTCCACGGGTGGGAAGGACACTGCTGCAGGCTGGGGCGGCAGCAAAAGCAGAGTTCGGTAATACCAGGGCATGGGCAGGGAGGACAGGCGGATGGATGGTCCCTCACCTGGAGAGACCTGGCAGTCAGAGTGGCTGTGATTGCCAGACGAGGTGTCTGTCCGTGGCAGTGGTGCAGCCCGTGTGGACAGGAGGCACAGGCCCATCACCTTCACTGCACCCATCTTAGTCAGTGACCCGGGCATCTGGGTAACAGCTTGATTCTGCTGCTTGCTTTGTTCTGCATATTTAATCTCTCAAATGCGTCCCCTGTCTCCAATATCTCACTCCTGAGTCGCTGCAGCAGCCCCCTCTGTGCCTCCCTGCCTTCCTGCCTCTAGACTTGCCCCACCCAGGGATCTACAGTGGATCTCCAGCCCGCAATGATCTTCCCCTGCAACTACAAGATCAGGTCAGTTTCCACCTTCAAACCCTGCAATGGCTTCCCTTTGCTGGGGGATAAAATCCATCCTGAGCCACTTGTCTCACCTCTTCTCCATGCTTCTAGAGCTTGCTGTGACCTCTGCTCCTGCACTCACTAGATCAGAGGTTCATTTATCAGCCTTTCGCATTCACCCCAGGTTCTCTAAGGTCAGGAATTCTGGTTTATTTATATAAGTATCCTGATATCTGAGAGAACCGCCCAGTAAATGTTTGCTCCCCTTTACATATGGATGGTCATGAGGGCACCTGAGTGGCTCCATCGGTTGAGTGTCCGACTTGATTTCGGCTCAGGTCGTGATCTCAGGGTCCTGAGATCGAGCACCACATTGGGCTCTGCACCCAGCATGGAGTCTGCTTGGGATTCTGTCTCTCCCTCTCTCAGCCCCTCCCCCCACTTGCACTCTCTATAATAAAATAAATAAATAAACAAACAAACAAAATCTTTAAAAAGTCATTATAAATTTTAGAACTCATTTTCCTTAACTGTTTCTTTTGCTGACCTTCACTGCTCTGAGGTACAAACAGTAGCTGTTACCCCCGTCTTACAGGTAGGGAGGAGGAGTGATCGTCCAGGGCTTGTACAGAGCAGGAGAAGGGCAGAACTATACCCGCAAACAGGTCTTCCAAAGGAGCCATTGCTAGAACTCCGTGAGGAAGTCAAGGCAGGTTACTATTGCCTGTGGTTCTCGAAGTGTGGTCCCTGGACCACCAGGATCAATATTGCTATTAGAAATCTCAATTTGGGGGGCGCCTGGGTGGCACAGCGGTTAAGCGTCTGCCTTCGGCTCAGGGCGTGATCCCGGCATTATGGGATCGAGCCCCACATCAGGCTCTTCCGCTATGAGCCTGCTTCTTCCTCTCCCACTCCCCCTGCTTGTGTTCCCTCTCTCGCTGGCTGTCTCTATCTCTGTCGAATGAATAAATAAAATCTTTAAAAAAAAAAAAAAAAAAGAAATCTCAATTTGGGGCCCCACCCACAAGATTATGGAATAGCAAGTGGCCAAGCCCAAACATCGCAGCTGCTATCTCTCTGCTAGGATCATATTCTCTGTGTTGTCCTATGTCCTGCTTCTGGGGTTACTTGTGTCCTTGACTCCTAGTGATGGGCTCTACTGCACCAGCTAAAAGGAAAGCTCCTCCCTACAGACCCTCCACAGCATGGTCTTTCCCGTAAGTTCAGAAAACTGTGTAGGGCAGAATAGCACCCATCCTTCAAACATACTTCCTGCCAGCACTGATGAAACGAAGTCTGACAAGGGTCTCTCCTGCATGACTCTGGGTATTGGGGCAACCAGAGCGTGAATCACTTGTAATGCCCTCGGTACAGGCATTTCCAAGACAAGACAATCCGCCAGTGTGGACAGAAACTGCATGGACAGGCACAAAGGTCAGAGGCTTTGCTTATGCCTGGAGCAACAGCTTTGTCCTTTTCTCCCCCGCCCCACCCCCGCCTTGACTTTGAAACGTTCTGTCAAAATGATCTGCCTGGAATCAAAAAGCATCCATGTGCCAGCTGAGCTGGGGAGAAGTGGGATGAAAATGGCAGTTGCCCCCGGTGGTTTTGCTGGATGAACACATCCCTCCAGGGTGCCATGCGTCAGCACACAGTTCTGAGGAGTAAGCCTGGAAGGCCTGGCCTGCCTCACTCTGACATGTGACCTTGGACGACCCTTGCCCTCTCCAGGTCAGATTTGCTCAGGTGCTAAATTCCCAAGTCCCCTTCCAGAGCTGATGTGGCATCTATGGCATATTCTGGGGGGACAATAGTTGCAATGGGAGCCTGGCTTTCTCTCTCCCAACTTTGTGGATGGGGAGTCAGCTGATACCACAGGACACAAGTCAACCCCAGCTGTTTCAGCTGACAATTATCTGAAGACAAGGGGAGAAGAATTTCTGTGTCTCTGGCTTTGAAGGGCTGTTAAAGGTCATCTTGTGCTTTCCAGTCTGCCTATTTCCGAAGTCCCTGCTAGCCATGCTGCTTCTCAAACTTTCACGCATCCGAATCACCTGGAGGGCTTGTAAAAAAACAGATTTCTGAGCCTCACCCCCAGTTTCTGATTCACTTTGGGCTAAAGCACCAGAATTTGCATCTCCAAGTTCCCAGGTCCTGCTACTGAAACTGCTCTGGCCGCCACAGTGGGGACCGCTGCCCAGTGGCCATCCTACATCAGCTCTCCTGTGTCCTGGGATGGGAGCTGGCCTTTTGGAGATGGCCCTTCCTCCCTTGCACAGATCCCCCTCAGATGGAGTTTGAAACCCGTCTCCCCTGTGGCTCCTACCCGCTCTTCATAGCCTTCCCCTCAGAATCCCTGGCAGGTGTGAGTACTTGACAGAACAACAGCAGTTACCCCCTCTTGCCAGGCGCTGGGCCAAGCGTTTTGCATACAGCAGCTCGACATCTTGTTGAGTCCCTCCAGCCCCGCGGGAATAAAAATATTACTTCTACCTCACAAGGTCACTGTAAAAATCAGAAGAATCAAAAAACATGAAATGACTTTGTAACCTTATTAACTGTTATGAGTTTTGTGTTTAAGTGCTCCCTTAGTTTGCTAGGACTCTTATAACAAATACCACGGATTGAGTGGTTTAAACAACAGAAATGTATTTTTTCACTGTTCTTGAGGCTAGAATTCCAAGATCGGGATGCTGGCCTGTGTGGTGTCTTCTGAGGCCCTTATTTGGCTGACAGATAGCTGCCTTCTCCTTGGGGCCTCACTGGGTGGTCCCAGCGTTTGTGGGCTCTAATCGCTTCTTCTTAGGACAACAGTTTTATTGGATTAGGGCCCCCCCACATGACCACATTTTACCTTAGCTGTCTTTCTAAAGGCCCCACCTCCAAATACAGCCACCTCATGAGATACTGGGGGGTAAAGTTTCAACATATGAACGGGGGCAAGAGGGACACAGTTCAGCCCATAATAAGCTTCTAATTGAAGCTTGATTAATGACTAGCTGTGTGACTTACAAGAATCTGCCTCACTTTTGGGGCCTTTCTTTCTTTTTTTAAGATTTTATTTTTATTTATTTGAAAGAGAGTGACAGAGAGCACAAACAGGAGGAGGGGCAGAGGGAGAAGTAGACTCCCCGCTAAGCAGGGAGCCCAGTGTGGGGCTCGATCCCAGGACCCCAGGATCATGACCTGAGCCGAAGGCAGACGCTTAACCGACTGAGCCACCCAGGTGCCCCAGGGCCTTGTTTTCTTCGTCAGGGCCCAGCTTGTGATAACTCCAGGCAGGATCCAAATGGGGAAAAAGATGCTCAACTTTCTGAGAAATTGAATTTGGAGGATAAAGAAGGTCAGAATGGGAGCTGGCTGAGAATCTAAGGAGGAGTCCCCGTGTCCAGGCACCGCTTGAGGCTGGAAGCTTGGGGCCCCTCCCACGAGAGGAGGCTTCATCTTCAGCTTCGCGAGCTTTGTGGAGGAGGCGGGAGAGCCGGTGCTTGTGAGTCTCTGGAAGCTCACACCCCCAGCTCCCCGTCCAGCAGCTGATCTGCTCCTGATCTGCAGGGTCTCCAGCCAGGGTGCTGCCTCTATAATCCTCTCTGCGAATTCCAGAACTTCCCGGAGAAGGGGTGAGTGGGAGGAGAACGTAGGCTTTAGAAACCAGCTAGATAGCCAGCAGCAGGAGAATCATGAACTCAGAGTTCACGGAGTTTGCTGTCGTTGTTATTATTACAAGCACTTGCTGAGCAGTTAGGAGGGAAGTACCGCACTTTATCTTCACAACAATCCTGAGATGGATGCTATTACTGACCCTTTTCTTAAATGTGTGAACTGAGGCTTAAAGAGGTCACTTAGCTGCCCATGGTCTCAACACCTGTGAGTGATAGAGTTAGGACTTGAACCCGGATCTTTCCAAAAGCAAACTTCATGTGCTTAACCTCTGTCCTATTACACTCACATTAAAATATTGTGTTGTGGGTAGATATTTAATAACATAGGAAAATACCTTTGATGTACTCAGTGGGGAAAAAAGATTAAAAATTCACTATCCCTATTCTATCAATAAGTGTGTGTGTGTGTGTGTGTGTGTGTGTGTGTGTTGTGTAGAGGGAGGGGAGGAGAGAGGAAGGACAGACTCAAATCAGTGGTTATTTCTGGATACTTTTCTATGTTTTCCATAGTACCTAGAATAAATATATATTACCTTCTACATTGAGGGAAAATGAATTTTTTTAAGTGGAAACCAACAGACGAGGGACTTGGAAGGAGACAAACCTGGGTAAGAATCCCCGTGGTAGCCTCCCAGCATCTGGAGCGGCCGCCCTATCTCTGGATCCCTCGGAAGGATCCAGGGACTGGTGGGGAGAGACAAAGAGTTAGGAGCACACCCGATTGGGGCTCTATTTTTGAAAGAGGCCCGTGCTGGCATCCCCAGAGACAGAGCACGGTGTATTTCCCTGAATAACCACTGCTATTTTTAGAGGGCGCCAATGAACTGCACCCAAGGAGAGAGGGGGGAGGAGCTCCTGGATGCTTCTGGAGACCCTGGGGGTCCTGAGCTGAATCCCAGGCTCTTTCTGCAGACGCACCTGCCCAGGCAGTTGGCCATCAGCTTCCCTGTGCCCTGGGTCGCTGCAAAGGTGCTGCGAGTGTCCTTTATGCTGTGAGGGCAGAGAGAGCTGGGGCACCAACCCGGGGGACCACTCTATGTCCTTGATGGGTGTGCTCCTTACAAGCACTGTCAGCCCCTGGGGCATGGGAGATGTCTGGATTGGATGTCTCTTTGCCACAGCAAGAAAACAGGCAGGAGAGGATTACTGTCTGGGGCCAAAGCCTGCAAGAAGTGTTAGTGAACATTTTTAGAGAGGGGCAGAAATCGATAGAGATTAGAGACAGGTAGAATCACAGAATCTTCGGCTGCAAGGGCACCTCATCCAGCCGCCGTGTTTGCGTGCCCTGCCAGCCCTGTGCTCGCATAGCTGCCATGAAGGGACACATCCCCTGAGCACCCCTCCCACTTCTAGATAGTCGGTTGTTTGCAGATTTGTTCCAAGAAGTTCCATATCACCTGCCTAGCATACATAATGCATAACGACAAATAATGGTGATGGTCGCCTTGTAAGGTCATCCTGTAAGGATTCCACCTACACTTTCTCATTTCATCTTCACAACGGCCATCTGAGTTACGTACATTATCATTCCCATTTTGCAGATGGAGAGGCTGAACCAATGTCTAGCACATAACGATAATGATAGCAAATGTTTATACACTACTTAATATGTTCTAAGTGATTTACCTGAATTAACTAATTTAATCTAATCTTCACAGAAACCCTTGTAGGTAGTATTATCACTTCCAATTCGGAGCCGGGCACGCTGAAGCACAGAGAGATTAAGTACATAGCCTAACGTCACAGAGCTTGCCGGTAGCTAGGCTAGGATCGGAACTCTGGCAGTCTGGCTCCAGCGGCCATGCTCCTAATGGCCAAGGCCACCTTGTTCTGTGTCCCCATGGATATTTCTCTGATGACTGTTTCATCCTGACCCATTCTTCCTCCTCTGTGTGTGGGCCACACACACTGGCTTCTCCCAGTTCTTCCGGCTAGCCGAGCCCTAGCGAGCATCAGGGGCTCCTCGACTCTGTGCCCTCGTCTCCCAGCTACCTCTCTCCTACTTGTCACCCCTCAAGTTCAGCTTCCCTGTCAGAGGGTTGCTCAGACGGATGCCCTGATCTCCGCCAGACCAGTTCAGTCCCTTGTTTTTCCTTTCTCATGATGTCTTGCCGCTTCTTCAAGTACCCACCCCGCACGGGGGCAGCTCCCTGAGGGCAGGACAGCGCCACTCTCCACGTACCCCCTGCTTCCCTGATGTCCTGCTCCATCAGGACTTGTCACACTACAGGCCTGGAAGCAGGGCTAGAAAACGGGGCCGGCATTGGTCCTTCGGGAGGCACTGCGTCTGTTCCCTCCAGCTCACCACAGGTGACCGAGAGCACCTTGGTGTCACTGAACAGTCTGGCACTGTTCCTCCCAAGACAGCACCCACTGGAGAGGGGAAGCAACTGACACTCTGGGAAGAGTCCTCTGGGAGGAGCGAAGGGAAGCCTTCAGCTGAGCTTCTCAGCCCTGGCTGCTTGCTGGAGCGGACACCCCGCCTCAGCTGACCCAGGCCTGAGCACCTGGAGCTTCTGGGGGGCCCCGGGCCTCGGTGCTTTAAACCCCTTCTGTCCCGTTTCCTGAGCCTGACCCTCCTAGATGGCGTCTTGGGGGCCAAGCCATCCAGGGAGAAGAATGTTTCTTGGAATACCCGGTGCTGCCTTTGCTGCTCCACGCTTCCTCAACCTGTGGCGGGCCTGCGCGAAGGGCCAGGCCTCACAGAAGCCGAAGAGCAGGACGGTAGTCGAGTCATGGTCACCCTCAGCACTTACTAACAGCAGCGAACTGTTATTTTGAGTAAACAGGGTGCTGGGCCGTTTGAGTCATCCTCTCACCTAACCCTGGCCAAGGCCTGTAAGCTGGGCGTAGTGTTGCCATTTTTCCGGAGGAGGATGCCCGGGTGGAGCCCAGGTGGTGATTTGTTGGGAGCAGACCTCGGCCTCTGTGAGTCCCGAGCCCGTGCTCCTGCCCGCTTGCAGGGCCTACCGTGTGTCAGCCTCCTGCCTGCCCCAGGGGAGCGGGGAGCAGGGAGCAAGCGGCAGGGCTTGTGGCTTAATCGCTAACAAGACCGGGCGGCGTGGGGGGAACCCTGATTGGAAGCCTTGCTACATTCTGCTAGGATTTAGGAGACGGGAAATGTGGGGTCCCCCCTCCCAGGGTGCCCCGGCAAAACAATGCATTTTAAATGTCTCCCAAATTGCTAAGCTATTTCATTGCTTCTGAGGAGAAATAGCTTGGGGGAAGAAGCTATTGGCCCTTTGTGCCCCGAACAGCAAAACAAAATGCCAAATGGGAAAATGAAATCACAGGCCATTGTGGGAAATGGGGGAGGGGGACGACACGGGAATAGTTTGCTGTGCAGATTTGGGGAGAGTATCGAAGCTGCGAAGCTACGTTTCCAGGTGGCTCTCTAGGAGGCTGTGTGGTATGGAGGGTCTTGAGCCCGGGCTCTAGGGTCCGAAAGTCCTGATCAAACCACAGCCCGGGTCTCATGCTCCCATGGTGGTGTGCCTGTGAGGATTAAGGGTAAGCAAGACTCCTCGTAGGCAGAGGGTTCGCTGTGGCTCTTGAAAAATGCAGATGCCCAGGCCCCACCATCAGAAATTCTGGTCGTTTTGGCGTGGGGTCAGCCCAGGCAGGATTGGTTGGTAAAAGTCCCCAGGTGAGTCTAGTGAATGGCCCAGCGGAGAACCCCCGCCCAATTCCTCCCTCTCCTCCCTCCCCTACTCCTCTGTCAGACCCTTGGTTTTCTCCCCTCTCAAATGGGCATGATGTTCTGTGAGAAAACAATCTCCAGAACATTCGGAGTGACACACACATGCTCTCCGTGAACTGTGGTGATTTGTTGGGAGCAGACCCAAACTGTTTTCGGTTACACCTTTGCCTCTGAGAGGAACCAGCACCAGTCCTGTTTGCTATTTGGCACAGAAAAAAAGCCCTGGGAAAAGGGCCTGTGGTTGGAACAAAGCAGCAAGGACTCAGAGCCTTTTTGCTAAAAACCCATCACCCCCAGGGATGGCATTGGTTGAACACACCCCATACACACACAACTTGGCCCCGGGCAGGAGGAGGAGGGGAGCCGCACGTTCATTCCTGAGACCCAGGCTACTGTTACAAGGCTTTCTCATTGAGACTTCTTGGATGGTTCTAGAAATTCGGGTTAGGCAGTCTGTGGGCCAGGCCCATCACAGCAGAGGCAAATCCCCAGGTCCTGAGGAGAAGAGAAAATCAGCCTTCCAGTCCCTAGAACTCTCTGTTTGCTGGGTGGTATGGTGGGGCGGGAGCCTGAGAACAGGGGTGACTAATGTCCTGTGAGGAAGAGAGCCCATCTCCCTGGAAACAGACCGCAGGAAACATGGAGAACAATTCCCCACCTGTACACAGACCTTTACAGTGTTATGTTCATAACAATGGCTGTTGTCAACAGACCATCAGCCAGAGACTAATTTCTCAGACATTGTCACCAGTAACCCTCCACCAACACACACACACACACATACACACACACATACACGAGGCAGGGCTGAGGATCCTGATTTCATAGGCAGGGAAACTGAGGCTCAAAGGGCCACAGAGCTAGTAAGTGGTGAGGCTCAGCCTTTTGTTAATTTTAAACAGCCCCTTCCAAATTTTCTCATTTGGTCTTTTCAAACAGCCTAAGAGATGGGCCAAGGGGAGGTTGTTACCCCTATTTTACAGATGAAGAAAAGTGAGGCTCAGAGACACACAGTGATTTCTCTGAGTGTCACGCAGCTAAGCACCAGGGCCTGGACCTGAGGCCAGGTCTGTCAGGCTCAAATGGGTGCTTCCTCAACTTCAGCCCAGGCCTGCCTGTGGCATGCTCCCTGCTGCCCCCCAGTCGTGGCCCCTCTGGATGCCTCTCCAGCTGGGCTGCCCCCAAGCTCCAAACGCTCCCATCCTTCCTACCCCTCCTGAAACCCACCTGGTTTCCATTTTCTGGCTGTGTGACCTTGGAAGGCTGATTACCTCCTGACCTCTGTGAGGTCATTTTCCGGCCAGGTGGGGAGGGGAGCACCTATCTCTCAGGGCTGCTGTGAGAATGATGGGAGACTGTCCGTGGCACCGTGGCCCGCACAGGGTCCTGGCTGGTGGACACTTGCTGATCAGACAAATTAATCTGTGGAGAATTTCACACACCGTCATCCAGCCCAACCCTAGGATGAGAGGAGACGGCGACTTGACCAGGGCCACACAGCAAGTCGGGGCAGGGCTGGCTGGTTCTTAGCCCATGTGTCCTGATTCCCGGGCCAGTGCTCCCTGCACCGGGACCAGGTAGCACCCTAGGACCCAGGGGGAAGGTGAACACAAGGAAAGAAATCCTGGAAAGATCCCTCCACCTTAATCCCCTGAGGGCCAGCAGTGTTTCCCTGGGAAGGAGCATCCAGTGTTCCCCTCAGAGACACCTGAGCCCCACCCTGCCAGGGCATTTAACTGCTGTGAGGCCGTCCTGAGGCCCAGCTTCCTAGTCTAGAACAGAGGGAAGGCTGCCCAGGAAATGGAGCTCCATGTTGTGAGGTCTTTTTCTCAGTCCTCACATCCCAAAAGGAAACGGGCGCGTTGGTGCTCGTGGTGGGGAGGCAGGCAGGCAATCTCACTGTCCAGGGCATCTGGCCGCTGTCCCGCTGCTCATGCAGGGGCCCGGGAGCTGGGGGTGTGGGGAGAGTGAGCAGATCTGATAGGAGCAGCTCGCGTGGCTCCTGCTATCTGCGACTTCCCTGACCCCCCACCTCGCTGGGGGGAGAGTCAGAAGCAAGAACTGGAGCCGATGGCCCAGAAAGGTTGTTGCCACTCCGTCCCTGGAGACAAAATAACCATCGCCCCTGGATTATTCTCCAAATTTTTTTCTTTTTATGCCTGAGACACTCTGATGCAGAATCTGTTCTGAAAATCTTTTTTTAAACTGTAATTATAATTAAACCTGCTTTGCAACATGAAGGGGGGGAAAGCCCACGCTCCTTGAATTGCACCACCTATTCAAATTATTTACATTTTTATGTGATTCCTTCCACATTTATTCCACCACAGACTATTTCTGTTCGAAGGGGCGGTTCTGCGGTAGGGTCTTCAGGATACTTGGTTTAGAGGCTTGGGGGGAATGGCATTGTATAATGTCTGACCCTCATTCATTCGTTCACTTAGAAAAATAAATACTGAGTTTTTACCCTTTGCCAGGCTCCCTGGAGTCTAAGGAAAAGTTAGTCTTGGCTCTGCCTTCCAAAGAGGTCAAAGAGAGGAAAAAGAAAGGGGGTTGCCATTTATGGAGCACCTACTATGTGCAAGGCCTCATGTAAAGATTTTTTCTTAACCTTTATAGCAGGAGCACAGAGAAGGGAGAGATCAGTGTTGTCTGGACTGAAGGCTCTAGAAGGCTGCCTAGGGATGAGGGTTGGGGAGCACCATTTCAGGAGACTGGAAATCATCTCTGTCTAAACTCCACTGGATGTAGGGAAGCTGGCCTCCCTCGCTGTGAGTCACCGAGTGTCCCCGATGCATTTCCTCTGACCACCAGTGGCCCAGAGGTCCCGCAGTGCTCTCTGATCTGACATCGGAAGTAGGACCTTCGAGTGAGTCTGCCTAGACAAGTCTGGACTTGGCAAAGCCAGTAGGTCTGAATAATTTCTCCTGCACACTCTGGGGCCTTTCTCTTCTATTATTCATGCTGACTGTGGAGCCCAGGCCATGTTAGCTTTGGTTCCATTTCAAATCAAAGAAAAATCCATTCTGCAAATATTTGTTAAGGCCCTACAACTTCTTACACAGACACTTCTTACACAATGGGTAAGACCTAACCTCAGTCTTCAAAGGGCTCTCATTCTAGGAGTGACGAGAAAGTGAATATTTTAAGAGCTGTCACAGGCCATCACAGGAGCATTTGCAAAAGGAATGTTCGGTGCATTCATCGGCTGCTGTTTAATGAGCACCTGCTTTGTGCCAGCGTGGTCCTAAGGCCTAGGAGTTAGAAAGAAATAGGATATGATCCCTACTCATAGGAAGCATGCACGCTGCTTCCTAAAAAAACCAGAACTATAATTTTGAGAAGATGTCTGTGAGATGAGGGAGAAGGAAGCCTGTGGAAACAGATGAGGACTGACTGCAGATGGGGGGAAGAGAAGGGGACCACCAACCAGATGCTAGGGGTTTGCGTGTTAATCTCTTTGCAGTTGCGCTTCATGGATTCTTAACACAGAGTTAAGTCACTTGCCCAAGATAACAAATTATGAGCATACAAAATTTTGCATTCTGTTCCGTGATATATCCATATTTATATTCATAGAAAACTGCATTTTAAAAGACTTGCTGATAAGTAAAATTGGTACTCCTTTGAGATTCACTTTAAGTATCCACTTGTTCCTTTCCCCTCTCCTTGTAGATGCTCCTTTCGCGAGGGTAGCAATGGGGCTCAAGGGACCAGGATCAGGAAGAAATAGGCAAAAGCCCTTACACATATTTTTACGTTCACTAAAATTCAACCAGAAGGAAATTCCACCTAAGGAACTATGCCAATTACACCTGTTTTAATACCTGTGGATTTCTTACTAACACTTTCCATGAGCACTAGGAACTCTAGGATAGCCCTTCTTCACAATTTCAATGAGATGTTTAAATATTTATTTTGCGTGCTCGCAGGTAGTATATGTGCTGACATTTCCCCATAGCTGGGTCTGCAAGAATTGACCTCCTTTCTGAGGTTAGGACGTGGAGTTGCCAGCTTCCACACCCCACCCTTCTGTGTTAGCCTGGCCTGGACCCGCTCTAGACAGAGCCCAGCCCTCCTCCTCCCTCCTCCAGGGTTCCTTCATCTTCTCCCTCCCCTCCTCCTCCTACCTTCCCCCTCCTACCCTCTCCTTTTCTTTGCCCCTTCACTTCGCTGCCACCCTGCTGTGCTCCCTTCAGTGCCTTCATTTTTTCCCTTCCTTCTTCCTCTCTCTCATTCTCCTCTCCTCTATCCCCCTTTGGTTCATCATTGGTCCTCCTCCCCCCCATCCTTCCCTCCTCCCACATTCCCTCCTCTTCCCTCTGTCTTCCCCTCTTCTCCCCTCCCTTCTCTCTCCTTTATCATCTCATCTCTGCCAGGACTCCCTTGAAACCCCCTACTCTAGGGCTTTTTAAGCTAGGGTCTGTAAGTTTCAAAGTGTCTGTTCACCCTGAAACTAAAGCCCAGCATTCTGGGGTCGTGGGCATAGGTGTCTCTTCTTGCGGAAAAGTTGCTGGGCTTTGATCCAATTCTCACCGCGTCCTGGAGTTGGACACACTACTTCTCTTCCCAGTTCTTAGTCTCTGGTTCATTGTTTTCCTAACTTCCCACAAGTGAGATTCACAGTTTACTTATAATTGATTCAAAATTTTGCAACTATTGAAAAAGTAAGTGCACGGAAACCCTTTGTAGAGAGAGCCCAGTGCTCAGGAAGCCCGAGTGTCCCCGGCAGCTGCGTGGATGAAATGAGATCTCATGGGTGAGTGTTTGGCATGGAGGCAGTGCTAACTAAATGACAGTCTCCAGCCCTCCCCATTTCTATTGGAACACTGCTGTTTGCAGATGAGTAAGATTGTGTCTAGTTTTCAAGGGCTGCCATGACACAGTACCTCAGACTGGGTGGCTTAAAAACAGAAATATATTTCCTTCCAGTCTGCAAGCTTGAAGTCCGAGATCAAGGTGCTGGCGGGGTCTGTTTCTTTTGAAGCCTCTCTGCTTCGCTTGAAGATGGCCGCCTTCTTCCAGTGTCTTCGCGTGGTCTTTCTTCTATGTGTGTCTGTATCCCAAGCTCCTCTTCTTAAGAGAACAACAGATTTATCGTATTAGAGACCACTTGTATGTCCCCATTTTAACTTATTACCTCTCTAAAGACCCTATCTTCAATAAAACTCATATTCTGAGGTACTGGGGGTTAGGACTTCAACATATGAACGTGGGGAGAGGATACAGTTCAGCCCCCAACACATTGGATGGAATCCCTCGCTTACACTGAGGGGTCAGGCTGGGGGAGGGGGGACGTTCCCCAAGCCAATCAATTGAAAACCATTGCATTTAGAACTTGGTCTTAATTGAAACCACTATTGACAGAAGGTTATTTAGGAAGCACTCTCTGGCTGAGCGGGTGCAGGAGTAATTATTAAGGACCCATCCTTGGCCTGGCAGGAGTCATGGACACCACGTGAGCAAGGAGCAGGCCCACGTGGTTGCCTCTGCTTCCTGACCGATAGGAAGAGGCCGTGTTTTATTTATATGGGCAGCTATTCTTAGTCGTGTACGTTTCCCTGTATCTCCAGTGGAAGGGATTATTGTAACTGCTCCGTCTTGAACCCCTCTCATAGTCCGATTAATAGATGGCATTCAGGTCATTGCCCTGGAGTTTAAGAGGCAGGAAGTATTAACCCAAACGCATTAGCAGGTCATTAAAGCCAGGTGCATAAAAGTTTAACACCCAGAACAAGAAGGTGGAGGGAAGGATGGGAAGGGATTGGGGCGCTGGAGCTAAGAAATAGGTTTAAAGATTTCATATAAATATGCCACTCCCCTCGGAGAGTTTGGTTAACAAATTTCTTCCCTTAATATCACCTGCAATGTAAATACGTGGTCTGAAGACAATCTTTCACCAAGGCCAATGGCCAGAGAATCAGCCTCCGAGGGGCTGTTTCAGATGCAGTGAATTAGAGCTGTGTGCTTACTAATATACACTGGATGCGGGCAGATCGATAATCTCAGTGCAGTTAAGTATAGATTCAAGGTAGTTTATTTCAGGAACAATAACCCTTGCTATTTATTTGCATAGTTCTGTGACCTTAGGCAGTTTTGTTTTGTTTTGTTTTAGAAAATTCGAGGTGGTGAGGGTCTCTCTACTCTTCTTGTCCCACCCCACCCTCCAGTATCTAATTTTCCCAGATTGCCTGCCTCACGGATTGTAACCTGATTTGTAATTTTTCCACCATCTGCTTTTCCTGTTGTGTGGACTGGCTCTGGGTTTCTGCCCTAAGGCACCACCACGTGAAGAGGAAAGTTCTCCACCAACTAGCTGTTTCCCTTTGGCATGTCATTTACCTTTCTGGGCCTCCTCTGTAAAGTGAGGATAATATACCTGCTTTATGGAATTGCTAGAAGGATTAGAGATAAAGTGTGTGAAGCCTTCTCCGCAGTGCCTGGGATGCCAGTTGTTTGACAAATAGATGTGATTATTATGACCAGGTTCCCTAGATGGCTTTGGTGGGTGGAAGGGGTGCTCTGGGCAAGCAGTACCCCACATTCCTACCTCCTCTCTTATTACCTAGGGAACCTCCACTCTGAGCCACAACGGCCAGACTAGAAACTGAGGCTCTCACTAGTTCAGCCAACGATAAGCATGACAATAGGAAAGATGATAGTACTCATCCAGGACTGGGAATATTAGAAAAGGCAATGCAGTGTGGAAGGAAGATCGTTCTGGCAGTTAGAGAGATGTGGATTCAAATCCTAGCTTTACCGCTTTACCTTGGGCGTGTCACCTCATTTCTTTGAGGCTCGCTTTATTCGTCTTTAAAAGTAAGATAAAACATGTTTGCTTGGAAAGACTAATGGGACAATGAAATTAAATCTTCTCTACACGTGTAAAATACCACCTTCAGTTCCTGGCACGGAAAAGGCACTCAGACCTGGTAACAACATCGCCGTCGTCGTCACCACCATCGTCATCGTTAGGAATATTACCTCATTGGCAGTTGTTTCTGGAGATTTTGACTATGTCAGGAGGAATTTCGAAATGGAAAGCTGCTCTGCAGTGTTAATGTTCTGTTCTGTCTTTTGGGTCCCCCCCTCCCAACCCAATGTACTTTTTCTAAAGCCTGCTAAGGTTTATGATTCCATCAGAATAAAGAATTTGGTAATAGCCATGAACAATTATACCCCAAACCTTGAGCAAGGATATATCAACCTTTATTTTCACATGGTCCAACCATGTGAAAATCAAATGGTGTATGCCGATACTCGTGGTGAATAGGCTTTCTCTGGAAAATTCCACATTGATTGTCTCCTGGCACCAAGAGTCAAATGGCACCAGGCCAGTTGCTGGTGATGTAATATGAAAATTGGCTGGCCATTTAACTGGACCCAGTCAACCTACTAGGTACTGCCTCAGATATGAGCCCATTAACTTCTGTTCTGCCTCTTTTCAAGTCATGGGCCAAGAAGTAGAGGCCTCTATAATTTTTTTCATGTATTTTAAAAGTATGTTTTCATTTCAAAGAAATATATAGATTGGACTGGCCAAAATATAATATAGAAGTTATAGGGGTGCCTGGGTGGCTCAGTCGGTTAAGTGCCTGCCTTCAGCTCAGGTCATGATCCCAGGGTCCTGGGATCGACCCCACATTAGGGGGTCCCAGCTCAGCGGGGAGTCTGCTTCTCCCTCCCCTACCCCCGACTCCTGCTCACTCTCTCTCAAATTCATAAAATCTTAAAAAAAAAATTATAGCTAACATTTGTACTTCAAAATGGAATATTAAAGGTCTTATTTATTCAAATAGTTTTAATTATAAAATATTCATAAGATAAAATTCACCATTTTAGACACTTTTAAGTGTACAGTTCGATGGTGTTAAGTACATTTATATTGTCATGCAGCCATCAACACCATGCATCTACAGAACTCTTTTTATCTTACAAACTAAAACTCTATACCCATTAAACAATAACTCCCTTTTCTGTCCTCCCCCAGCTCCCCAGGAGCCACTTTTCTAGGTACCTCAGATACATGGAATCATATGGTATTTGTTTTTTTGTGACGGACTTAGATCACTTGACATGATGTCCTCAAGGTTCAGCCCTGGTGTAGCGTGTGTCTGGATTCCCTTCTTTTGCAAGGCTGAATAATATTCCATTGTATGTTTAGACTATAGTTTGTTTCTCCATTCATCTTTCAAAAGACACTTGGGTTCCTTCTACCTTTTGGCTGTTCTGACTAATGCTGCTGTGAGCGTGGGTACACAAGTATCTCTTCAAGTACCTGCTTTCAGTTCTTCTGGGTAAACGCCCAGGAATGGCGTTGTCAGGTCATATGGTAATTCTCTTTTTAAATTTTTGAGGAATTGCCACACTATTTCCACAGCAGCTGCATTACTTTACATTCTCACCAGCAACGCACGAGAGGATCCAATTGCCCCACATCCCTGCCAGTGTTTGCTGTTTTCTGATAATAGTCATCCAGTGGGGGGCGCCTGGCTGGCTCAGTCAGTTGAGCATCTGACTCTTGATTTCAGCTCGGGTCATGACCTCAGGGTTGTGAGATCGAGCCCCGCTTCTGGCTCCTCGCTCAGTTCTCTCTCTCTCTCTCTAAAATAAATAAGTAAATCTTAAAAAAAAAAAATAGTCTTCCTAATGAATGTGAGGTATGGAGTCTTTCTTATTTATTTATTTCTTCCTTTTTAAAAAAAAATTAAAAAACTTTATTTTTAACAGCAGTTTTAGGTTCATGGCAAAATTGAGTGGGAAGGATAGAGAGTTCTCATATACCCCTGGCCCCCACACAGGCACAATCTCCCCCACTGTCAGTATCCATATCACCATGGAACATTTTACAGTCAATGAACCCTACACTGACACATCATTATCCTTCTAAATCCTGAGTTTACATTAGGGTTCCCTTTGGTGGTGTACATTCTATGGGTTTGACAAAGGTATAATATGAAAGAAGTTCTGGTGGTCCCTCCTTGTTTTTGTTTTTTTGTTTTGTTGGTTTGGTTTTTTTTTTGGGGGGGGGGGTTGGTTTTGTTTTTTCCAAAATACATTTTTAGAACTGGTTAATGAAGCTTGAAAAGCACAATCAGTGTTTTCCCTTTCCACATTTCCTTGGTTAATGATAAGCCTGAACTTAAACATGTTTACACAAAATGGCGCCACTGAATCGGCTTGGCAGTTCTCAAGCTCAGACCTGAGCCTTCAGACTCAGAGAGATCCTAATTTGGCTCCCAAAGCTACATTTTCTCCCTGTGTGCCCATGGGGAAGACATTTAATCTCTATAATGCTCAGTGTTTTCTTCTATAAAATGGGATCGGGTTATAATACCGAATTCATTGGAGGGTTGTGTGAATTAAATGAAATAATGCATATAAAGCCCTTTGTACTTCTCTTGAAAGAAACTGGAGATTCAATAATAACTAATATTATTCCAAACCATTCTGAGCACCTGCTATTTGCCAAGCTCTCTATTGTTAATCACCTGCTTGGTCTTCAAACCTTTTTTATCATCTGTCCCTAACAGTAAATGGCTTTTGACTACACATACTCTGCATTTTCATCTTTATTTATAAGTTATACCCATGATTTGCTCTCAATCCATGTACTAAACATTAGGAAAGTTTAATGCTGCCTTTCTTAAGATTAAGAGAGAGAGAGAGAGAGATGTTCAGATATGTTCTCCCCAAATACCAATAAGCTGTCTGGAGCATTTTGTTTTAGAGGACTCTGGTTTTGTTTATTTAAGACAAGGGTTGGTAAAAATTTTTTATAAAGGGCTAGAGAGTAAAGATTTTTGACTTTCTACAGTCTGTTGTTTTTATTTTTAAATTATGATTTAATTTAATTTAAAAAAATTTTTTAAGTAAGCTCTAGGCCCAGTGTGGGGCTTGAACTTACAACCCCAAAATCAAGAGTCACATGCTCTCCAGACTGAGCCAGCCAGGCACCCCTTGTCCAGTCTCTGTTATAATTACTTAACCCTGCTATGGATAAAAAAGCAACCAGAGATAATATGCAAGTAGAGGGCATGGTGGTGTGCCAATAAAACTTTATTTACAAAAACAGGTGTTGTCCACAGTTTGCAGACCTCTGACCTGAAG
Source organism: Ursus maritimus (assembly GCF_017311325.1). Classification (NCBI taxonomy): domain Eukaryota; kingdom Metazoa; phylum Chordata; class Mammalia; order Carnivora; family Ursidae; genus Ursus; species Ursus maritimus. The sequence goes on along the minus strand of NW_024424008.1, from coordinate 13,423,225 downwards.
ATGAATTATGTTATGATGCCTGTTGTGAAGATGAATCCGGCAGGGGTACTGGGAGTTAGCAGAGAAGGGGCGAGAATCAGAGCAGAGAGTCCAGTAGCAGAGGCTGTAGCAGGGTCAAGGCCAAAGGTGATGACAGGGTCCCAAGTAGGAACCAAAGGGACCTCAGCAAATTCTCATTTCTTTCTCTATTCTGGTAGAGGGATGCTAGCAGCATGCTTTGGCCCATGCCTTCCTTTCCTGGGTGAATTAAGTGAATGTGATATATTTACATGTACTAATACTATGTTATTATTACTAAATATACGCTACATAGTATGTATTACTATATAATAAGTCCTATACGTCCATGCATCTGTAGGAACTTGTAGCCACGGACACGTGAATCTGCATGCAGCTCCATGTTGGCTCATTAGCTTCCTTGAGTCCTTTGGAAAAGGAGGCAGAGTAAAAGTGAAGGAGTAAATAATTAGATGTCAAATAATTAAAAGTACTATTGAGAAAGAATGCCTTTCAAATAGTTTTTTTAATTGGGTTTTAATATGGCTGACTTGGAAAGTTTCTCTCCGAAGATGATGTTGATTGACAGCCTATATAGTTATTAATAACATGTAGTCAATCTGCTGGGAATATATTAAGTGTTCAGGAAAGAGAACATCAGGAAATGGCTGCCAAGGATTCAGGCAACAGTCTCTGCTTGGGACACATTGTTTTCTTGGCAGAGAGTCGGTGGCCATTGCACAGAGCTGGAGTTGGTGGTGTATAGCTTAAGGTTGCCTGAGGGTCTGTATTTCACGGTTTGAAACGTCAACCCCCTCTACTGAGACCAGAAGCCATCAGTTAAATGGTTGGTCCTCCAGGCAGTGCATTCAGCAAACAGTTTATAATCAGAGACTCCTAACCAAAATTTTAGTAACATTTCCTAAATACTGCATCTCTAAAACTAGGCTGGGTGACTTTCAAAGAAATACATTTATTATCATATTTTCTCATTTCAAAATTTAGGCTTATTTCTTGAAAATTTAGAAACTATAGATGAGCAAGTAGAAGAAAATAATAAGTGTCTATTCCCCTACCACATTGAAATAAATGCTCTTGCTTTCTCTGATCTGTAAACACACACACACACACACACACACACTTCACCTTTTTCTAATTTCTAAAAATAGGACCCTGCTCCCTGTTGAATTTTGTGATCTGCTTTTCTCATTTGACAATATGTAATGTACAACTTTCCATGTCATTACATATCCATCTACAGAATCAGTTTGTAAGGTTACATAGTATTTCATCATATGGAATGCCAGCGGTTTGTTTGTTTGTTTGTTTGTTTTTTACATTTCTTCTGCTGTTGGACATTCAGGTTGATTCCCATTTTTTCACTCTTCTGCTCAAGGCCACACTGAGTACCAGCGCTGATGCTCAGCCAGATAGCGCTGACATAATGATACAGCCTGCCCCGTCTCAGCTAGTGGCTGCCTGTATCATCATTAGTTATTTCTAATATCACCCTCAGAAACATTTTTATGTAAGCCCATGGATTCCTTGGGATATTTTTTTGGACTACTAGAATTTCTGGGTTATCAGAATGCAATATTTTTACAGATTATGGTGTATTTTGGCAAACTGGCCTCCAGAGACACAAGTACTAGGTACCATGGGGTTGGTCAGTGTGCAAAGCCCTTCTGAGCCCAAACCTTCTGGAGTATGTATTCAAGAAGTTTGATGAGGAAAAGAAAGAACAAAATAGAGCTTGGTTTGGAACCAAATAAAGACTGACGTAGACGTGGACAGTGTATTAGTTGGGGCATTTGAGATAAGGTGGTTAAGGAGAGTGTGGCGAAGGGGCTATCCTTCATGTGTGACAGAATTCAGGGCAAGCAGGAAGCCTGACGAAGCACCCTGAGGCTAGCAACAGCTGGGAGCTGTGGCCACCCAAGCCAGATGGGGCAGGGGAGGGAGCAGGTACTGGGACCTAGACGAGAGCAGTGGCTGCATTGTTACTGTAGCAAAGGGCTGTCCCAGAAGAGTGATGTGCTTTCACACAGGTCTGTAGCCACTGCCAACCCACAGCGCAGCAGGGAGGTTGCCAGGTGGCCCCAACCTCATTCTGCTCCTAACTTCGACCTCCTGCCAGGATTCCCATTGGCTGAACCCACCTGGAAGCCAGAGGAAGCCCACTGATCCAGGTTAAACAGTGGCCTCCCAGGGCACTGAGCAGGAGGAAGAAGGGTGGGAAGGCTCTGGATGGGCACACTGGGACATCTGGCTGGCACAGCCCTAGACCAAGGCATGGACATTTTCAAATCAGGGTCTGAAGGCTGAGGGAAGGATGGATTGAAGAAAAAGACATTAAAGATGGTAAGGAAACGAAATCACAATTCCAGCCCCGTCTTTTGGCTGTTGTAGGAGTATCAGAGACAGAGGGAGGTATGAGTCAGGAATCATGAACTGCATTTCACATTTGCCACCTCTCGCAATCCACTCCCAGCAGAGTTCTGAAGGTTTTCAGTAGCACCTGGGCACAGAACAGACAAAGGGAGAATAACGTTTAGGTGGGGTGCAGGGGGCAGAACCAAGATGATCTTATGTAACTTACATCCTGATGAAAGCGCGTTTAGCTTTTATTTTAAGGCGTGCTATTTATGAATTCCTTAGGGGGTTAAAAAGCATAAGAGATGGGTTTTTGATGAGATGTCAATAAAAGAATCTCTTAGCTCCTGGAGTAATGACGCTGTTGTTTTGGCTTTCTGTGTTTCAGAAAAGGCCATCTGTTTTCATCAACATCAACGAGAATCTCTAGCCACCTTTTCCCTCACAACCCTCTGTCTCTTTGCACAAATAACAATATTCCCTTCGTGATTCATTCCTGAAGACATTCTTCTGGGCTAAATGCTGCTGCTAAATTTGTGCTTGAGTTTTCACTGTGAGCACCACATGATCCTTGCTCAGCCAGCAACTGTACTATTTCAGCTTCCATTTCCCGAGCCCCAGATTGTTACACCCTTGGGTGGCCAGGCTTCATGCAACTGGTTTCTCCTGGTTCTCAGGGGATGTTCGAGGTCTTTGAGGCAGCCCAGTAAGTGGCACCCCTCCTTCCACCTGAGTCCTGAACAAATTGAGAGACAAATAAAGGGTGACAGATGGAAGTCAAAATATCATGTTTATTACTGATGATGAATAATTCCGCTCAGTAAGAGAGCTGAATCAACTTGGTAATTGGATCCAGGATGAGACCGACTGCCCCGCCTGGTCCCGGGGCAGTGCTGGATGGTGGCAGAGGCAGAGCCAGCCCCTAGAGGAGTAGAGACAAGTGTAGCCAGCTGCCAAGAGGAAGTGTGACACTCAACCTAGCATGCCCCATTTATTCTTCCTCAGTTTACCTCCAGTATAACTCACTCCGCTACCTGTGAGTAAAGGGTCAGAGAGAGGCCAGGAGGGTTATGAAGGGGACCCCCTTTCCGTGGAAATAAATATCAGAATTAGAACAAAGTTTTCCTTCGTTCACATGGCATGGGTCACACAGAAGCTAGAAGATGTGCCTCGCCTGAGCCTAGTACTTAAGATGCACTGAGCAAATACTTGACGTTGTATGTTCATTCACTTAACAGGTAGTTACTGAGCAAAGACATAGAGCCAAGCTAAGGAGTTTAGCTTTTTTATTCTTGGTACAGTAGGGAGCCGCTAGAAAATTCTGGGCAAGGGAGAAACATGATCAGATTTACACTTTTAAAAAATTACTCTTGTTGCCTTTTGGCGAATGGATTATAAGAAGGACAAGTTACAGACATGGAGAGACAGATTAGGAGGCCTTTGCTGCCGTCCAGGTGAGAAGTGATGATGTCTAAGACTAGGGTGAGCCCCAAGGAGAAAGGCACAAATGGACAAGTGGGGAATAACTTGCAGATAGAGTTATCAGGATTTGCTGATGGATTGGAGTGAGGAGGGGGAGAAGAATTGAGAGTGACCGGCAGTTTTATTTGAGCAACTGAATGGATTAGAGATAAAGTGGACAGGGAGGGACAGGTGTAGGGTAAATGAATGATGGTGTCCCTGGGCTACCCAGGCTCTTTTGGAGGCTTGTGGTGAGCTGATCATACATCTCTGTTTGTCTGGGCCAGTCCTGGTCTACACCTGCTGACCCAGCATAATTACTAAGAATGCCTCCTTTCAGGGCTGCCTGGATGGCTCTGTCGGTTAAGTGTCCACTTTTTATTTCGGCTCAGGTCTTGATCTCAGGGTCATGAGTTCAAGCTCCACATTGGGGTCCACACTGGGCATGGAGCCTACAAAAAAAAAAAAGAAAAAAAAAGAAAAGAAGAACGCTTCCTTTTACCCTCAAAAGTGGCCTGCTTTGGATGATTAAGTAACTGGTCACTCAAGCCTAGAAAGAATTTTGAGCTAGTAGGGAAATATTGGAAATGTGCTTCGACATGTGAAAAACAGTGTATAAATGAAAAGCATCAATCAGCATTTGTTATGTTAATGAAGATTTGTCCAAAAGCTGAATCTTCTTTGCTCATGAACTTACACAATTATTTTAGGTTACCTTCCTCTGCTGTCTGATTCACCTTCCATGCCCTATGGCTCCCAACCCTAGAATGGGACACTGTTCCTGCATCATCCTCCTTCCCCTCCTCCCTCTCCCCGCTCCAGCCTTCCCCCAGGTGCCAGTGATTTCTAAAACACATACTTCATTGCCCTATGGGGGCTCCCCATTTGAAGGAATCCACTGGTTCATGGTTTTGTAGATGAAAGCTTTGTGAAGTACTGCACAGTGGGTCCCTGCCCCAGCGCTTTTTCTTGGCTAGATTCACCTCAAGAAAGACTCGGTCTAAAAAAACAATCCTCACTCGTCCTGGCTCCCAGAGTGCTTTGTGAAAATGAAAATACCCACTTTGCAAATGCCTTCCCTTCTTGAAAATGTCTAAATATACAGTGGTGCCCACAGAGGCTTTTGCATCTTACACAAATGCCACAGCTCTGTGTGTTTGCTGGGGAAGGCATGTCCCAGTTTGGAGAAGGACATTTCTAGATGCCCAGGTTGTGGTCCCAGCCCTTCCCCTTCTGGGACACCTGCAAAGTACTCCCTTCCCACCTTCTCGGGTCTTGGTCTCCTCACTGTAAAATAGGGGAAGGGGTCTCTCCCACCTTTGTGATTGCTTCCACCTCACTGCTTGTTTTCATGAGGTAAAAGGACAAACGTCCTGGTCGTGATGCTTATGGGCCCAGGGCGGCTATGGCAGCATCCTCCTTTCTCAAGCCAACTTCGAACGGACTCGAGCCTTCACACACAGACTGATGCAGGCCCGTGCCATTCTCCGACGGCTCCCCTGCCCTGCTCTCCCTCCCAACAGACCCTAAAGCAAGGACATTTGCACAGCCCATGGGATGTTCACCCCAGAAGGCCTCTCAGACTGCTTGGCATTACTTTGTATTAGTTTGCTAGGACTGCTAAAACAGGGTGCCGCAGACCGGTGGCTCACAGCACAGAAAGCTATTGTTTCGAGGCCACAAGTCCGAAAGCAAGGTGTTGGCAGGGCTGCGGCCTTCTGAGGGCCGTGATGGAGAGTGTGTTCCCAGCCTCTCCCCTGGCTTGTGGTGGTTGGCTGGCGTTCCTTGGCTTCTAGAAGCATCGCCGCAGTCTCCACCTTTATCTTCCCATGGCATTCTTCCTGTGTGCATGTCTGTCTCCAAGTGTTTCCTTCTTAAAAATACACTGGTCGTATTGGATTAGGGGCCCACCCTACTCAGTATACCCCCCTCTTAATGCTGACATCTGCAATAACCTGTTTTCAAATACGGTCACAATCTGAGCTACTAGGGTTGACTTCAACACCTGCATTTGGGGGACACAATTCAAGCCATAAAAGCTATTTTAACTACAGCCCACTGCTATATTAATAGCGTGGTGCCTCACAGACAACCACTGGCCCAGCGCCACCTGTCCAGTGCCGGACTCCCAATGTGGCAAAGTCTCATTTGTCCAGCTTCCTCCCCAAGTGTGCATGACCCGTGGAAGGAAAGGGGTCTTCTTTGTGCTACTTTTGCCTCAGATGTTCCACACTAGACCCTGGCGATCGCTAGGACTCTTAGCACCATTCTCCCCCTGACACTACGAACGTCCCACAATCTCAGAGGTGTTCAGAACAGCTAAGCGTGAAGAGCTCATGGGAATGTGATAACTTCTCCAGGGATGAAGACGCTCAGACCTTGGACGTGAAGTCCTGTCCCATTCTTCCCTGGTACAGGGAGGGGAAACCCTTACATTTATTTCAAATTAATGTCAGGGTCTTCTGCCCTGTCAGTCCCCTGGCTTCCTTGCTGTATCAAAAACCAGATAATACACGCTGTTCTCATGATATATCCCGCTGTGATGTGTGTAATCAGCGAATGTTTTCTGAGCAGCTACAAGCGCTATATCGGGCACCGGATTTCAAGTCGAACACTCCGCTGTTCTGCCCTTGGTTGATGGTGAATGATCCAGATTTTAAATAATCATTTGCCACCCAGGCTGCCAGAAAAGGGCAGTGGCTTGCCCAAGGTGCGATGCAACTGGTGTGTGTCAGAATTAGAACTAGGGTAGATGTCTCTGAGCTCCTCGTATGTGTGAAGTCTGTGTGGCTTTCCCCCTGTGAGTCGGGAAACTGAATGCGTGTCTTTTGCTGCCTGACAAGTGTTGCCTCCGACCACGGTGGGACTGGTAGTGGCTTGTGGTTAAGTGTTGGCCTCACCATTGTTCATGTGGGAGGGAGCATATCACACGGTCTGACACTGGATCTTGTAAAGGAAACCATCGCAGAGAGCCCGAGCATGACCAGAGATTTGTTAAAGTAACAGTCTCTGGGGGAGTTTCAGTCACTGCAGCAGAAATGTGCTGATTAGAGAGAGAGCTGGGTGAGAGGGGGAGGCCTGGGAGACCTGGAGCCATTGCCTCTTTGTGATGCTGACCAGGTTACTCAACCTTTCTGAGCTCTAGAGCCTTCCCTCTCATGACCCACTCAGTGCCATGGTCAAGGAGAGGAACGAAGCTGCTTCCCAACTGCTGCTGAGGCCAAGAGCCCGGGCTTCATTCCCAAAAGTGCAAGTGTATCTGTTCTCTGTTGCCGTATACCAAACCACCCAAACCTTGGTGCTTAAAAACAACTCTATTTTTGCTTCCCGGCCTGTGGGTCAGCTGGGCAGTGCTGATGATCTGCGTGAAGCTTGGCTGGGCTCATTCATCCGTCTGAGGTCAGCTCAGGGTGACCAGCCCTCCCCGTTTGCCTGGGACTGAAAGGCTTCTAGGGGTATGAGGCGTTCAGTTTTAAAGTCTGAGGCAGGGGCGCCTGGGTGGCACAGCGGTTAAGCGTCTGCCTTCGGCTCAGGGCGTGATCCCGGCGTTATGGGATCGAGCCCCACATCAGGCTCCTCCACTATGAGCCTGCTTCTTCCTCTCCCACTCCCCCTGCTTGTGTTCCCTCTCTCGCTGGCTGTCTCTATCCTGTCGAATAAATAAATAAAATCTTTAAAAAAAAAAGTAAAGTCTGAGGCAAAAGGGGGTGAGTTGGTCACCCTCCATCAGCTGGTGGATGGGCTGAGGGCTGATTGTCATCTGGGGCAATGGAGATGGGGGGAGGGTGACTGGGCACATGCCTCTTGTGGTCCAGTACACGGACCTGGGCTTGATTGCCTGGCGGCTGAGCAAACCTCCGAGAGAGCAGGAAGCCATGAGCTCAGAACTCGCACGTTATCACTTTGCCTCATTCTGTTGGTTAAAGCAAGTTACAAGGTCAGCCCAGATTTAACAGATGGGAAAATGGTCTCTACCTCTTGATAGGAGCTGCTGTCACGTTGCAAAGGGGTGTGTGTCCAAGGAGGGCAAGAATTGTGTCAATTTTATAATCAATCTGCTGCAAGCACTAAGAGCTCTGCTTTCTGCAGCAGTTGGATACCATGTCTGCCAGCCCCCAGGGTACCAGGAGCCGCAAGTGTGATGATGCCACAGAGCAGGCTTAGGGCCTCCCAGACACTCTCCCCTTTGGTCTTGCTTTCTGTCCCCTCTCCTTAGCCCTAAATGAAATACCCTTCGTCTTCGTCTGGCCAACTCTTCTCTTTCGGAATGCAGCCTGGTAGTCACTTCCTCCAGGAAGCCCACCCTGACTCCCTATGCTGGTTTAGCATCTCCTCTCCCTCCTGGGCCACCACCCCATGCTCCCATGTCCCTCTGTGCTTCCCGGTATCACAGCACCGATCACTAGAACCAGCACTGCCCAGACTGGGAGCTCCTTGACTCCAGGGATGGTCGGATTTGTCTCTGCGTCCCAGCACCCCCCAGAGGGCAGGGTGCAGAGCACATGCTCAGAAGTGTATGCTTTAGAGGTAGCTTGAGGTCACTGCTAACTAAAGGCCCGGCACGAACGGGAGCTCGGTCTCTTGAGCCCCAAAGTCATTGTTCTGCCCCCTCCACTCTGGCAGGCCCCAGTCAGCAGTAGACGTCAGCATCATCCTGCCCCCATCTGCCAGGCACAAGACAATGATCTAACCGTAGCCCCAGCTCTGCTAACTGGTTCATGCTTTTTTAGGCCTTGGCACTGTCAAGGGTGAGAGTCTGCACACGGAACGACAATAATGACGTGACTGTCAGTGTGGAAGTCAGACCCGCATCAGGTTCTTCCTGCCGGGGGGCGGGGGGCGGACTCCTCTTTCAGGATCCCTGCAGGTGCCCAGCATTCGTGCCCAGCCGCAGTCCTGCAGGCCCTGTGGACACAGAAGGAGCCAGTCTGGGGAGGAGGAGAGTCAGGCAGTCCCAGATCCTCCCCCATTCGTCTCTCACCCCGGGCCCCACACCAAGGCTCTCTCTGTATCCTCACCACCTCCCCTCCCACCTGCCGTGTCCTCTCCACCCACAGCCCCACCCTTGTGCCAGCCCAGTCCCTTCACTTGAGGGTTCAAACTAGACCCCCTGCCTCCACACTCACACATCGCCTGGAAGTCAGAGTGTACCTTCAAATGCAGGAGAACGTGGTGATAAAGAGCAAAACTCAGGAGCCAGACCGCCCAGCTTCTGCCACTCCCAGCTGGGTAGCCTGGGGTGATTTTCTTCTCCTCTCTGAGTCTTCTCATTTGTCAGTGAAGATAATGAAAGCACCTCTGTGTTAGGGTTGTTTGAGGATTAGCCGAGGTGGTGGTACGTACTTGGTGCAGTAGTGCTCAATCTATGTTAGACATTGTCGTGATCGTCCCCACCCTGTTTCAGACCCTTTAATGGGTCCCCAGTGGCCACAAGTTGAAATTCAAGCTCCTAGCACAAAGATCAGACTTTTGCCCTTTACCTTTTCCTCTTCTCCTGCCTTGAACACAGATGAAAAGCTTGGAAGTACAGCAGCCACCTTGCAACCGTGAGGAAAATGTTAAGGATGGCAGAGCTGTAAAGGATCTTGGGGCCCTGATGACACCGTTGACCTGCTGTGCCAGCCTGAACTACTTTTCCCAGACCATTTATTGTGAGAAACAAATAAACTTTGCATTTGTTTCATGGTAGCAAGGGGGAATCCTAGCTTCTAGGCCTGACATCCATAGCCTCCAAGAGCGGATCCCTTTTCCTTCTGCAACCTCATTTCTGAAATCCTATCCCGTCCCCCACTCCTTGACTTTATGCTCTAGCCATACTGAGCTAACTACCCAGAGTTCCTTCTGCACACAGCTCCATTTGGGGCCTCTTGACCATTGTTCATGCTTTTCTCACTTCGATTCTGTCTGGAACTTCCTGATGCCTCTCCTCAGTTTTCTGCCTGGTGAACTCCTATTCATCCTTCAAAATCCTGCTCTGATATCAACTCCTCTATGACGATGTCGCTGGCTTTTCCGTTCTTGAGAAATGAACCACCACCTGCCTACAGAATTGAAGTACAGTGTCTGAGTTTGATTCCCACTCTGCCATCTACTCGTAACTGACCTCTCTGGGCCACAGGTCACTCATGAGTTAAATGGAGCAGACAGTAGGGTTTTACGGAGGCTACATAAGCTAATAAACAGTGACAGACTTAGGGCGGCCGAGAGCACATACTCAATAACTGTTGGTTATCATCCTTTTCATCATTCTTATGCTTCCAGGTGTGTCATCCCCACCTGCTCATAAATCTCTCAAGGGCAGGGCCCCGCTGATTCCTCTCTGAAGGCCCTGCTCCTAACATGGTGCTGGCACACAGAGGAAGCATCAGGAAACAGGGCTGACTTAGCCTTTGCAAGCCTTAGAAAGCAGAGCATGTTCCATCCGTTGGCATTGTCAGAAATGGCCGATGAGGCTGGAAGAAGAAATAACCTCTACTTCCCGCTTGGGGACCTTTCTTAGTGAGCTTGCTGGTGGAGCCCTTCTTGACCTGTGCCTGTCAGACGTCCTCCACCGAGTGTAAAGGGCCATTCAAACACTGCTGCCCCCATCCCCCCTACCCCGCCACCCCCCGCTGCTGCTGCTGCTGCGGATTCATGGCTGCAGTGTGCATGGAGCACCGGCCCATGGAACCTGCTCTGGGCTCCAGTCCCCTCTGGGTCTGGTCAGGACCCAGAAGACCCTCCCTATTCAGAGTGAAGAAGGTATGTCCGATGCTCCTGTGTTGGCAAAGTTAGGCAAACCCGGGTGCCTCTGGTGTTTCCTGGCATGGTTTCAGCTCTTTGAACCTCAGTTTCCACATCTGTTAAAATGGGTTTATAGCATAGGATGGTGGTGAGGATTAAGTGTAACTGCTTAGGTAAGGAACCTGGCACAGAGCTCGGCATCCAGTAAGTGCTCAATAATTGTCCCTTACCTTTTCCCTCCCACCCTTTTCCTCCCAGCCTACCTGTACAGTTGGGCCAAGAGGAATTCCATCATCCCAGCAAACAGGGGCTTGGGTGTGTGCTAAGCAGGCTGGTTCTCAAGATTGAACATGCTGTGTCCGCCCGGGATGTGATCTAGGGGCCCCCAGGCAGAGGGCCCACACCGGTGCCTGCATATTCAACTTGCTTTTCCTGACACACAACTCAAGCCGCAGAAACGGTCCCATCAGAGCTGAAGAGTCACCCAGTCTTGTGCTCACATGGACCACGGGATCCTCACACAGGCCCGCGGTCACTTGACCGCGCTGCATGGCTTGGCCCACTGAGCGGCCTACGGGGACTACTAGCCTGGAGTCCCCCTGGGTGCTGGCTGACTATCTCGACGCTAGGAGGGAGACCTTTGAGGACCCACTAGGCAGAGCCTGGAAGCCCAACGACCTACCCAGAGGGTGGCTGAGCAGCCGGTGGGGATGGGAGAGGACTCAGCGGGGGCTCCAGATCTCATCTCATCTAGATCTTTACCCATGCACTTGCCGTTTCACCTCTCGGACACTTGTTTCCTCCTCTGCAAGATGAGGAAATTGGCTGCTTTGTAATGGGAAGTAAAACAATGAGGAGGCTAATGAGGACTAAATAAATGTAGTAAGTGTTGGGATTCCAGGGGAGCCGAAGATAATACCCACCTTCCGGGCCTGCCTTCCAAGTTAATTGAAACATAGTGGAATCAGATCCATAATAACAAGAGTAAATACTTACATAACATTCTTGGCACAAGTTAGGCACAAACATGTACCTCCACGTACTGTTTGTCAAGCTCTGTTCTGAGCACATCACAATATAATTTAATCCTCACCATAATTCTATAATGTAGGTACTCTTATTATCTCCATTTTACAGATGAAAGCACCAAGGCACTGAAAGTTTCATTAATTTGCCCCATATCACACAACTAGTGAGTGGCCGACCAGGACAGAAGGCTGGGTGGCCTGGCTTTGGAGGCCGTGACCTTGAACAATACACAGCGTTGATTACAATGGAAGCATGCAGTGCAACTTTAGATGGGTAGCCAGAGGCGTCTGCCAACCCCTAATTCACCCTAGAATTAGACAGCCTATCCGTTCCGTGGAGGAAAAGAGAGGTTTGCTTTCTGCAGGCCATTTGAGGGGGTATGGGGGCTGGGGGCGGGGGACGTGAGGCAGGTCCAGTTCCGTCTTCCAAATCCTCCTGTCCAAGAGCCGCCGCTCCCCCGGAGCACCTGTTGGTTTCCTAGGTCTGCTGCCACAGATTGCCTTAAACTTGGTGACGTAACACAACAGAAGTGCATTCGCTCACGGTTCTGCATGCAGGTGCCGTCATTACGGTTGGTTCCTTCCGGCGGCCTGTGGGAGAATCCATCCCAGGCCTCTCTCCTCGCCTCCTCGTGGCTCCGCGCTGTGCGTGCGTCCCTCAGAGTCCGCAGTGTCCTCACACGGCATCCGGCCTTCTCCCCTGCGCCTCACGGCGTCCTTTCCCATCCTCTGCAAGGCTACTCTCATTGGATTTAGGGTCCACCCTAATTCCATATGATCTGATCTAGATCTTTACCTTAATTACATCTGCAAAGGCCCTGATTGCAAATAAGGTCGCATTGTGAGGTTCCCAGCACACATGGATTTGGGGGGGTCACTGTTCAACCACAACAGAGAGGATCAAGTGAGGGAGCAAGAGAAGCCCTCTAAGGGCAGTTTCTCCATAAGGAAACATGATGCAGAAGGTCCTCCCATCTTAGTACGTACTGGCTTGGCTGCTTTGTAATGGGAAATAAAACAACCGTGGCCAAAGCCTAACAGATGCTTGTTTCTCTTGCACATAAAATCTCAGCAGGGTGTGGGGGGGATCGAGATGTTCTGCTTCACAGGGTTCTTTCTGCAGGGACTGAAGCTTCTTCTGTCTTATTGCTCTGCCATGTCCTAGGATATGCCCTCAATCCCAAAGACAGGTGGGTCACTAGAGGGGGCCATGCTTTTTCCCGCAGGCAGTGAAACAGGAAGTGGAAGGCACCCAGCTTCCTTCTAAGAGGGCAACCTAGAAGCTGCGTATAATGCCTCCGCTCACCCCCATTGGCCAGAACTCAGCTGGTCACGCCTTGCTGCAAGGGAATCTGGGAAATCTAGTCTTGGCTGAGAGGTCACGTGACCAGCTAAATCTCAGGGGATTCTATTTTCTAAAAAAAAGACAGGGAGATTGATCATTGAAGCAGAGCTAGCATAAAGTATGGGAAGCCCCTGGCCCATGGTAGGTGGTCAGCAAATTGTGGTTTTGATCTTCTGCGGTGACATTGCTAATAACGTCTTCTCATTGGCCTCATGCCAGTAAACCTCTACATTTTCCATTGACCCTGTCACCTGTCATCACAGTAACCCAAACCCAGACCCATTGTAACTTCATGTTCTTGAGACGGTCCACTCCCTTTCATACTCATTAACTTGGCTCCCAGAGTCTGCTGCTCTCCAGGCCTGCTTGCCTCCCTCCCAGCTCATCCCTGGCCTCCAGGTTACAAAGCCCTGGAGTAGGGAGGCTCTGCACGTTCCCGGCAGCTCTGGCTGCCAGGAATCTCCTATGTCTTGGATTCTGAACCCCCCAGGCACTGCACGTTCTGCCCATGCTGAGTCCTTGCCTTCCCTCATGCTGGAGGAGTTTGTGGAAAGAATTTTCTGGCATTAGAGGGTGAAAGTCGAAACAGTAATTACAAGAACATCTGTTCCTGAGTGGAAAGCGTATCCTCTGCACGCTAGGACACATGCCTGCACAGTTCAGCAAGCTGGATGTTGAGATGGAAGAGAATGTCCTGGGAGCGAGGACTAATGGACCCAGCCAGGATGGAGGCTGTGCTTCCAGGCAGGAGGCTGTGCTGGGGAATGGGGAGCAGCAGGGGTAGGGGGCGAGGGGCTAAGTGAGTGAGTGCAGGGTGGAGGGAGCGAGTGAAGGAAGGGAGGATTGAGAGAGTTGATGAGTAAATGAAGATATAAATACATGAATGAATGAATAAGTGCATGAGTAAATAAGTTACTGAGTGAATGAATGACGATGTGGTTTTGAGTAAATGATTAAGTGAAAATTTAAGAAAATGAATAGGAATGAATGAATGAATGAATGAATGAATGAATGAGTGAATGAATGAAGGAATGAGTGAATGAATGAAGGAAGGAATGAAGAGCTGAAAAGTAATGGAATAAGTGATGGAATGGATGTGCAAGTGAGCCAACAGTTGAATTACTCTTCTGGGCAGCCAGGATTGGCAACCAGACTGGAATTATGTGGCAGGACTGGAGCCTGATCCAGCTGGAGGCCCAAGGTCAGGGTCAGCCATGCTAGCTCACAGCTAGCATAGCCGAACCAAGGCTCAAACCCTGGCTGTCTTGTACCCAGGGGTGTCTATGGCCTCCTGTGCTTTGGCTAACGTGAATATACTTTGTAGGGGGAAAATGAACCTTACCTTCCAGAAGAACCTTACCAAAACTGGTACAGCCAGAAAAGCTTAAGGTTGTATAGGTATTTTGTATTTGTGGATATGATTTCCAGGCAGATTTTCTTCCTTTGGGCTAAGCATGTTGCCCAGCAAATCTGCAGAAAGTCTAAGGAGGGACTAGATGAGGCATCCAAGGATATAGGTGCCAAGTGCCCAGGGTGCTGCAGGCAGGGTGCCTGGGTCCCGTGTGAGCTGGGAACAACCCCTGAGAGCAGAGAGGGAAGCCATAGAGCTGGTGAGTGTTGGGTTTGCTGGTAGGACAAGCTTTGAGATGAGCGCCTTTTCCCTTTTCCCCTGGACCTGGACTAGTTAGAATGTTCTGCTCAGTTTTGATCTCACAGTTCATTTCAGCCATGCTTTCTCAGGCACTTGCTGGCTGTGCACTGCTGTGGATATAATATCGAAAATACACAGTCCTGGGCCTCTTGGAGTTCAAAGCAGTGGGGCCAACAGACAAACCCACCACACACTATAGCATAATTATGGTGGCAAGCACAGGGCTGCAGGACCCCAAAGAGGGGAAGGTCAGAGAAGATGTCACAGGGTAGGTGGCCTGGGGACTAGACCTTGGAAGAGGGTCAGAAGTTTGAGACAGTCCATGCAAACACACAGCATGAACAGAGTCATGGAGGGATGAAAGGACGGTGAATGTCGATGAAATCCATAGCTCTGAAAACTGCATGGCTAACTAGCAGGAGGGGGGTCCTGCTGAGTTCCAGAAGGCAGGTCCTAGGTCTTACTCACCCCTGCAGCACACCACTGCGAGCACGGTTCCAGGTGCCTAGATGGTAGTAGTAAGCATTTGTTGCATGCAGGCAGGCATGAAGGTGTGAAAGAAGGAGAAAGCAAAGGAGTGGGGGAAAAAGGAGGGTGCAAAGTACAGAGAAGTCAGGGGCTTGCTCCACACTGTAAAGCAGATGGTTGGGCAAAGCCCAGGGTTTTAGAGATCAGTACGAGGGGAGCAGGTCCAGGGCACGTCGGGTCTGTGGGTGACCTGCAGCACGCCCAGGCCAGCACCTGGCCCACAGTTAGCTGTAAACTGTGAAGATATTTTGGATAAATGGATGAAGGTTGCTATCTGTTAGTAGGTTCCTGAATTTGTATCAGAATAAGACAGAGAAGGCTACATCATAGGAACGGTGGCCTGGTCACTCCTCAGCCCTTTTTTGGTAACTGATTATAAGCTGGAACAGCCTTCTATAATGATCTACTCCCACCCTCTTCTTTCATTTATGGGTGAGAAAACTGAGGCTCAGAGAGGAAAAGCGGTTTGTCCTTCTGCATTTCATTCGATGGGATTGACATTGTCAGTTGAAGTCCGAGGAGCCCAAATTCTGTTTCTTGCACCGCCACTAACTGTTTTCCTCATTGAAATGCGTGATCTCTAAGGCCCCTTCATGTCCCCCCTTCCTACCCATCTCATTCACTGCACAGATACTCAGTGAGCATCCTGCATGTTGGGTTTTGCGCCAGGTTCGGGGGGAGATTAGGGAGAAGGCAACCCCATGCCCCACCCAGGCCCTCCACCAGATCGCATTATCTCAACTCCTGTCAGGTGATATTTTTTAAACTGCTTATCTATCTGCCGTTCCCCCCGACTCTAAGCTTCTCAGGGGCATTTTTCATTTTTATGCTGCCTTAAATTTTTTCTGGAGCAAGGTGGAGAGTTGATGCATATATTAATTAATGTATTGATTATTTTTTGTCCTTTGTACCCAAATCATCTTGCACTGGTAGGCATTCACTGGAGATATTCATTGGAGACAATGAAACAAGCAGATAATCTCACAAGGGTGAGAATCACCCCAGCAGGGGAAGCACAGGGGCCACAGAAGCTCAGAAGATGGGCTTCTGACCTGGTCAGAGGGTGAGGGAGGCTTCTGGAAGGACGTGACCTTCTGCATCTTCCAGGACAGGAGGAATTACTCAGAGGACACGTAAAGGACAGAGAGAAAGGGCACAGCATGTACCAGGTGCCGGAGGCCGGAGAGAGCCTGGTCCACTTGAGGGTCTGCTAGGGACTTCTGACGATGCCAGGGGCACACCCTTCACCTCTCCCCACTCTGCGACTCCCCGATGGGGCGTGTATTACCCACAACAGGAGGGGGCCGAGTACTTTGGTTTCCTGTGCTGGCAAGCCCCCGGCATGTAACCGTCCCCCACCCAGGACTCTGTGAATGGGGCTGGGGTGCCGGCTTCCTCCGCAGCAGCCAGTGTGCAGGGCACGCACTGAAGTCACTTCCCCGAGTTGCCAGTCCCGAGGAGCCAGAACTCAAGGCCAGGCCCCGTCCCTCTGGAGCCGGTGTATTGTGTATGGACCTCCACCTGGCCTTTTTGGGCAGTGCCAGGAGCCAGCTTTGGTTTCTGCTGGGAGGGCAAGTCACAGCTGTTCACACTTTCCTCGCACCTGAAGCTCACCTCTTTTGGCGAGGAACTTAGAACCATTTTTACAATTTAAACATATTTTTTTTTAAGTTCAGTTAGTCCTCTGGCAGGCAACCTGTAGATAGGCTGGGTTGACAGTGGATGGAGAGGACTAATGGAAGTCAAGGAATCAATCAAGAGGCAAGTTCAGGAACTAAGTGTGACCCAGAAGCGTATCTGCGTGCTTGTAGCCCAGATTTTAGGAAGAAGGTAAGGCCAAGATATTCTCAGAGTAGGAAGGAGGGAGGGAAGAGGGAGGCAAGCAAGCTAACGAACTCTGCTTAGAAACAAACATCAACTATTATTTAAACATCAAATATTATTAGAAGAAAAACCGGCAGGTTTCCGGAGCAAGCACTCCAGAATCTATCTGGATAGGTTGCTCTTGCTCTGGGGTTAATATGAGGAAATAGCATTCTTAAGCACCCATATTAACCTGTCTGTTGTTCTATGGACTGTGACAGCTCCATTTTACATCTTAATGGCTAACCATTCATTTCACGCAAAAAAAAAAAAAGCCTTTTTTTTTTTTTTTTTTTTTTCCCTTAATTTTATTTGTAAACCATTCTTTTCCCCAAAAAAAAAAAAAACCTTTTTTTTTTTTTTTTTTTTTTGCCCATGAACCAGCTACTCAAGGCCAGAAACTTTGCCCCCAGAAACAGGTTTCAAGGCAGAAGCTGCAAGTAAGCTTCAAGTGGGTTCCTCAGGAAGCCCCCTCTGTACGCCCCCTTGCATTTACGCACATCCCCTGGCCGGCTGCCTTTTGCAGGTACCCCTCTGGCTTGCCTCTCTAGCCCTTCCTCTGCCCTGTTGTGATCTCTCTGCAGAGAAGAGTCACTCTCTTAGCTAACAGTGAAGCCACAGTGGCAAATAAATATATGGAAGTGTCCCCTGTGCGGAGAAAAGGCGGGCGAGCAGAGGAAGAGGACCACGCTGACCAGCTTCGACAAAGACAAGGGATGTAATCCCAGGCAGCGGAGAGGGTGAGGAGTGATCGCAAGAAGAATAGCTGCACTTACATTGTACCAACCACCTGCCTGGCTATGTCCTAAGAACTTTAAATGTGTTATTTCATCCTCACAACAACTCTTAGGAGGTAGGCACAACATTATTCCTTTTGAGGTTAAAGAAGAAACTGGGGCTCAAGGAAGTGAATTCAGTGATAGAGCTGTGAGTAGAGTGGCCAGGATCAGACTGAGTACTCTGGCTCCAGGGTCCCTGATTTTCACCCCATGCTCTTTCCCCCCCAACAAACCTTTACATCCACGCAGTATTTATTGAGCACTTGCTACATGCCACGCGCTACTCTGGTTGCTAGGGATACGTCAATGAACGAAACAGACACAGATTATTTGATTGACTGCTGGGTGCCTGCTCGCCCCCCCCCCCGAAGACATCCCCGGAGGACGTCCTGGTGAAAGAGGCAAAAATGGTTCCTGCCCCGTTCTACCTGGGGAGTAGACATTAATCAAATAGTGGTTCAAGTAAGGTTATAATTACAAGTGCCCTGAAGAATGTGGAGTAGCGGAAGCTGTCCCAGCTGGAGGGGCGGAAGCAGCTTTCCCCAGAAGTGACTCTAAGTCTATACTGAGACCTAAAGCGGGAGGAGGCAACTCCCGGAAGAGGAAGCATGATGGCCCCAAAGATGACTGGTTTGCATAGAACTCAGGAAACAAGGGGGCAAGCCGGAAGATGGGGTCAGCTGTGTGGGTTGGAAACAAGGTAGAAATTTAATGTTTAGTGAAGTGTAATAGGAAGCTTTTGAGGGGCTAGAACAGAGTAACATATCTTTAGTGTTTGGCACAGTTTCCAAAGCTTTTCCTACCCACTCTTTGTGGTCTGAAAGCAGTCTGGTAAAGCAGGCAAGTTTGGGGTTCTTGTCCCAGCCTGCCAGGTCAGATCACTGAAGTGCCTCCAGAATGATCACGAAGAATTGGAAGAGCGAGGATGAGGGTCCAGGTCTTTCTGCTGCAGGGACTCCAAGGGCTGGCGAGAGAGGCAGAGAGGAAAGAGGAGGCTTCACGGTCCCGGACACAGTGCCAACACTGGTGCCGCAGGACAACGTGGGGTGTGGGGGAAGCTCGTGGGGTCAGGAGAGGGGCTGTGACATGGAAGGGTGTGCTGTGCTGTGCCTGGCACACGGTGAACGCTCAGTGAATGCCCCTGCCCTTTCCTTCAGCTGCAGGAAGCACAGCTGTGGTTTGGCACAGACTGGCCACCATCTCTGCCTTCTGTGTTGGGGCGCGTTCTGGCAGGTGTCGGGCTGGTTTTGGTGCAGTGCACGAGAGAGGAGACAAGTCGCTTGCGTTCCTTGCCCAAGACAGGGTCCCTGTTTTCTAGTTCTAGAATGCTCTGCCGGGAGATCTTGCAAAGAGTGAATGGACTTTCCTCTGCCTGGACTCTGGAGAGGGAAACTCGAGAAGACAATTCTCCAGGTTTTCTGCGGCCCTGCCCCCTGCTCCCTACTACGATATCCTGTGCTGGTTTGGTCCAAGAAATTCCTCATCAGAAAGAGCTTCTTTGGCAATTTATCCACCCAAGAAGAATCACCAGCACTTACTTACAAAACCCTTTTCATACATTTTTTTCATTTAATTCCCATAACAATCTGATGATGTAATGACCTATTTATCAACATTTTATGAAAGGGTCCTGAAGTGGTTGTTATTCGGGGCACACAGTGAACAAAACCCAAACGCAGGTCTTCTGTGACCCCAGTCTCGTCTTCTCTCAGCTGCATCACAGCGTCTCTCTTGGTCCCATCCTTTGGTACTGGTGTCTGCGCAGAGATATCACAACAAACTTTTCCCTGACTTTGGATTTTCCTGCTCATCGGAGGGCTGATTTTGGACGTCTTCCTGATCACTGGAAGAATGAGCAAGGACCCTCTTGGGGGCCGTATTCAGAAGTCATACTTCCTAGGGAGCCCAGAGCTTAGAGTTGCAATCCTTTTTCTGGCACATCCACCAGACATGGGTAGATGGATGCCGGCCAGTGTTAAAATTGTGGCATTCGAAGAGGGCAGAGGAATGTGGCTGGCTCCCAGCCTCTTATTTTCCCATTCTACTGGAAGGTCGTGTTCATTCGAGCATTTAAACCAAAAATAAATTATTGTAATCCATTTGCTAATTATACCAGGCTGAAGTTCTAGACGCTGTAAATTGCAGCCCTGATATATCTAGATGAAGTTTCTGGGAGTTTATTTTTAGCCATTCAGAAAGCACTCAGTTTCCTAGAGGCTTCATTTGCAAGTCTAGGAGGGGACAGGGAGGGGACAGGGAAAATGCGTCTGCACAGTCCTTCTTGCCCCGTGACTTGGATGGAGTTGTTTAACCTCTCTGGCCCACCTCCGGAAAAGCCCGTGGTTTTAGTAGCTGATCTGGAAGTCCTATCTGTCTTCAAGCTCTAACTCATTTTGTGACTATGGAAACTAGAATGTGTCCAAACATGGTTCTTCCCTATCTAATTCATCCTGGAGAAGGCCAAAAGCTGCCACCCCAACATGTTCGTGAATCATAGAACATGGGCCTTCAGAGGCCTTGGGCTCAGGGGATGCATGGTCCCACTGTTCTGATCCTTATATCTTGAGGGGTGAAGAGAGGAAGGATTTTAGGTTTATTTAGCCCCCACTTTGTACATAAAACACTGCTGGGAGCTTGCACGTGAGTGATTTTTGGATGGCCTCCCTCATTCAAGGCCAATGTCATCTGTTTTGGTCATTCGGTCACTCATGAGCCTCTGTGTGCCAGGCACTGAGCTCGGTTCAGAACACGTCGTGAGGGTGAAGTGGATGGGACTCCTAGCCCCCAAAAAGACCAGAAGGGAAGGTAAAGCATGACATAAATATGTCAAATTGGCTTTTGAACTGCAGTATTAGCCACAGACGATAAAGTTGCTGAGTGCCATCAGAGAAACCCCAGACGTATTTTTGCTTGTTGGGGGAGGAGAATCAGGGAAGGCTTGGAGGATGAAGAGGTATGTGAGCCAGGCTTGATGTAGAAATCAGATTTAGAAATGGGGGCACTGGGTAAGGGAAATCGGCAGACCTGGTTTGGTAACCTTGGAAACTACCCTGCCACATCACAAGGATGGCTGTCCCTGACCAGTCAGCATTCACAGATGCTTAACAGAGCACATTCCTTCCCATGCACCGTGACTCCCAGCAATTTTTCTCCAGTTGTGACATAACTATATTTTTTCAGAGGGGGAGCATAAAAAATCCTTTGGAACAATTTTTGTTTGGATGCTTCTAGTATCTAGACTTCGGATAAACAATCTTTACTGTATTCATGTAATTCTTGGGCGGATGGATGGGTGTGTGGTCAGAGAGATGCATGGATGGTTTGGTATCATTGCAGACTTGCCACAGCAATTCAACTGGCTAGGCTTGTGGGCAGCTCTATGGGAAGAGGGACATTGCAGCTGGCCTTGAACAATGAACAGAATTCTTAAGCACACAGTGTGGATAAAGGTCTTCCATTTCGAGAGCAGCAAAAATGGAAGTGTGGAATATATGACGTGCTGGGAGAATGGCATGGGCAGAGGCCAGGGTATGGGAGGGTAGGGTGAGTAAATGTAGTGGCAGAGAACACAGGCTTTGAGTTAGACAGATGGTGGTTTGAATCCCAGTGCCGCCACATCTAGTGATGCTGAGTGATCTTGGGCAAATTCCACTTCTTTTCTTAGCTTCTCCTTTCTCATCTGTGAAATAGGAATATGAATAATACCTTCCTCGGTTGTTGGGAAGATTAAGTGCAATGAAGTAATTTCTAATACAGTGATTGGCATATACTTAATATGCACTTAATACATGGTAGTTTATGGTTCTTATTTTATTGAAACGACTCATTAAATTATGAAAATTCTGGATCAAACCACAGAATTTAAGGAGGGAGAGAAGAGGGGGCTCTTTACTCTTTTACATTTAAGGATGAAGCAGAGAAAAAGCAGCAGGAGAAGAGACAGAGAAAGTCCTTGGGGGAAAAAGGGGAAGCAGGAGGGTTTCCAGAGGAGGTGGTGATCCTGCTGGTGGAGGACGTGGAGAGGCCACCACAGGTGGAGAAGTCTCTGGAATTTTCAGTAACATCATTATGACTCTCAGAACATTCTGGAGGTGGTGATTTGTGGGGGTGTGGAGTAGAGGAAGTAGTAGTTTAGATGACTCTCGGGAATTCTCTCTGGAAGGAGAAAGAGAGCTTGCAGTGGGATGGGACAAGGTCATGGGAAAGGCTTTGTCAGATGAAGTCAGCACAGTATTTCTCTACCTTTCTAAACTCAGGCTTCTAGCTGATAGACACCAACACCAGTGTCCCCTTCAAGATGCTGATATTCTGGCACCCACGACCCAACACTTATCTTCAGCTCCATTTGGGCATCATATCTGCCAAGAAGATCTTGTCTGGATTTACTTCTTGTAGTTGTATTTTTAAAACAGTAGGGACTTAATAACTCCCTTGGAGCAGAGCAGGCAGGCGAGAAATGATGTGGGCAGGAAGGGTGGTAATGAGGGTGGATGTGAGACCGCACTGAGCAGGTGTGTGTGGAGAGGGGCGGGTAGGAAACAAGGAGGGATCCTGCGAGGCTGGTGCGGAGGACTGAACAAGTAACCGCACCAACCGGCACGTGTCCCTTCTCTACGTGGGTCCTCACCTCCACCTGCCTGGGGGACACCTCACGGGTCTGTTGAGAGTAAGAAACCAAATGGCAGGTGTGGTCATTGTATGGAAACTTCAATTGCTCTGTAACTCTAGGGTATCATTATTAATAGTGTTATAAGCAAGAAATAGAATATCCGGCTCTCTTTCTCGTGTGCTCTCTCCGTTTTTGTCTGCACAGCTTCTAGGTCAGTGAGTGCAATTCTAAATGGCAGGAGAGACTCACGTGGATTGCATGCCCACCCTTTTAAAGATAAGGAAATGAGTGTGCGTGGAGGTTAAAACATAAACTCGCCCGGGAGAACACCCAACAACTGGGGAATACACGTTCTTTCCAAACACACATGGGATATTCACAACACTTGACTACATCCTAGGCTAGAAAATGCATCTCAATAAGTTTTAGGGAATCAGTATCCTCCAGCTCACATTTTCCCAGCATAGTACAATTAAGCTAGAAGTCAATAACAGAAAGATGAGTTCAAATATAGAGAGAGTGAGATTTATAAAAACACTTCTAACTCACTCATAGGTCAAAGAAGAAATGATAATAGAAATTTAAAAATACTTGTAAGTGAATGGTAAAAGAAATATTAGATATCAAAGTTGTGGAATATAGCCAAGGCAGCACTTAAGGGAAATTTATGACCTTAAAATGCTTGTATTAGGGAAAAAGAAGGGCTGAAAATTAATGAATGGGCTAAGTATCCCATTTAATAACAACAGTAACCATAAATAAATAAGATAGCCCAGGGCTGCAGAGTTATAAGTGGTAAAGACAGGATTTGAATATAGACATGGCTGGCTCCAAAGCCCTCACACTCTCCACTACCCCATGAACCTTTCTGTGTGCTATTTTCCATAATACGCCCAGTGCCTGGAAATTCTGTTTCTCCCTAAGAGTCAAAGAGATGAGCCTGTAGGGTAAACTCCCTGCATCAAAGGTTGATGATAAATCCCGCTCATTTATTCATGTATCCTTTTACTCATTCAGTCATTAAATATTTATTGAGCATTTGCTATGTGCCAGGCACTGTGATCGCTACCTTAGTTGCCTTTCCTCTGAGTGTTCAAAAACCAGTCTTCGGCCTGGGGCCCAAACTGCCATTGGTGCTCTGTCAGAACAGCATCCTCATCAAAAATGACTGATTTCTCTCTTGTCTCTTTCAACAGGTAGACTGAAATTACCATGTGTCCAAATTAAAATTGCATACTTGAAGGATTATTTGAAGGACTATTCTTAGACCCTTTTAAGAAGATTTAAAGAAAAGTGAGTTGGTTTTTTTTTGTTTGTTTGTTTGTTTTTTTTTTTTTTTACACTTCAGAGAGTATTCATGATCTAAATTAATGTTATGGGTGATTTTTTTTCTACCTCTTAAATATGCGTTAATAGGTAGACTTTATCTCCACTTATTTTATAATGCCTTTTTTCCCCTAAGAACAATGAGCACGGAGTATAAGATTACTACTTGCCTTCCCTATAAGATTTTAGTACTTTCAAAAGCTTATGGCAACTTAGAGATGAAAGGGCCTCAGAGCCATGGGCCATTCGATAGGTGATGATGATAGATAGATAGATAGATAGATAGATAGATAGATAGATAGATAGATGATAGATAAGTAGAGATATTTGGCCCATGCTTGGAAACCTCCAAGAGGAGGTTTGTATTGAAGAGGAACTTGGTATTTCCCCACATTTAAGATTTTTATAGAATTCTTCCATAATCTGGATTTGAAATCGACTCTTCCTCACCATGCCAAGCCTCTTTCTTCTTGATTAGACAGTCCTAAAAATGGTTGAAGACAAAGATCATATTGTGCCTTGACATCTTTTCTTATTCTTTGTTCCTTCAATAATAATTTGGTTTCAAGAACAGTTCCTGCCCTAATCACCTTCTTTCCAATACTGTAAATGTCTCCTTGAAAAGGCACGCCTGGAACACACACAGAGCTCCACTAGTGTCCTTTGTCCCAGGAGATCCATGAGAACTGAAGGGAGAGAAACCCAAGACCAGACTTGGGTTGCAGGCCTAGTTCTGCTCTTGCTGTGCTGTTAGGAAAGTCCCTTCAAATCTCTGAGCTCGGAGAACACAAGGAGGGTAGGATAAGAGGTCCTAAGATGTTGTCCACCTCCATATGGACATTTCTGTTGACTTGGAGTAAGGAGGTGGCTGCTTCTCGCTGTCCCAGGCACTGGAGTGGGCCAGGGCTTGGGGATCAGTGGGACCTGGGTCCAATCCCAATCCTATCACTTACTGACTTTGTAGTCCGTAGGCTTCTCCTGTCTGAGCATCCGTTTCCTCAATTGTGAAATAAGGATATTAATGCATGTGGCACAAGATCTGTGTGCGGTGTGCTGGGATAAGGTGCCTAAAGCACTTGTTACCTGGAGTGTAGGAGTGTTCAATAAGTGCTAGTCCCTGTTCATATTATAAGTAGTGATGGAGCTACTTACTTTTAGCTGGAGGAGGACATGAGGTGGTAAGAACTCTAATAAGACAGAATATGTGAGCATGCTTATTAGGGATGGGGAGAAGTGTCCACATCCTGTAAATATTCATGCAAACACAAGCTTAACTCTCGGAGGTTTATGAAATTCAAACTCGGAATTGGAAGGATCGATTCCTCTGGAATATATAGTCAAAAAGGAAATTTTTAAGGTGGGTCTGAGGAACTACACAAATTCTGCCAACCGCTGGCTGCTGTACCACCTCAGTCCTGGACAACAAAGACTGTTGTCCCCAGGAGGGTCCTTAGACCCCCACTCGACCTGGGGGACCTTGAGAATCCTCAAAGTTACGTGTGTTCAGAGTGTGAAAGGGATTTACAAACTGTTAATTTCCCTACACATATTTTGTATTACTTGTACATTCTGGGATATTCAATACTTTGGAAATCAAGAGGCTAAAACTCCCAAGGAGCTGAGCGTGGAATGAACCAGTAGAGTCCAGCCCACAGATTTCTTGAGTAGAACAGCCTGTGAACATGACCGTGTGTAAATGTCTGTGTGTATGCACACACATGCCTGTGTGTCTGCTCGTGCGTGCAGCTGTGCGTGTGAGAGAGAGAGAGAGACTCTTTGGACGCTGTAGATGTGGTCACCACGCTACACAGTGACCAGCTGCCTGGAAGGAGAATAACACAGAAATGAAAATGAGGCTGTGGCATCAGTCAGCCTCGCTCTGTAACTGCCCAGCTGGGTGATCTTGGCCACATTTTTAACCAAAGTGCCAGTCTCTGCCTTCATGGAGCTTGATGTCTCTGGACAGGTCTACTCTGAGGGGTTGAGAGTCAGTGTAGAATTTACCCTTCACAATGGGTGAGTGCCCAGGATGTGTAAGTGCCATTTTCTCAGGGTTCATGGAGTTTATCAGTTTAAGGAAAGTTATTTTGACCTGTTGGATTAAAAGAACTTCATGAGGTATCTTAGATTTCACAGGGCCACTTCCCCAAGGTCCTAGGCCACTCCCCCAAGGTCCCAGGCACCTCCCCAAGGTCCCAGGATGCTCCCCCAAGGTCCCAGGCATCTCAGTGGATGGAGAGCCCACATGTGTGAGCACACCCTCTAGCCTGCTAGAAAGGCTAATTCCAGAGGTATCCCACACCTCGACCATCCTTCTGAGCTGCCTTCGTCCACCTGGGTTTGGGGCTGACAAATCTTAAATTCAGAACTGGGAACTGTAATGTCATTCAAGGCGTGGCAGAACGATTTTTTCTTTAATTTGGAAATTAAATATAGCCAACATGGCTTTTGTTCTCCAGACAGCTACTGACCTTACACCCATGGGTGCTGCTCCAGGCTGATGCTGTCGTGGGTGCCACTGTCAGAGGTGCCCCTTTCAGGGGTATCCAGACCCGGGGAAGACTACATAGTCCTATTTTGTGGGGTTTTTCAAATTGTATGTTGTCTGACCCATTAGTGGGTCATGAAATTAATTTGGTGGTTCAAAATTGTCATATATTTAAGTGAAACAGTGTAACCCAGTTACCCATAGAGTGAGTGAAGATATGTGCTTTATATATATTCAACAAAACTCTTGTATCCAAAATAGTTATAGTGGGAAAAAAGAGGAAACTCACACAAATCAGTAGGGAAAAGACAACCTGATAGAACAAAGGCAGAAGGCTCAAACAGACACTTCACAAATGAAGATATCCAAATATCCAATAAGCATACGTACCGATGATCAGTTCTCAGAGAATTGCAAATGAGACCCGCAGAGACCGACTATGGTGAATGCACAAGAACGACTAAAATGAGGAAGATACATACCAAGTGTTGCAAAGACGTGAAGCAACTAGAACTCTACAGGGCCGGTCGACGTGTAATTTGGTATAGTGACTTTGGAAAAGTGGCAGCAACAGCCAAAGCTGACCATCCCCATGCCAGGGCTTCCATCCCTGGATACGCAGCCACGAGGCATGTGCACTCATGTCCACCACAAAACATGGCCAGTGGAATGGATGAACTGTGGCATGGCCACACAGTGCAGTATTGTACACAGTGACATCCGTGACCCTCACACGCACAATGTGGAAAGAAAAAGCCAGGCATTAAGAACCTTTTCTACACCTCTGCAAAGCACAAAAACAGACAAAACTAATCTGGGCTGTTGGAAGTCAGGGCAGTGGTTACCCTTGGGGGAAGAGTTGGTAAATGGGAAGAGTTGGTAAATGGGGTCCACAGAGGGTTTTCGAGGGCCTGGTAATGCTCCATCTCTCGATCTGAGGGCCGGCTACGTGGGTGGTTTCAGTTCTGAGTATTTCTCTAGCTCATCATTTAGGACGGGTACACACTGCTCTCTTACATCATGCTTCAATAAAAGTTCATAAAATGAGTTTATAATTTATAAATGAATAGAAAAGAATAGAAAATACAGCAGGTAGTAAGGGTAAGCATAAGCAAAACTCAAGTTCCATGTGCGTCCTATCTGTGTGTCTATGTTGGGTTGTGATGTCAATTGTATTCCTTACTGTGAGTCACAGCCCAAAATCTTGAGAGTCACTGGTTTAAGAAGAGGAATCTGAGGCCCAGCAAAGAGGGGAATTAAGAGCAGAGCCAGGAGGGGAGCAGAGCTGAGAAGATGCTAGGTCCCCTTCTGCTGATTCCGTGTCTCTCATTTTCCTGCCAATGGGTGAAATGGCGCGTTCCGTTGAGTAGGCTCCGTCTGGCACCTTCGTCCCTGGAAGGCAGTCCTGTGCTTTCTGTCCAAGGGGAGCGATTGTTTTCCCACCCACAGACGGGCAGAGTCTGAGGCCCAGCCACCTCTGCAGGGGCCTGGCTCCAGCTCCCCGAATTCCCTCCTACCTCCTTCCTGCCTCTTCGCCTGCTCTGCTTCCCTCAGCGCTCGGGAAACAGCACCGTGCTCAATTGTGTTTTCATTTGTGTGATGTGACTGTGGTTGTACAAATTGGAAAACTGTGAGGAAAACACACTGGGAGGAGGGGGTCCGACAAAGCACGCTTCGGTCCTGGCTTTGTGCTTTTCTTTTGTTACGAAGTGGTGAGTCCGTTCAGCAGACCTCTCCTGCAGGGCCCGGGGGGTTCCCAGCCTCTGAGGGTATCCGATTTGCGGGATGCAGCCCTGTCCCGGCCAGGCAGAGCTTCACAGAGGAGGGAAACGTTCTGTGGATTTTAAGAGGCCAGTATGAACCTCACACAGGGTCTGGAACCATCTTAAATAGGAGGGTTACATAACATCAGTGGCTTTCCAGCTCCTTTGACTATGACCCTCGGCACAAGATACATGCGGTGTCTTCACTCAGGACACGGCCCCACTCCCACAGGGAGATGGGTGTGGTTTAGGATGGGATAGCCCAGACCTCTCCGGGAGGGGCATCTAGCCCAACCTCAGGGACAGGGAGTCAGAGGGGGCCTCCGAGGTTTCATAGCAGCCAAGAGGTCCAAGCTAAGCATTAGGGAAAGGGCGACTGCACAGGCCAGGTTGCTGAGGAGGACCAGCGCTGTTGTGTTCTAGAAACTGCCTGCACTTCTGTGGAGTCAATGTTGAGGATATGTGTGGGGAATGTGGGAGAGGATCCAGAAGAGGTGGACAGACACCAGATGGTAAAGAGCCTCTGTGCCCTGACAAGATGTGTCCAGGGTGAAAAGGAAACCATTCATGAGATTTGTGTAGGCAAGAGAATGCCTGCAGCCTTGCCAACAGAGGAAGAGGTGCGGGCAGACGCAGCTCTGAACAACCGTGCATCCCACAACTGTATTCTCCAGCACTCACTTGTGCCGTCCTCAAAGAAGACCTTCAGAGACCTATTCTGATCTAGGCCTGGCTGAAGGTGGGCACTGGAGAGATGAGTAAGAAAGAGCCTCCCGGGTTCTGCCAGTGGACTGACGGGTCAAAACCAAGCATAAATTTGACATAGTAGTTACTATCCCATGGCAAAATGTCCCAAACTGTGTTCCAGGATGTATCAGTCCTACACAACATTGTTTAGAAAGTAAAGGAGGAGGGTTTCCTTTTGAGTGATCTGAGAAGTGCCATATACTGAATTGCTCCAGGTAGATCTCACTGCCACTAGCATCCTCAAGGTTCTTAGAAGTCCTGCAGTATCGATGCTAACCTCATGTTGCTCAAAATTATTTGTCCAGAACCCCTTTTGCATGTGTCTTCCAACCCGTCTGTTTTTCAGAACTTATTTAGGAAATTCTATCCAAGAGAATGACCTGAAGGCTTGATGGGAGCTCTGAGGAAGGAGAAAAGGGCTCTCTCTTCATGAGAGAGCACAGGGAGAGTTTTCCAGAGAGGGAGATTTTGTGTGCATTATATAAGGCCCTGTCTGAGCCGAGCTCAGGGTCTGGACCCCCAGCAAGTACTCAGTAAATAATTAATAAATGAAGGAATGGCTACTGTGTTTGCTGGTGAGAAGAATCCAGAATTCTCAGCAGGGCCCGGAGACGGAGGACACACGTTAGCAATGGTCCAAGTGTGCCCTGGCAGTTAGGTGGAGGGTGTCTTTCCTCTTCCTGGGCCCCCTCTCTTGACTGTTTTGGAAAGGGCATCAGGAGGCAGCAAAGGCAGGGGTCCCGTACTCTAGAGCCAGCCTGCCTGGGTTTGAATCCCAGCTTCATCATGTCCCAGCCGGTTCCTTCATTCTCCTGTGTTTCAGCACCTTCCCCTGTATGATGGACCCAAAAATAGTGCACAGGATCAAGTGTTAATATAGTCACGGTCCTGAGACGGCCCGACAGGCGGTAAGCATCACCTAAGTGTTCGCAGTTCTGGGCTGCTGGCTGCTTCCGCTGGGTGCCTCCCACGGCCTCTGGCTGAGCCCCATCTCCACTTTCCCAGCAGACTGCAGATCCTCGGATTCCTGAACGAGGTATTCTGCACATTTCTCCCCCCACCCCCCCGGCATTGGGAAGGGCCAGGATGACGTTTCTTCCTTTTCCATAGTCAGGGCTGTTTGAGGTAAAGCTCAGGTTCCACTCCCGGTTATTAGCGCTTAACCGCTCCGGCTGGGTAAATATTTCTGAGGAAGTCCAGCACATCTATTATTAATTTACTGCCAGCAGTTGCTGTACATTCCTGAATCGCTTCTGCCTACAGATGTTTTTGTAGGCTGTGTAGAGTTCTCCTGGCCTTAGTGCCTTTCCGGGGCTCTGGTGGCAATAGGTCTCTCCTGCCTTTGTCTTCTTGGGGAAGGGTGGACAGTCATGTGGGTGGTGGACCCAGGGTGCGTGGTGGGTCCTGTGTAATGCTGGTTAATGGACCTCATGGAATCTTTTCTCTACACCCCCCTACTTTCAGCTTCACACCTGGCTTCGTGGCCAGAAACCAGGGTGTCATCCTTGAGAGCACTCTCTGTGTCATGGCCCCATGTCCAGTTGTCACCAGGTTCTAGAGACACCACCTCCCAGACTTCACAAACCCTTTCCTTTCCCATTGTACTGCTATCCATCAGCTGGTGGTCCCAGCAGCCGCCTCCACCCACCTCCCAAATCCCCACAACCACCCCCCCCAGCTTCTCTGGTCATGAAATTACATCAAGACCCCCGCTTTGCATTGCCATGAGGTCCCCTGCTTTTTAAATTGCCTTTCAATCTTTTTATTACCAATCCCTGTCCGGCTTCTCTGTTGGACCATAAGTCCATGAGGATAGGGACCAAGTTCATCTTGGTAATGATGCTGGACAAATAGAAACCTCTTCCCAGGTAGTGACAGACAAGACTATGCTTTCTTTTCCCCTCCTTCCTTTCCTCCCTCCCTTCTTCCTTTTTCCTTTCTTTCTTTTTCTTAACTACAGTTGAAAGGGGGCTAATGATCACCTCGTCAAATTTCCCAGAGGAATCTCAAGGCCACTGTTGGAAGAAAGGAGACGAAATAGGCAGGACCCTGAACCCCCCCACCCATCACCAACCCAGAAGCTACCCATAAAGGGTAGATAAACTCCCATACACATTAGAATTGTTTTTGATTTTTTTTTTTTTTTTGTGAAGTAAAAAGTAGTTCTTCTCTAGGACTGACTCTGTAGTTGTATGTCCTAAGCTTAAAGACCAGCTCCTTCATTACTGCTGTGGGACCATGGACAAGTTATGGTAGCTCTCCATGGCCAGTTTGATCATCTGCAAAATGGGGTAATGGTCGTGTCTACCTCAGAGGTTTGTTGTGGGAGTAACAAGTAAAGCACTTAATACAGATAAAAGACTGGCATCCAAGATCTACAAAGAACATCTCAAACTCAATACGCAAGAAACAAATAAACAAATCATAAAATGGGCAGAAGATATGAACAGACACTTTTCCAATGAAGACATACAAATGGCCAACAGACACATGAAAAAATGTTCAAAATCATTAGCCATCAGGGAAATTCAAATCAAAACCACACTAAGATACCACCTTACGCCAGTTAGAATGGCAAAAATTGACAAGGCAGGAAAAAACAATTGCTGGAGAGGATGTAGAAAAAGGGAATCCCTCCTACATTGTTGGTGGGAATGCAAGTTGGTACAGCCACTCTGGAAAACAGTGTGGAGGTCCCTTAAAAAGTTAAAAATTGAGCTACCCTATGATCCAGCCACTGCAATACTGGGTATTTACCCCAAAGATACAGACATAGTGAAGAGAAGGGCCATATGCACCCCAATGTTCGCAGCAGCATTGTCCACAATAGCTAAATCGTGGAAGGAACCGAGATGCCCTTCAACAGATGCCTGGATTAAGAAGCTTTGGTCCATATATACAATGGAATATTACTCAGCTATCAGAAAGAACGAGTTCTCAACATTTGCTGCAACATGGACGGCACTGGAGGAGATAACGCTAAGTGAAAAAAGTCAAGCAGAGAAAGACAATTATCATATGATTTCTCTCATCTGTGGAACATAGAACTAGGAAGATCGGTAGGGGAAGAAAGGGATAAAGAAAGGGGGGGTAATCAGAAGGGGGAATGAAGCATGAGAGACTATGGACTCTGAGAAACAAACTTAGGGCTTCAGAGGGGAGGGAGGTGGGGGAATGGGATAGACCGGTGATGGGTAGTAAGGAGGGCACGTATTGCATGGTGCACTGGGTGTTATACGCAACTAATGAATCATCGAACTTTACATCAGAAACCAGGGATGTACTGTATGGTGACTAACATAATATAATAAAAAAAAACATTAAAAAAAACAAGTAAAGCACTTAGAATAACAGCCAACACATGGTAACATATTTAGTTAGTTACTGTGGTTATAGTTGTGATCCTCTCCATTCATGAAACCATGTATTAGCGTTCTGCACTTGCATTTGCCTGGAGCATGTCCAAATCTCCCAATGGTTAGGATTTATGTATACTTTTAGCTTGCACTGGCTGAGACACATATAAGACAGAATAGCTGCCGTGGATTCAATAATGTCTGAACTCGGTGTGTATTCGTCACAACAGCCCCTACATATGTTGTGCAAGACATTGATTCAGTTATAGACAATGTGTGGTGAGTCGAAATACAGGTTCCTAGATGTGTCAGTAAAAAATATCCCCCAATTATAAAGCTCTGATCTGGATTATTGCTGTTTCCTCCAGCATAGTTCATGCCCATGGTGGCACTAAGTTAATATTTGAGTAAACAAGTAACTGGATGGATGGATGGATGGATGGATGGATGGATGGATGGATGGATGGATGGACAGACGGATGGATAGATAAATGTTTGAATGAATGGATAGATGAGGCTGTTTCACATTGGCCTCTGGATTTACTTTGAACATAGCAAGTGTATATGTGTGTTAATGTATATGTGTCTATGAATATTTGCAGAGGAAGTTCCAACTATTTCTGTCCCAGGGAAGAAGATAGTCATAGTTACATAGTTTGCATATTCCCCCATTTTTTAGTTTACAAGGTCATTTTTCACTGGAGTCCTTTCAGCTGTCCAGCACTGACAAAAGATAAGCACTCCTTCTGCCTCTTCCATGCCTTTCTCCTCCAACAATGAGGGCTTTGTGCTGGGAAGATTGCCTATGGATACTCCTTTCCCAAGGCCCCATAGCCTTGTCTGGCTTCTATCAAGAGTGTGGATGGGGGAGGGGGACACAGACAGTTGAATTCAGGGAGCAGTGCCCATGGCCTGGTGCCAATTCAACAAATCAGGCTGGGGCAGATAACTCAGTGTCTTTTCTGAGATACAGGCAGCCTGGCCACCTGACCCGGTTATCCAGCTGTCTGCAGCCAGCACCCTGGACGTCATCAAGCTCTAGTTTCCCAGAGTCTTTTGCTCAAGGCCCAGGAGAAGATGGAAAGCTGGAGCCAATGGTGTGAGACGGCAGAAGGACAGGTAGCCAGTCTAGGGTGTGAAGAATTTCACCCAGTAAGCAGCTTCTGTGGCTCCTGTGTCTTAGGGCTTCAGTTCACTAATGAGATTAAAATGCCAACAGCCTGCCTCTCCACACACTTACTTAGGAACACATTGGCTTGAACTGCTTAATGAGTGTTAGTCAGGAATCTAAGAAAGGCCTGGGCAGGCAGGCGCCTGGCTGATTCCTTGTTGATTACAATGCTAAATGTGTCGCCCTTTGAAAGCCCTCAGTTGCTCAGAGAGCAAAAACCCAGGGTTGAGATTTCCTGGTAACCCTTACATTCCCACAGTTTCCAGATGTTTGTAAGTCTAAGTAAGCTAATGTGAGTAAAGAAGGGTTAATGAGGAACATTCTGATAATGACAAAGACAACAATTATGATGATTATCACAATAAAAAATAGTGGTTATCAAACCTGGCTGCCCACCAGAAACACCCAAGGGTTGGTTGGTTTGTTATTTTGAAAATATTGACACTGGGCCCTGTCCCTAGTGATTTTATTTCCCCAGACCTGGGGCCCAGGAATCTATATGCTTAATAAGTACGCTGGATGATTCTGATATTCCTGGCTGAACCCTGACTTTGGGAACTGCTGCTCTGTAGGATGAGGGCACGTTGGACCCACATTGGTATCTGACTGTCACTTCCTAAGCTGTGTGGCCTTGTGTCTATTGCTTAGTCGCTCGTAATCCTCCAAAAGGGATCATGCAACGTGATGCAGCCAACTGTGGAAAGCTGTGTGATGATTCCTAAAAAAATTTAAAATAGAATTACCATATGATAATGCAATTCCTCTTCTGGGTATATACCCCCCAAAATTGAAAGCATGGACTTGAAGAATTATTTGTATGCACATGTTCATAGCAGCACTATTCACAATAACCAAGAGGTAAAAGCAACCCAAGTGTCCATCAATGGATGAATAATAAACAAGATGTGGCATACACATACAATGGAGTATTAGCCTTAGAAAATGAAGGAAATTTTGGCACATGCCACAATGTGGATGAACCTTGAGGACATTATGCTAAGTGAAATACACCAGTCACAAAAGAGCAAATACTGTATGATACACTTATATAAGGTACCTAGAATAATCAAATCATAGAGAGACAGAAAGTAGAAAGAGATGTAGCAAAAGCAATTCTAAGAGAGAAGTTCATAGCAATAAGTGCCTATGTTAAGAAGCAAGAAAGATCCCAAATAAGCAGCCTAATTCCACAGTTAAGGAGCTAGAAAAATAAAAACAAACTGAGCCTAAAGTTAACAGCAGAAAGGAAATAATAAAGATCAGAGTAGAAATCAATGAAATAGATAACACAAAAGCAAGAGAAAGGATAGTTGAACTACAAGTTGATTCTTTGAAAAGATAAACAAAATTGGCAAATGCTTAGCTAGACTAACCAAGGAAAAAAGAAAAAGGACCAAAATCATAAAAATTATAAACGAAAAAGGAGACATTACAACTACTACCACAGAAATTCAGAGGATCTTAGGAGGCTGCTGTGAGCAACTATATGCCAACAAACTGGACAATCTAGAAGAAATGGAAAAATTCTTAGAAACATGCAACTTACCAAGATTGAATCAGGTAGAAATAGAAAATTTGAATAAACAATCATAGGTAAGGAGATTGATCAATAATCGGAAATCTCCCAACAACAACAACAACAAAACAACAAAAAGCCCAGAACCAGATAGCTTCACTGGTGAATTTTACCAAAGTTTTAAAGAAGAGTTAACACCAATCCTTCTCAAACTCTTCCAAAAAGTCAAAGAGGAGGGAACACTCCGAAACTCATCAAGACCAGCATTATCCTGATACCAAAACTGGAAAAGAACATTACTGGAAGAGAAAACTACAGGCCAATATCTCCAATAAATTATAACATTCTCAATAAAATACTAGCAAACAAATCCAGAAGCATATGAAAAGGACATTATTCACCATGAACAAGTGGGATTTATCCCAGGGATGCAAGGATGGTTCAACATACATAAATCAATTAATGTGATACATCACATATTAAAATGAAAGAAAGAATCATGATCATCTAAACAGATGCAGAGAAAGCATTTGACAAAATTCAACATCCATTCACGATTCAAACTCTTAACAAGCTAGGCATAGAAGGAACATATCTCAACATAATAAAGACCATATATGGCAAGCCTACAGCTAACATCATACTTAATGGTGAAAGATTGGAAGATTTTCCTCTACAGTAAGGAACGAGACACGGGTGCCCAATCTTACCACTCTTATTCAATATAGTACTTAAAGGCCTAGCTAAAGCGATCAGATAAGAAAAAGAAAAAATATCAAAACTGCAAAGGAAGAAATAAAATTGTTTCCATTTGCAGATGATTTTATTTTATGTAGAGAAACTCCTTTATAAAGACTCTACCAACCAACCAAACAAACAAACAAACAACCCGTGAGATCTAATCAATGAATCCAGTAAAGTTTCAGGATACAAAATTAACATACAAAAATTAGTGTTTCTATATACTAACAACAAATTTCTGTAAGAGACATAAAGCAATCGATACCATTGACGATAGCATCAAAAACAATAAAATACTTAGGAATACATTTAACTAAAGAGGTGAAAGATCTGTACTCTGAAAACTACAAGACACTGATGAAAGAAATCAAAGAAGACACAAACAAATGAAAAGGTATCCTGTGTTTGTGGATAGGAAGATTGATATTGTTAAAATGTTCATAGTACCCAAAGCCATCTACAGATTCAGTGCAATCCCTGTGTCAAAATTCCAATGGCATTTTTTACAGAAGTAGAAAAAGCACCCCTAAAAATTCATATGGAACCACAAAAGATCCCAAAGAGCCAGAGAAGTCCTGAGAAAGAACAAAGCAGCAGGAATCACAATTCCCGACTTCAAGATACACTACAAAGTTATAGTATCAAAACAGTATGTTATTGGCATAAAAACTGACAAATAGACCAATGGAACAGAGTCGAGAGCCTAGAAATAAACCCAAACATATATGCATAACTAATATTTTACAGGGGAGCCATGAACATGCAATAGAGAAAAGACAGTCTCTTCACTGGTGCTGAGATAATAGGATATTCACATGTAATAGAATGAAACTAGACCCATCTCTTAAAATGCTCACAAAAAAATAAACTTGAAATGGATGAAAAACTTAAATGTATGACCTGAAACTATGAAACTCCTAGAAGAAAACATAGGGGAAAAGCTCTCTGACATGGGTCTTGGTAATGCCTCTTTGGATATGACACCTAAAACACATGCAGTGAAATAAAAAATAAACGAGTAGCACTAGATCAAATTAAAAGGCTTCTGCACAGCAGGAGAAACCATCGACAAAGTAAAAAGACAACCTACAGAATGGGAAAAGATAGTTGCAAGCCATATATTCTGATAAGGGGTTAATATCCAAAATATATAAAGAACTTACATAACTCAATAGCAGAAAAACCACAAATAATCCATTCACAAAGTGGGCAAAGGACCTTAACAAACATTTCTCCAAAGAAGATATCTGAAAGGCCAATAAGTACGTGAAAAGATGCTCAACGTCACTAGTCATCGGGGAGTGCAAATTAAAATCACAGTGCGGTATCACCTCACACCTAGAATGTCCACCATCAAAAAGACTAGCATTTAACAAATGCTGGCATATGTGTGTGTGTGGGGGGGGTATATACGTATATGTGTGTGTATACACATATGCACACACAATGGAATATTATTCAGCCATAAAAACCCAAGGAAATCCTATCATTTGTGACAATTTGGATGGACTTTGAAGGCATTGTGATAAATGAAATAAGTCAAAGACAAAGACAAATACTGCATGATCTTACTTACAGGTGGAATCTAAAAAACAAACAAGCGAACAAACGAACAAATCCCAAACCAGAAAAAAAAAAACTAAACTCATAGAAAAAGAGACTTAACCAGACTTTTGGTTACCAGAGTTGGAGGGTGAGGGCGATGAGAATTAGAGGAAAGTGGTCAAAAGGTATAGACTTCCAGTTATAAAATAAGCACTGAGGGGGGCACCTGGATGGCTCAGTAGGTTGAGTATCTGATTCTTGGGGTTTTTGTTTTTTGTTTTTTGGGTTTTTTTAATAATATTTTTTATAATATCATGTTAGTCACCATACAGTACATCCCTAGTTTTTGATGTAAAGTTCAATGATTCATTACTTGTGTGTAACACCCAGTGCACCATGCAATACGTGCCCTCCTTACTACCCATCACCGGTCTATCCCATTCCCCACCCCCCTCCCCTCTGAAGCCCTCAGTTTGTTTCCCAAAGTCCATAGTCTCTCATGTTTACTCCCCTTTCTTCTTCCCTTTCTTCTCCTACCGATCTTCTTGCTTCTTATGTTCCAAAATTGAGTGAAACCGTATAATTGTCTTTTTCTGCTTGACTTATTTCGCTTAGCATTATCTCTTCCAGTCCCGTCCATGTTGCCACAAATGTTGAGAAATCGTTCTTTTTGATGGCTGAGTAATATTCCATTGTATATATGGACCACATCTTCTTAATCCAGTCATCTGTTGAAGGGCATCTCAGCTCCTTCCATGATTTAGCTATTGTGGACAATGCTGCTATGAACATTGGGGTGCTTGGTTTTGGCTCAGGTCATGATCTCATGGGTTGTGAAATCAAGCCCTGCGCTGGGCTTCATGCTCAGCAGGGAGTCTGCTTTAAGATTCTCTCCCTCTGCCCCTCCCCCCTCTCATGTGTGATCTCTCTCTCTCTCTCTCAAATAAATAAATACATCGTTTAAAAAAATAATGCCCAAGGATTAAATGAATAATGTGATGACTAGAGATACCTAGGGAAGTTGTTAAGAAAGTAGGTCCTGGATCACCTGGGTGACTCAGTTGGTTAAGTATCTGTTTTCAGCTAGGGTCATGATCTCAGGATCCTGGAATGGGAGCCCTGCATTGGGCTCCCTTCTCAGGGGGGAGTCTGCTTCTCCTTCTGCCCCCCCCCCATGCTCTCTCTCAGATGAATAAATAAAATCTTAAAAAATAAAATAATAAGATAAAAATGGAGAGTAGGTCCTGAGAGTTCTCATCACAAGGAGAATTTTTTTTCTATTTTTCTTTTTTCATTTTATCATATCTATATGAGAAGATGGATGCTAGCCGAGCCTACTGCGGTCATCATGTCACAATATAAGTAAATCAAACCATCATACTATACTCTGTAAACTTTACAGTGATATATGTCAATTATTTCTCAATAAAACTGAAAACATTTACTTATATGCAGATCCATGCTAAGCATTTTACACAAATTTTTCTCTATTTTCCCCTAAAAAGCCCTATGAGGTGTGTATTATTATCATCATTACTGTTTTACAGATAAGGGAAACTGAGTCTGGGTGACTCATGTGTCCAAGGCAACATGAATCAGAACCTGAGGTCTCTCTGGCCCTAAACAATGTATTTTTGACTCCAGCAGATTTACTATGTAGGAGGTAAATCGGGGATGATTATTCATTTTCAGAAACAAAATCATTTACTTGCTTTACAGAAGTCCTTTGAAAAGCAACCCTCACATAGTGCGTTTCACATAAAACCCTGATTGTAAAGATTCATCTGGGGAGAGCATTTTCAAGAATAATCTTTCCCATCTGTGTGGCTATAAAACCGTATCAGAACACTGTCACAGGTATTATGTTACATCAACTTGACTTCGACAAAAGCTTATCACTCTTTTTTCTATAGCAATACCATCTATTTGGTATTTGTTGGCGGTTAAACAAACAGGCTTGGTACTAAATTTGAATCCTAGCTTTATTGCTTACTGGCTGTGTGAGCTAGGGCAGGCTCCTTAGCCTCTCTGAGTCTCCATTTCTTCGTCTGTGCAGTAGGCATAATAATTAAGGTTTTATATATAATGAGTGTTAAGCTCTTGTCCCAGAGGGTCCCACAAGTGAGGAATGTCATTTGTAATTTACCATGTCCACCCAACTATCTTCTAAGGGTAATTTGGCTTTCTGTGTAGAAAATCCTGGTCAGATTAACATGGACAGGTTTTTTAGGGTTTTTTTTTTTCAATATCAATTAATATATTGACATTCTGCTCTGTATTTCAGTCTCATGTGAACTTTCCAAGCATCTTCAGATCCCATTAGCATTAGGACACTGTTGAATTTGAGTTTCTGGAAAAGCCAAGCTGATATCCTGACCCCAAGGTGAAGAAAAGTCCCCACATTCTGCTTCTGTGCCTCAGTTTCTGGCCTGGCTCACAAGGTTCTGGTGGTCTGGGAAGCACCTTAGAATGCCCAGATAGGAACGTGTGAGCCACGTCAGGCCAGCTGGGAAGTTGGAACACTGCACCTTCCTGCAGACCCTGGGAATCCTCAAGGACACGGGCGGCTGGATACTGAGATCTGGAGTTCAAGAAAGAGGTCAGGGCTGAAGAATCAGACTCAGTCTGTAGGCCCAAGAGTAGAAGTAATCATCCAGAAGAGGGTGTGGCATGAGAAGAAAAGACCAGGTTGAGTTTTTCGCCATGATTCAGGGAAAGTGAAGACCCAAGCCAGTCCATGGTAGTGGGAACAGAAGGGAAGTTGCGAGGGTATAGTCAGTACAGTGTGCTTTCCACCAGCTTGAGGGTTGGGGAAAGGAGATCAAGCTAACAGCCCCTTCCCCCTCCCACCCCTGGCTAAGCAGGTTGCTCCTCATTTATGCTCCCTCTGAGTTTCTCTATGGCAAACCCTACAGTGTCTCGTAATCGTCTGTGTACGTGTCCACATCTCCCACATTGCCATCATCCAGGGGCTTATTGACTTCCTTCCAGGTCCTAATCAAATAGTCCCCCCCTCCCTCCTCCGCCTCCCTTATCCTGATTCATTTCTCTGCATAGCACTACCCAACAATGGGTGGCTAGTGATTTGTCTATTGTGGGTCTCTGTTGGCTAGCATTGCAGTTGGAGAGAGCAGGGGCTTGGCCTGCTTTGTTCATGACTGTGCTCCTAGCACCTAGAAGTGTACTCAAGGTGCTCAGCAAACATTTGTTAAGTCTCCCCTGTCTCTTCACATCCCCAGGCCGAACATCCCCCGTTCTCATGATGTGGTTTCCTAACCATCTTGCCACAGCCGGGAGACCCTCACCCCTCACAGCAGACCAAAGGCTGTCTGCATTGTTCTATTCTGAATGATTGGCCTGTGCTGTCTCTCGATGAAGACACTCTGATGAACAGGTTCATTTGTATAATTTATGGGGTACAGTGTAAAATAAAAAATGTGGATCCCTTGTGCGAAAGTTACTAAGAATTTGAAGATAGCCAGAGCAGAGCATTTAACCAAGCTTGAGCCCTTCTGAGGGTAGGACGCTGTGTGACGACACAGGTCAGGCCTTCATGCAGTGAGGACCAGATCTTAGCAGGTTGTAAATACCAGGCTCAGAGTTTCTATTTTGTCATGTAGAAAAAAGGAACTACAGAAAGATCTTGAACAGAGGTGACATTTAAAGTTTATCTCATTTTTTTCCTGATTGTAAATTATACACACTGTGAAAATTTGCACAAGCAAAAAAGGTATAAAGCCCTGATAATCTCTTTGTTCTCCTATCTCCCACCCTACAGGAACCAAATCCAAAAAGAACCAATGAATGTTTGGTTAATTTCCTTATCTAATTTTTTTTTCCCTGACGTAACATAGTGAAGATCATACTTCAGCAGCAATTTCTGTCCTGCTTTATTCACATGACGTTGTAAGAGTCAGGGACAGAGGGGTACTTCCAAAATCAATGCTTAGGGAGATTGGCCTGGAAACCAGTTTA
The DNA here is from genome assembly GCF_017311325.1 of Ursus maritimus. Classification (NCBI taxonomy): domain Eukaryota; kingdom Metazoa; phylum Chordata; class Mammalia; order Carnivora; family Ursidae; genus Ursus; species Ursus maritimus. The sequence continues at coordinate 13,382,240 of NW_024424008.1, read as the reverse complement.
TGGAGTGGACGAGGGGCACGGGATTGGCAGCAAGGATTGAGATGGAGGTAGAGTTGGGCTCCTGGAAGAGAAAACCAGGAAGGTCCTCGGTTAAGGGTTTAGGGGTAAGAGTAGAAAAAGTTCATGGTGGAGGGGCAAGGCGTGAAGCCACCCTAATGGGAGGTGACCACAATCTCTACTCTTGAATTCTCTTGATTAGTGGGAGACAACGTGAAGGTCTGGCCATGTCTTTTGTAGATTCTGTAGGTGACAGCCAGCATTGGGTCATTTCTCAAACACAACTCTTTGGCTTCTCCTCTTTAAGGTGGACCTGACCTTCCTCCCTGTCCCAGATCTCCTACTCCCTAAACTGGGCCCAGGGACAACCTGGGCAATAGCAAATGGAAATCCATGGAGAGAGCAGTTATGGGGGTGAGGTTTTCCAATATCGGTGGCAGATGCCCTGGGGTTTAGATTTGCCCATTTGTTGGTAATCTGCAGTGCCTGCGCCTGCAAAGGGGAGAGTTAACATTGTCGTTGGATCCTTAATTGTGCATTTCATGAATTTTCATGTTTCCGCTCGCAAGCTTAATGTTGCTTTCTCGGTGAGTTTTTTTGTACTTGAGTATAAGAGCCTTGTAATTACAGAGTGTTGTGGATTGCAGAAGGTGATTAAAATGGATTTCATGAAATCTGAATTCCCCCCTCCCCCACCCACACTCACACCACCAGTCCCATAGGTGGGGGAGTAACTCAGACAGAATCCCACAAAGTTCAGATAATCAGGGTATGAAAGGCATGAATTTTCTTCTCCAGGCTTTGCCTGCCTGGGTCTTGGATCAGCTCCAAGACAGCCCTCTCTCTTCTCTTCCTCCCCTCTCCTCCTCCCTCTCCTGAATGACATCCAGCTATCTCCCTGACCCCCAGCCAACTCTGCCCCCCAGGGCTGGCTGCTTTCTCACTCACAGCAACAATAAAACAGAGTAGATGTTCATCTTTGCTTTTGTACAGCCATTAAGTGCATTTCATTTGCTTTCACAGTCAGCCTACACTCCCCTCTGAAAGGGTCATTCACTCTGAACAGAGACTTGAAAATTGCCAAGACCTGCGAGGGTTTAAGAATTCCCTCTTGAGTGTCTCTTTTTCCTTAGGGCAAGTTGGTGGTTGATAGAAGTGAGATCTGACCTCTACCTTCCTCTGAATCGGGGAGGGCCACTTGGTGCTCAGAGGACAGAGAAAGAGTACATGACCTGGGAGTGCTGGAGTGGAGAGGCAGTAGGAGTGGCTGGCAGGTTTCCTGGGGGAAGCAGGGGCCCTGCCTGGAAGGGCCAGGAAAGCGGGGGGGTGGTAGTCCAGCCTGGCGAAACCAGAGATGATGTAGGAATGACCCTCCTTGAACAACAAGGAAACCAAATCAGCTTAACTGAGTGTGTGTGTGTGTGTGTGTGTGTGTGTGTGTGTGTATAATATTAGTGCTGGAAGGAACTTGGGAAGTCATCTGAGCCAGTTCTTCCATTTAAAAGAATCTCTACTTCACTGCAGCTGGTCTGACCCAGCAGAGCCCAGGCAGCCCCTTTTTGTGAATTAGGAAATGGTGCACCTCCCATGTCCAAGGAAACACAGGAGCCCAGCCCTCAATCACCACCCCCTCAGCTGTATGTCCTTGAGCAGTGAACAACATGCCGACCCTAGAACAGAGACTGAAAGCAGACTTCTTCTTCTCAATTCACACTCCCTGTACCCCGCCCCCACCACACCCTCCACCATACCAAAATCCCCACCATATTGAACTCTACCTGAGTCTCAAAGAATTTCCTTGTGTCTCAGAGCTCAACCACCCATATTCTAGAATTTAATTGTTCATATTATTTATACACAAGCATATACAAATTGACAGACACGGGTATACTCACGTGAGTCAATGTGTCCTCTGTAAGTATTCAAAGATGTTACTGCTCACGCAGGACGTGCTCATGGTCGGGCAGGAGCGCACCTCCTCTGCAGCCCAGGCAAGGGCTGGGGCGGCCTGCGGCTTCTGCCCTGCCCCTCTCCGCTCACGCCTTGCCCCCCCACCATGAACTTCGAGTTCCCCACACATATCCGTATCATCATGCAATCCCTCAGCCTGGAGTGCTTTTCTCTCACTGATTCCACCTAGCAAATTCCTTCAACCATGCTTTGGCAGTGCTTTATGTGTCTTCTCTGAGGCCTTCCTCTATACCCAACCCCCACCCCTTTTTTCTCTATAGGACCCACGTCCTTTGTGGACGTGGATCTGTGGCATGCGTGGCACCATATTGTATTTGGGTTTTCCTGGCAGTTTCCCCACTAGAGAGTGGGCTCCCGAAGGTGGGCCCGCAGCCAAACCCATCTCAGTGTCCCCTGTGCAGAGCACAGGGCCTGGCACGTTGAGGAGTCACCCTTTTGGTGAATGAGTTAGCCCTGAAAGAAGAAGGGAGATCCCAGGAACATGGCCACATCTTACTAGCCTGGGAAAGCAGGGTCTGGTGCTTTGCTGCCCAAGGGCCTGTCTCAGATACCCTGTCCCAGATCTCACTGCCACCCCTCCAAAGTCCACACACCCCACCCATCCTCCAGGGCGAGGAGCCTGTGGAGCAGAACAACCTCTTTTTTGGCCGGAACTTTGGAACTCCCCTAAAATGCACATCCGCAAAGGCCGGGCAGGGTCTCTGCTCTCTGCTTCAGCTTATGGATCCAGGAACCTCCAACAGATAGAAAGAACTTCTCCTAATCCAGCACTGTCACCTGGTCCTGCTCAAATTATTGGCAGGGAGACGTGGCAGCCGCTAAGACAATCCCCCTGACCCTTCTTGCAGCAGCACACAGTCCCCCAGCACCCTCTGAGGGCTGGGCCACGACTCTAGGCACCAGGCCAGAACTCGCCCACCCAAGGTGTCCAGCGTGCTGAAACTGAGTCATGGGGGGTTCAGCTATGGATCCCGTCTGTTACAGGATGGTTAGGGACAGGGCTGCCAGACCAAAATTACCCTCTTCTCTGTGTGCCGTGAGTTGGCAGGGGTTGGGCAGCAAGGGAGAAACCTGGTCCTCCCATGAAGGTGGACCCCTCCTGTAAAGCAGTGGGGGGGGGCATCCAGCTGTGGGCATGACCATCATGGAGATAGATCTATAAAGTGTCTGCATACAGCGGGGATGTTATTATTTCTACTCAAGGGATCACAGAAGACTTCACAGAAGAGGTGATATTTAAACGAGGCTTCAAAGGAGAAGAATTCACCGGCAGGAATTTTCTTCTGGGCCAGACCACAGAAGGAGGCAGGCAGAAGGTGAGGGAAGAAATAACAACAGTAATAATAATAGCAGCTCTGTTGGGTACTAATGGAGTGCCAGGTGTGGACTGTCTCATTTAATCCCTTCTGCAGCCCTGTCCTTATCCCCATGTTATAGCTGAGGGAACCGAGGCACAGAGAAATTCAGTAATTGCCCAGAGTCACACGGCTAGTGGTAAGTGGCAGAGCTGGGATTCAAAACCAAGCTTTGCTCCACGGGCCATCACCTTGAACACATGAAAACTGACATCTCTGAGTGCCTGTTTGTAAGGCACTGGATGGCACTGTCCAAGTGTGTACTCCTTAAACCCTCACACGACCCTTCGAGACCTTGCAGTGTGGGGAAAGAGAGCGGTAGAGGGGTTGCGCAGCTCCCCGGGTTACTTGGCTGGGCTGGGCTTGGAACCCCAGCCTCCCTGCCAGAGCTCTCTCCACTGCCCGGCAGAGCCAGCCTCTCGGGCTCCATCGGTCTTCTCTTCCTTGCTAGAAGCCTCCTGGGATGAACCCCCAGGCACTCGTGACGAGAACCGCTACCTCGGAAGCCCATAAAATGAGGCTGGTTCGCATGCAGGCTGGAAGAAGCTCACTTCACGCGGCTGCCTCTGCCCTCAGAGCAATTAGTCCCTGTCACGCCGCGCCTGCCAAGAATGCTTCATAAATACGTGTGCCTGGCCAAATTTATTGGCGAGCTATATTAATCACATTTTAAAAATAAAAAGTGAAATAAATAATAAGTGGCAATATTCCGCTTTCATAAAAACCACCTGCAGCTCCAAAAGGTAGCTGGCACCTTGCTTTCTTGAACTGTCACACGTCCCTGCTCGCTGCCATAAATGTTAACATCCCTCCTTAGACAGATAACCAGCTCTGACAGGAATCCACAGATGCGTGCAAAGTGAGTCACTGCTCTGCTGGCATCCTAAAATGGAGGCGATGGAATTATCCTGGGCCTGCTGGGTGGCAGAGAGGAAATTACCAACTGTGAGTGTTTTCCAGCCCGTGGTGGGGGAGGCGGAGAGAAGGGGAGGACAGACAGAGAGCAGACCCTCATCTGAACACATTCACCAAATGTGAACCCATTTCTGGGCCGGGTGCGTGAAGGTCACCTGGTCTGGTGACCAGTGTCACTGTTGGCTCGGGAGCACCCGAGAGGAGAAGAGAGATCTTTGTTATTATTTGATTCATATTTTACTGTTTCCAATGACAAAAGTGATACTACCTAAATATGTGTCCTTCTGAGGCTATAACATTTGGAGGCACATGAAGTCCTTTTGCCCTTATTGGTGATGTTAATTTTGACCACTTGGGTAAGATGGCGTATCAGTTCTATATGTATATACATGTACACACATATATACTATGTAATGAATCACAGATCTATATGGGAAGGCATTTACATATACATGCTTTACACATGTTGTGTGTATGTGTATGGATAGATAGATGGATAGATAGATTGATAGATAGATAGACAAAGAGAAAATGAGAGATTTAGTTTAAGGATTTGGCTCACACAATCGGAGGGCAGGTCAGCAGTCTGGAAGTTCAGGCAAGAGTTGATGCTTCAGTCTTGAGGTCCAAGGGAGAATTTCTTTCTCTGAGAAACCTCGGTTGTTGCTCTGGAGTCTTTCAACCGATTGGATGAGGCCCACCCACATGGCTCAGCATAATCTCCTTATTTACTTAAGGTCAATTGATTCTAGATGTTAACTGTATCTACCAAACTCTTGCACAGCATCAGCCGGAATGTTTGATTGAATAACTGGGCGCTACAGCCTAGCCAAGAACACATAACACTAACCATCGCAGATGGTTTCCAGTTCCTTTATTGCCAGCGTTTCCTTTGTAATAAATAAGAATTTTATAGGGAGACGCTTCAAGCCTATGTAAATATCCTGTTCTTCATCAAACCTTCTCCCCTCCCCACCCCAGATCTACTACTGATTCTTGCTGGAATCATTTTTACTATGACAGTTACGAGAAGCCCTTTCCCTGGGAGAAGGGAGTTGAGAACCTGGTTGCAGGCCCCAGCTTTACCACTCAGTTGGTTGTGTGACCTTGGACAAGTTACCTGACTTTCCCAAGCCAAGGTCCTTCCTGCTCAGATAGGGGTGACAGCACTTGCCCCAAAGTCTTGGAGCGCTTACTGAATGTCGTCACAGATCCCAAGAAAGCACTCCATAAGTGTTTTTGGCATTGGAGGCGTTAAATAGACACCTCCTTTGCCTCAGTGAAGTAATTAATGGCTGATCTCATTCCTGGGCTTCATTGGTTAAGAGAGGGACCTGAGACCACTGGGAGGTTTCCTCCAGCAAAATCATCATCTTCTTTATCATCCTTATCATGGGATACAATGTCAAAGCCTGCCATTAACATTGACCCAGGGAACGCTGACCAACTGTGACAGGAGACATCATCTGAGAAGCGGTCCCAGGGCTGGCGACATTGAAGCTGCGTGTTAAAGGACAAAGCTTGCAGTCAGACAGAGAAGAAAAGTGTCCCAGGTGGAGGGAGTAGCATGGGGAGTAAAGAGCGGGTGGGGAAAGGGATAAGGAGAAGAGTCAGCTTTGAAACGTGAGGGGCACTCTTAAGATTTCCAGAAGCATCACAGTGTTGTCTGCTTGTATTTTTCCCGTTATTACTAGTATGATTACGATTAGCATTACTGGGTCAAGTAACGTGTAGCTACTCTCTTGCGGACATAGTAGAAAGCAGTTCATTGTTCTGAAGTGGCGTGGTGTTGTGGTTATGATACAGACTCTGGAGCTAGAGTGCATAGATTCAAATCCCAGCTCTGCCAGCATAGTGCTTCTAGGACCCTGAGAAAATTCATGAACCCCTCCCTGCCTCAGCTTCCTCATCTGGAACATGGGGATGGGAGTCATAGAAACTTCCTCATAGGATTATGGTGATGAATAAATTAGCTCATGTTTCTTAAGGCCTTAGCCTAGTACCTGGTAGGTACAGAGTAGATGATGTGTACTTGTTTAATAAACAGGAAAATGTATTTTAGACATTTACTCTTCGGTCAAAATTTACCGCTTTCTTTAAGCTACCCAACAACATATTGTTAATGCTTCCATTTATCTGCAGTCTACTTACGTTACAGCCTACTTGGCTGCTGCATTGGCCTGGAAAAGAGCAGAAGATGAGGATCAGGAGATTGAGTTCTGGTCCTATCTCTGCCATTACCCTGCACTGTGACCTTGGACAAGTCACCATCTCTGTCTGGGCCTCAATTTTTCTATCTGTAAAGTGGGAGAACTGAGCCGGATGATCTCAAAGAGCACCTCCAACCCTACGCCTTGAGTGTTGGTGACCTGTGCAATGGCTTTCATTTCGGGGACAGGCAGGGGACTGCTGTCCACCAAGCACTCACTGCACTCCAGGCCCTGTGAGGCCCCCTCCTCTCGTGCTGCTGCTGTAGTCTTCACAGCAATCCCTTCATGGGGGTGTGTTATTCTCACATTACAGCTGGAGAAGCCAAGTCTCTGGGAGGTCAGGTGGCCAGCTGGCTGGTCACTCTGCTCAGGAGCACAGCCGGGACACCAGTCTGGGAAGGCCCATCCCTACACACCTTCTTTCCCGGCAGGTACTCAGCAAAGGTTTGGTGAAGGAGTGAGTGAGTGAGTGAATGAACAGAAGCATCCTTGCTCTGGTATGTTTAGGGAAATTTCTCCCCCTCCTCCAGTTAGCTACACTTCCTGCCTAGGTCACTTAAGAGCTATGTGACTTGGAGCAGATGATTTCATGTGATTTGCTTGGTCTATAAAACAGAGATAATAATTCCTACTTCATGCAACTATCTTGAGGCTTAAAGAGCTTGTATAAAACACAAGAGTGACTAAAATATAGGTAATTAAAAAAAATAAGGTAACTTGTTTGTGGTTGTATGAATTAGTGGTTTTCAGATTTTCATGGAAAAGTGAAATTGCAATATAAATAAAATTGCCAACTTTGTGTTTTGCCAAGTAAGCCGATTAAATAAGATAATTAATGTCTTCTAGCATCATTAATTCATAATAGTAACTAGAGTGTGCCCAGCACTGAGCTGATTCTCCCAATCACCCAGCTCCATGGTTATCTCACTGTTCCAGACTGCTGCCCACTGTCGGCTCTTTACCTATCTGGTTCAGGTAAGTACCTGCCAAAGTGACGTTTCGGGTCTCCTTTAAGTCGGCCCCATAAGGATGAACCTGGGTAGAAGGGAGAGGAGGGAAATGGGTACTTACCACCTGGGCCTACTTGGCAGGCCCCTCCAGCTCTATCCCGATATAATGGAAAAGTTTCTGAACCAGGAATCAGAAAATGTAGACATCGTTTCAGCCCTGCCTCCTGTGTGCTGTATAAACATGTCCTTCCCTGCCCTGAGCCTCAGTTGACCCATTTGCAAAATAAGGATTACTGCAATAACCCTGCTCCTGCTCGGCCAACCTCCCAAGGCTGTTGTGAGGATCAGGTGTGAGGAAGGATGGTGTGTGGATCACAGCCTGTGCAGTGCTGTTTACATGTGAAGGGTCAGCACCACGGGGATCTGACAGCAGTGAAGACAGTTGAGGCCAGAGCTGGGAGGGGCAGGGAGAATTGGATTCTAACGGTGTGAGCTCTAGAGGCTGGTGAAGTCTGTGTTTTCTTACATCCTTTGTTCCTGGGTTTCCAGACGGGAGGGTTGTACCCATTGTCAGACCGGATTTGTATGGAGACACAGGTGATACGAATTGCAAGGAAGCAGTCACACAAACGGAGTTCCAAATGAAGCCAACTGTATTCACTGGCTTTACGGCAGCTATTAAATATGTTAAGGGGGAGAAAATAGTGATTTCACCCTTTTGAACTGGAATTGGGGCTAGTGGGTAGCTCACACCTGTGCTGTATCAAGTTGTGGGTTCAGTCAAGGATGATTACAGAATACAATTACACAGGCACTTTACTAGCATGTGCACGTGTATATAGGTTTCAAGAGACAACATTTCGAGACGGTTCCTTCTTCAAGAAGAGTGTCTAGCATAAGCCCACGACAAGCAAGCCTACACTGGCTGAGCCAGGAGCTCCACGGGGCTATTCAGGAAGGGCTTACGTCTTCGCAAGGCTGCTGGGCCCCCAGTGCTGGGTCCCTGGCGGGGGGCTTTATAAATCTCTCCAGTTAGATAGCAGTAGTTACCCAAGTGGTGGACATGGGCCTATTTCCTATCTTCTCCTCAACTGCCTGTGAACCTTGCAAAGTTCTCATTCACAGCAGGATTCCTCACCTGAAAAGTGTCCCATTCTGACTGTTTACCCGAAGTCCCGTAAAATGTACATACCCTCTGACCCAGTAATAACACTTTAAGGGACTTAAGTAGACTCTCTCGTGGAACTGTTTGTACAGAGGTGCTCCTTTTTTTTTTATATAATAATATTTTTTTATTATGTTAGTCACCATACTGTACATCCCTGGTTTTTGATGTAGAGTTCCATGATTCATTAGTTGCGTATAACACCCAGTGCACCATGCAGTACGTGCCCTTCTTACTACCCATCACCAGTCTATCCCATTCCCCCACCCCCCTCCCCTCTGAAGCCCTCAGTTTGTTTCTCAGAGTCCATAGTCTCTCATGCTTCATTCCCCCTTCTGATTACCCCCCCTAACTCATTCTTTCTGATAGCTGAGTAATATTCCATTGTATATATGGACCACAGCTTCTTAATACAGCCACTCTGGAAAACAGTGCGGAGGTCCCTTAAAAAGTCAAAAATTGAGCTACCCTATGATCCAGCCATTGCACTACTGGGTATTTACCCCAAAGATACAGATGTAGTGAAGAGAAGGGCCATATGCACCCCAATGTTCATAGCAGCTCTGTCCACAGTAGCTAAATCGTGGAAGGAGCCGAGATATACAGAGGTGCTCCTTAGCAGGGCTGAATGTCGTAGCAGGAGGACTGTCCCCCTCAACGCCCCCCGCAGGGGCTGGTGAAGCGAATAGGGCTACTCCGTGCAAGGACATGGTAGGCCCTCTTTAAAAACCATGAGAGCCGGCTATGTAGACCGTTGTGGAAGATGTTTGTGATATAGTAAGTGGAGGGGAAAATAGCAAATTACAGAGTGATAGAAATAAAGAGGTTGTATCTTAAGAAAAAAGAATGTGTGAGCAGACACGGGTGCAGAACAGGCCTGGGAGAGTCGCTGGGCACAGCAGACACGGGTGCAGAACGGGCCTGGGAGAGTCGCTGGGCACAGCAGACACGGGTGCAGAACGGGCCTGGGAGAGTCGCTGGGCACAGCAGACACGGGTGCAGAACGGGCCTGGGAGAGTCGCTGGGCACAGCAGACACGGGTGCAGAACGGGCCTGGGAGAGTCGCTGGGCACAGCAGACACGGGTGCAGAACGGGCCTGGGAGAGTCGCTGGGCACAGCAGACACGGGTGCAGAACGGGCCTGGGAGAGTCGCTGGGCACAGCAGACACGGGTGCAGAACGGGCCTGGGAGAGTCGCTGGGCACAGCAGACACGGGTGCAGAACGGGCCTGGGAGAGTCGCTGGGCACAGCAGACACGGGTGCAGAACGGGCCTGGGAGAGTCGCTGGGCACAGCAGACACGGGTGCAGAACGGGCCTGGGAGAGTCGCTGGGCACAGCAGACACGGGCGCAGAACGGGCCTGGGAGATTCGCTGGGTACAGATGCTCGTTGTGATGCTCGGAGTCATGGGGACGCGGGAGGGGGGGCCTTATATGTGCTTTATGCTTTTCTGTATTTTCCGTTATGCACAAAAATTTCTTGAGTACCTACTATGCAAAAATCCTTGCTTTTGAGAAGCTCACAGTCTTGTTGGGAAGAAACAAAGAATCCAAAATACACAAGAAATTCCAAATGCTGATAGGCGCTGGGAAGAAAAATGAGATTGTGAATTTGAGAGACACTGACGCGGGGAGTGAAGACCAAGTTCTGCCAGGCTGGCAAGGGAGGGAGGCCGGCGGGGGGTATTTAAACGAGACCTGACAAATAAGAGAGAGACAGCAGATGAAATCTGTGATATGGGAGCTCTAGGAAGAAGGAACAGCCGACGCAAAGGCCTTGCAACGAAAGAGAATTGTGTATAATCACCATGGATTCTTTCTATAATCAGATAAAACATTTTACTCAGATATCTGTTTGACCCATTCAGAAACTCATGGGACACTGGTAAACGCTCCTGTTCTGGGGACCCAGTCAGAGAACAGGTGTGCTAAGAGAGCGAGGAGCTGTGGCGCCCTTCAGGTGCTGCCTGGGACTGATTCTCCGGGGGCGGGGGGGTGGGGGGCGGCGGCATCGCCCAAGAGGCCAGCTCATGGTTTGCTTTGCCTCCCTGGAGGCAATTTTTTTTTCTTTACATTTTGACATTTCGGAAGCAGAAAGTGTCATTACAATCAATGTGTCATTTACACGTTGTACTTTGTTTTCTTTTCTCGAAGAGGCTGTTACAGAATTGATGATGATTCCTATAGGGCCGGTGTCGTGGGGCTGATGAATCACAGTGACACATGGGAAAAATAAGAAAAGGACCAGCCTTGGGAAGTGGGAGGACCTTGGTGGAACTCAGTGCTTCCTCCTGAAGGGGGCCATTGTGGGACCGTGAGGATGGCCTGTGTTCTGCTGGATCTCTGTGCACCCAGAGCGCCAGCCGTAGCCAAGCCTTGTGCAGGGGATCAGGATACAGGAATGCTTACAACAGGGGCCCTGGTCAGTCCTCAGGGGGCAACCAGAAAAGGAGATGGGCCTGTAATCAGCCAAGTTCAACCCTGCTGGGTCAATGGCAGGGTGAGGAGAAGCCCTGGAGGCTGGGGGAGCCAGAGGTGGTACCCTCGACCTGTGCTTGGGTGGGAGAGAGCTTCTGGAAGAGATTCCCAGACAGACAAGGCAGAAAGAGCATTCAGAGTGGAGGGATGGAGGCACCAGCCAGTGTGTGCAGGGAATCGTGTGGAACGGTGGTTACAGGACAGGGTGTCCACAGAGAGCACCCCTCATCTGGACATGGTGCTGGGCCTTGGAGGTATGTCAAAGGGATTGGAGACCTGGAAAGACTTTAAGCCAAGAAGTGACACGGCTCCATCCTGTGCTTTCCAATATGGTAGCCACCATTCACAGGTGGCTATTTAAATTCATTAAAAGTAAATAGCTCTTTTAAAAGCCACGCGAACACCTGAAAAAAATCAAGTTAACGCCTTAGTTCCTCAGTCCCACTGGTCACATTTCCATGTGTGGCTATTTGGACATAGGGACAGTGTAGATACAGACAGAACATGTGTATGAAGACAGAAATTTCTTATGGCCAGTACTGCTGTAGAATGATCACTTGAGGATGGGTAGAGGGACAGATGAACAGACAAAAGAAGTAGCAATGACCGCAGTGCTTTCTGTCTGCCAGGCACCATCTAAATGCTTCCCATGAGCCCTCATGACACCCCACAGAGTCATATACAGTCCACTGAGGGGACAAGGCTGTAGGTCAATTGTCAGCATTTTCCAAGGCTTCACCTGGCCCAGCTCTGGCTTCTACTGAATGCACGGTTCTATTGCTTGTATTTCCGAAGAGCGTTGGAGCCTCAGCTTGCTGAAAAGGTCTCTATCTCACCAGCTCACAGTTGGCCAAGAAGGCGCTAACTGGAGATCCTCCAAATTCCATGATGAGCGCTATGCAGCTTTGCCAGAAAGTCCTTCCAAGTGTCTAACCCAGCTTTCCAATTGATGACTGCTGTTGTTGCCTATTTCTTTCTGTTCAGTTTTCCCCAAAGGACGTGGAAGCTCTACTGTGCCCATGTTGAGCTTACTCTGTACTCAGCACTGTTTCAAGCACTTTACGTGCTAACTCATTTGATCCTCGTAAGACTGATGTGAAGTGGCTGTTATTTTCCCCATTTGACACATGGAAGAACTGACTGGGTCTTAGAGAAGTAACTTGCCCAAGGTCATACTTTGTCCTGCAAGTCAGTGGTGGTGTTGGGATATGAACACATGCCGTTCCGGCTGGAGTCGGTTCGTAGCCATGGCGCTCTGCGGCCTCTCATCATAAATCTTGTGGATCTAGAAGACAGCTGCTAAGTGTACTTTCCACCTGTTTTGGCTGGAGTAGTATGAGAAGTTGATTCTGTTCCAGAAAACCTTGGCGGGAAGTTATGCCCAGTCATAATACAAATGCCTCCCATTTTGGGGGCACTTGATGTCATTTTTAGAGTACTTTTCTGCCAGGAGTAGTTATGGTAATAGTTATACCATGTTTTCGGCTTTACAAAGTACCTTCATTTGCATGTTCTTGTTTAATCCTCACACCAGCCTGGAAGGGAGGCGAGGCAAAGAGTATAGTTTGTCTGTGTAGCGCAAGGAGCCCAGAGAAGTGAAGGCACCCGCTCAGGATTACGCGGGGCCTAGGGGACGCAGCTGTTGCTTGAATTCTGCTTCCATTGATCAGGAGCTCCTCAGCATTGTCAGTGGCTTTCCAAGTCAAGTCTACACTGTAGGGGCAATAAAGCCATGACCCTGTGTGCCAGCCCTGGGGTGTGCCGAGGTCAAGACACAGTTTAAGAAACAGAAATAATTTCCGAATAACTCGAGACTTCCACTTATATTTCTCAGATGTTGCAAGAGACACCAAATCCATAGCCAAACTTCTTGAAATCTGCCTTTTCTGTGTCCCCTTCACTGCATTTACAGACATCAGCTTCTGTGTCTCTTTATAAATATTTATTATGAAATTTTTTTCATAATGATACTCTTTCATAGTGAAAAGTATTTATAACAAATGTGTGCAGTTTAAAGAATAGTGATCAACCCTCATGTCCCTACTGGCTGGCTTAAGAAACAGAACATGATACTCCTTCAAAGCCCTGTGGGGCCCCACCCCCACCCTGTCATGTCAGGTCACTGTTCTTCTGTGGTTAGTCTCTTGCTTTTCTTTGTCTTGGTCAACGTGGGCAACTATACCAAAATACCATGAACTGGATGACTTATAAACAGCAGACATTTATTTCTCACAGTTCTAGAAGCTGGAGGTCCACGATCAAGGCCTTCTGGCAGATCTGGTACGTGGTGAGAGCCCACTGTCATTTTCACTGTGTCCTCACATGGCAGAAGGAGTGAGGGAGCTCTGGGGGGTCTCTTTTCTAAGGGCGCAGTTCCCCTTCCTGAAGTCCCCACCCTCATGACCTAATCACCTCCCAAAGGCCCTACCTCCTAGTAACACTACCTTGAGAATTAGGTTGCAACATGTGAATTTTGAGGGGCATGAACTTTTAGTTCACAACGTAGTCCTGAACCACTTTTCCACCATCTCTCAGCAAAATATTCTCCCTGGTCAAGCCCGCGTGCCTCTTGTGCTCCAGCCCTTACTCCTGGCCCTATACCTAGCTGCTGTGACCTTTTCTGAGGAGTGGGGAAGGCCTGGAGAAGAGACAGAGGACCTAAGCGGACTCCTCTTCTAGTTGAGGAGAATGGGAGGTTGGGAACTCATCCACACACCTTGGGAGGAAATGGGGAGTGTGTCCTGTTAAACTCATTCCTGGAGCAGCCTTGTCACTGTGTCCCCTAGGGCCAGCCCCTGCAGCACATGGACTTCTGAACTGGAAGGGGACTTGTGTAATTTGGGGTTTCCTAAAATTGCCATTCGTTCTACACGTATTTACTGAGCATTTGCTGTGTTCCGCAGTGTCACAGGTACAGGGGATATGGTGGGAAATTCCCTGATCTGGAGGAACTTACTGTCTAGGGCAGGTCTTCTCCATGCTCCAGCACTGGCTCTGACCCTCCCTTCATAACTGTTACTAACCTACTTTCCTTTAAAAGTTGGGGGCGGGGGGAGTGCCTGGGTGGCTCAGTCAGTTAAGTATCTGCCTTCAGCTCAGGTCATGATCCCAGGGTCCAGGGATCATTGAGCCCCATGTAGTCGGGCTCCCTGCTCAGTGGTGAGCCTGCTTCTCCCTCTCCTCCCCGCTTGTGTTCGCTCTTCTTGCTCCTGCTCTCTGTCATTGTCTTTGTCTCTGTCTCTCGAATAAATAAAATCATTAAAATAATTTTTTAAAAAAATGAAAGTTAGAGTGGGGATAAAGTTAGATGGTAAACATGGAAGTGCGTGGAAAAGATGAGGCAGATCCTGTCTGAAGTTGCTTGTAATCACTGCGATCTCACTGTGATCCCTGAAAATGAGATGGGCTAGGCTGCCAAAAGGTCTGGAGCTTTGGGTACTCACACCTGTAGTTACCCTGCTCTGCCACCAGATGTCACTGATGGGTAGGAGGGGGGCAGTTAGCTGAGGGTGATGCAGTTTTTGGACAAAGTTGTGAAAAGAGGAAAAGAACTGCTGACTGTGTGCTAGATGTTGTTCCGTGATGTTTGTTATGTCATTCGACCCTCACAGAAGCCCCCATGTCCGTTCTACAGACAAGGAAACTGGTCCTCAGAAAGGGGATATAGGGGACAGTCTCCCTACCCCACCTGACACACCAAGTGAAGATTGCTAGGGAGACGAATGTCAGCCCTGGTATGAAAGCGTTCAACCAGGTGGCCTTTTACTGCTACTAAAATGCTATGAACAGTGTCTCCCTGGATTGGGGGCAGCAAATGGCTGCATGCTCTGCAATCATGAAAACCTGTATGGGTGCCCGGTGTTCATTAGGCAGATAAAGGATGTGGAATGACAAGAGCTAAGTCTTGGAGTAGGCCTCTCTGTGTTCTCTGTCAGGTAGGTTGGAAACAACAGTGGTCATTGCCAGTTGGGACTTGACATCAGGATTAAAAAAGTCTCTGAGGACCCAGCCCCAATCTTAAAGAGCACAGAAATGCACAGGCCATCAGCTAGGATGGGCTGTCCAGGTTCTTTCTAAATCCCTGAAAAGCTCTGCTGAAAAGTTAAAGGGGAAAGTAGAGGAGGGCGTAAAGTCAAATTCAATTGCTAAAAATCGGCATGTAATAGTTGCAGTGAATAGGTCCAATGATGATATCGTCCACCTATTCATTTTCCTTCCAGGGGAGCAAGGTCTGGTGGGAGGGGAAATGACCAGTTCAGGGTCACACAGGTAGAGAGGCCACCAAGTCTATGACCTAAGTGTCCACACAGCTTAAATTCATGGCATGAGGCATGACAGGACAAAGGCATGACCTGTTGGATGGGATACTGCACTTCAGGGAGGCTTTGTAAAGGAGAGAAGGGCTTGTGCAAAGGCACTGGGGCTAGACCCCCAATGAAGAAAACCCCGGCAGCACTCTCAAATGCAGCTCCACCAGGAAGGGAAGTCAGGTTGCTGCCAGAACCAAACCAGAGACACTCCCTGACCCACCTGGGAATGGCTGAGGGATGAGGCTGCTCAGACACAACCAGGGGAGGGCTAGAGGCTCGGGTGGCAAGATCGGAACAGTGCCGTGTGATGTCTGAGGCACCTGCAGCCGCAGGGTGAATTACCAGGAGGCAAGTTGTAGCTCAGCAGAGTAAATGCATACATTTGTACTAAGTAAACAGTTTATAAAATCTTTTTATAGGTATCCTCTCCTTCACTGTGGACAGTCACACTTTGAGGGAGTTTTATCCCCATGTTACATCTGGGGAAAGTGAGGTTCAGAGAAGTTCACTCATCTCCCCAAGTTCTGAAGCTGGGATTAGAGGCTGGGTCTTTCTAGCTATACCACCATGTTCTTTTCACACTGAAATTGTCTTGAGATAAGGAGGATGATGTTCATGATGTTTTCAATGGCTAGGAGGGAGGACGTGTTAGCTGCATTTTCCAGATGGAGGGTGTGAACCCCAGAAAGGGCCTGTCACTTGCCCAGCCCGGCACAGCTGGAACTGGGAGAGACAGAGGTGAATGCAGTCTTTCATCTGCTAGCCTAGTCCTCTTTCTGCTCCTCTTCCTTATGGGAGTGAGTGAGCTTCTCATTCCTGGAAGGGCAGGAACAAGTTTGAGGTGCTTCTCTGCCAGCCTGCCTGTAGGGCAAACCCCCCCACCCCCCACCCCCAAAGAGTGGGTGGAAATGGATGGGAGCCCGGGCTGGGCTTCCTACCTGGAAATTCTCTGGCTGTGTGGAGTGGAGGGCAGCACGTAGCCAGGTGCCTTGCTTGAAGCAAATTCCTGGGGAGTGAGGAGCTGAGGTGGGGGAGGAGGCTGCCAGGAGCCAGGGGCCGGGAGAAGGGTCCTGGGGGCAGAGCTAGGGGTTTGGCTTTGAGGACGAGGGAAGCCGGCAGAGAGGTTTGATCAAACAGTGTTTGTGAAAGATGATTCTCACTGAGCCGGCATGTGGGGCGGGGGAGACACAGGAGACGCACGTGGAGGCTTTTGAAGGTGCAGACACAGGGGTCTGGATAGCCCAGACCAGCACGGCAGACAGTCCTGAGGACAGGCGATTCCGTGAGTTGTGAATAATCCCTGCACCTTGACAATTGCGCTCAATTCTTGGCAGGGCTTATAGGATAGACACTTCCCTTCCTCTCCTTGGGCCCCACCTTTATGCGACCAGTTTACTGTATCTTGAGCTCCTGTCTTCTTTGTTTCACTAAATTCTCTGTATATTTTTATGTTTTATTTGGTTGTGGTTGGCCCGTTAGCTCAGATTTCTGATCCAGGCAATGTTCATTTAGGAAGGCCTCTTACCTGTTTCAGATCTGGCTGTAAAGAAAAAGAGACACGTGCACTGGAGCCTGCTGGGGGGGGGGGGGGGGGGGTTGGGTGAGAAACACTGTGTACTGTCTCCCTGAGGTTGCCAAATGGTGTTGAGACAGATCGCATGTTCCCTCTTCCGTAATGTCTTAGAAATGCCACCCCAAGTGTTGATTTTCCTCTTCTCAGCTTACAGGGCAAAATGGTGTTCACTTTTTCTATTTATTTTTGGAGAAAGTTCAGGAGGAAAAAGAAATTCCTTTGGCATATTTTGAAGAGGACAAAAATACAACCTGGCTTTTGTGTGGTGAAAATGTGGGAAATTTCGGTTTCCAAATGTCTGCGCTGGAGGGAACGAGCTGAACTCCAAGGCTTGGTTCCTGGGCGCCGGGCCCAGGGGAGGGGATGCCTGGCAGGGGCTGAGCTACCCTGGAAAATCAGCGGGTGGTTCTTGTAGAAAGTGCGGGAACAACTCTGGGTTCCTTCCTGAATCTCCAGGGTCATGGACGCCAGCGGTGAAAAGGACCCTCTCTTTGTCAACCTTACATACCCAGAGAAAAGAAAACATACTCCAGCTGGTTAACCCCGTCAGCGCGGTTGGAGGAGGCAGCACGGCGAAGGGGGAGGGGTCCGGGGCTCCAGGGTCTTCAGATCAGTGCCACGGATGAGAAGCCGGCCCTGCCTTCGTCAGCCCACCTTGTTGTTTCCTCATCTGTGAAATGGGGATGTTAGAGCCCCATCTCCAGTGCTGTTGGGAGGACTTATATGAGATGACAAATAGAAATAGTTACTTTTCACTTAACACATACTGAACAAATACTAGTTATTGCTATGATTAAATTTATCACTGAAATTTTATTTCATCATACACATGACCAAATTAAAAGTGTATGGGTACCTCTTGGAATAATTGTTCTTCCAAGAAGAGGGATTTAAATGTGTGAGAAAGGAACAAAGTGTTCCCTTAGAGACTGGGATATCCTGGGAAATTTTCTATAAGTTGCTGAGACTATGTCTTCTTATTGCCAGAATATTCTGAGGAACAGAGGAGATGTCAGCCAGTGGGCCAGCTGTTGACTTTACGGGGCTGAGGATCCATATGTTTGGCTGGCTTTGTCCTTCTGGCATCCCAGCCTTGGGGGAGGGAGGTTGCACATCCCAGGAAATGGCTGCCCTGGGTGCCTTCCAGGCAGCTGCTTTGCTGTCCTGAAAAAAACAGATCACAGGGGAGGTCTGAAGCACACCAGGGAAGGGGAGAGTTGGCTCTTTCCTGGTTCGAGTGGGCCGTGGAGGCAAGGGAGCCCCAAGCTGTGGGGGGGTGGGGTGGGGGGGAGAGGGGATCCCTAGGGAGCTGGGCTCTTGGGCTGATTGTGTTGATGAGCTCCATCTGGAAATTTCCCCGCTGTAACAACAGCAGTTTTACCCCACACTTTGGCAGTGCCTCATCCGGATGCATTTCCTCATGAAGCAACAGGTCTTCTCGCTGACTGTAGACTCCGGGTCAGCCCCTGCTGCGCATTGGAGGAAGCAGAGCAGTCGTGACAGTGAACGTTTGTCCATTGCTTATCACAAGCCGGTGTGGTGCCACAGCTTCCTGGGGATGACCCTCATCACAGGAGGTCCCTGAGGTATATAGGCAGGATCCCCGCTTTGCAGAAGAGGAAACAGACTCAGAGAGGTCAAGGTTCTTGTAGAAAGTCACACAGCTGGTAGGAAGCAGTGGCAGGATCCAGACCCAGGCTCTGACTCTAGAACCCACGCTTGTAACATCCACCGCATGTGTGGTCACCCTGAAGTGAGTCACCACGTGGCGGAGAAGCAGAGGCGGCAGTCGTAGAGCACATCTTAGACCCTCACGGGGTTAACCAAGCCTGGCCCATAGTTAAAGGCTAAATGCTGCAATGGGGGGGGGGGCGTAGGGGGCTAGAAGCAAATACAGTTGAACCCTAGCTCTGCTACTTATGAACTGTGGACATTTACCCCTCTGAGCTCCTGCAAATCAGATAAAAATACTTACTTTCCCAAATAGTGAAAGAAATTGTAATAACTGACTATCCTGGCACTTCCGGGGGCGGGGGCGGTATCTGTAAACAGCTAGCAGGACGACGATTGCCTATAACTGGAGATGTAAGGCTTTGTAACCAGTAGGGAGTCTGCTCCCCCCCTCCCGTGAGGAGGACCAGGCTAGTCACCGTAGGACCCTTAAGCTGGAAGACACTTCCAGAAATCACCATGGCCATGGCAGTCCTGGCAGGCCACAGGCCCAGATGTTCAACCCTGGCAAGGGAGCTCATTTCATTTTACCAACTTCCCAGGGATGGATAAGACCATCTCCCCTCCTCACTCACTCCAGCTTATGAAAGAGTTGAGGAGAATGTAAAGGAATGTATCCTTCCTATTACAGAAATAAGTTGTGAGTTTTGTTCTTTGATGGTCAAGAAAGACTTGCCAGGTGTGGGGGACTGCACACAGAAGCAGAGAGTACGAGAAGCAGGGGTTTGTGGCAGACCTGAGTTCACAACCAGGCCTGCTGCAAACTGCCCGGGCACACACTGGACCTCTCTGAACTTGCACTTCTTCCTATGAGGAGGAAAGAGTCTTAGTTCCCTGGAAGTATCACCGTGGGGACTGAAGGCCATCTCTAGGGCTGCTTCTGGAGGCAGAGCTCCTGGACTGCAGCTGGACCCCATTTCCAGGAGTGGCCAGGCCCTGCTTCTTCACCCTGTCTCCTCATCTTCTATCAGGCAGAACTGGAAATGCCCAGGCTGATCCAGAGCTTAGAGATGGACACAGCTCCCACCAGGTGTGGCTAACTCTGAACCGTCATGCACACGAGAAGAAACAGGCCTGGCCCTGAGCCGGGTCTGGCCTCACATCTCTTGACCCATCCCCGGACTAATGCTCAGCTCAGAGCCGGTGCAGGCACTGATCCGGGACAGCATGGAGCCACCGGCGGCCTCGTAAATCAGGCCTCAGCCTTTGAAGCTTCCAAGAGCTCCCTGGGAGAGCCCCAACAGCTTGATCTTCTTATGGCAGGAGCTCATCCCCCGTGGTCTGGAGTCTCCAGAGGTGATTGGGGCCTGATTTACAGAGGTCTCTGATAACAACAGCCCAGCCTAGGAAGGGAGGCCCAGGGGAAAAATGAGTTTGCCCTTTGACCTGGCCTCCCAGGCTGGGGAGACAGTTGGAGCTACCCTGAAGGGGCCTCCCTCTGGGCCTATGTGGGCAATGCCCCCCACCCCTACTGGAATTTGGCTTTCTTGCTGAGAAGATTCATCTCTTCCCTTCAGAAAAGAATGAGGGGAGGAAGTACCTTCAAAGCTGGCACCTGGAGGAGAGAGCCATGGCAGATGGGCCCGGGTTTGAAGTCAGATCTGGGTCTGTATCCCAGCTCCACCATCTCCTGGTCTGTGGTCTTAGACAAGTATTTCTGAGGTCCTGCGCCTCAGTTTCTCCATGTGTCACACAGAATTACAAAATGGTATGGTGTAGACATAAGCACCCTGTACAGTGACCAGCACCTCGTAGGCACTCACAGAACATTCTCTCCCCTCCTTTCTCCCTCTTCAATCCAGACATCCATGCTGTCTGCTTCCAGATCCCATGCTTGGGTCATTGTGCAGGCATGTGCTCTCCAGGCAGGGATCTCTGACTTACTCTCTGATTATCCCAAGCTTCTGACCCAGTGTTGTCCTAGCTCACTTTCTGCCATGAGGGAAATGTCCTGGGTCTGTACTGGTTCCACAGCTGGCTTTTGTATTTTTGAAACATGTCTGGTGTAACTGAGGAACTGAATTTTATGTACTTTTAATTTGAAATTTAAATCTCACTGGCTACATGTGGCTAGTGGCCGCCCTGTTGGACAGCATAGGCCTAGACCATGAGGAAGACCTGAGTTGGCCTGGCATTGACTCAAATACATGACCTTGGGCAAGTCACGTCACCTCCTGCACTTCCAGTTTCCCTGTCTGTAAAATAAGGGCTCTTGGTAGAATTCAGTGAGGCAAGAAATGTGCCCCATTCGGTAGACATTCAGCATATCTCTTGCCTCATTTTGTAGACACAACACCTGTTCATTTTGATTATTTAGTGTTTGTTGAGAGCAATGGAGGTGCTGAGAGGAGGTAGCATGACCCCTGCCTTTGGGACAGTTGTGCAGATGGGATTTGCACCTGTGAAACAGACACGGCGATGCAGTTCCAACCCCCTCCTCAGCCTTTTTTGACCTCTATGCTATTCCCACCTGGCTTGGGCCTCCCTCTTGTTTGCTCCAAAGATTTTCCATGTAGGACCATAACTACCTGTTCGGAGAATCAGCCTCTCCCCCTACTTTTCCATCTTAGCAGCTGGACCCTCAGAGTTTATCATCGGATAGCATCTGGTTAGAGGTCATAGCCACCACGCAGGAGAGAGAGGATGGGGCCTTGAGTGGGGTGGGTGCCTCAAGAATTGGGTAAATGGGAAAGGAAAGTTGATCCACTCCACCAGCCTTACAAAGTGATCGGTCCTCATACCTGTCACTTCACGGTCCCAAGATGGCCACCCCATTTAAGACAAGGATAAGAAGGAGATGAGTGGTGTCACCTACAACCCCCCCCCCCCCCCGAAAGCTTCCTCTGCCAGTGAACTTCCTTTTTCATCTATTGGCCAGAATTGGGTCACACGATTACCATTAGTTCAAGAGAAGCCGGGAAATGGAGCGTCTGCCAAAGAGAAAATAGGCTTGATTGCCTTCGCCAAATCATGATTTATTGCCTGGGGCTGAGCATGTTGATTTCCCGAACAAGCCTGGGCTGCGATAGCGTGGGAAAGGGGGCGGAGAGCGGCTCTGGGCCTGGCTGCTTGCAGCGGCCCCCCTCCATGTGCAGCACTTTACAGTTTACGAAGCACTTCGGTCTGGGGTTCTGTTTGAGCCTCTCGAGTTTGTAAGACAGCACGGGAACGGTGATCCCCGTATTACCGCTGAGGAGATGAAGTAGAGCAAACTAGCGGGCCAGGGAGCGATAGACCCCAGTCCTCCAGACCCTCCAGCTGCCCCCTCGGACCTGAGATGATCCCGGCTGAGGGCAGGGGCCAGAAGTCACACGTCTTTGTGTCCCAAATATCCAGTTCAACGGCCTGGCACAGCGCAGGCTTTCAGTAAATGTTCCAACGGATATATTAAGTAATGAATTTCTTTAATTAATTATTTAGTCCTCATGCTGTCACTGAGGACTTTAGTTAATTTATTCACTTGCCCCCTGGTGCCCAGGATGAGAATAATAGTCCTTGGCCACCTACTACTTGCCTTCCTTCAAACTGAGGAAGCACCATCCCTTTCCAGGCCTGGCTGGCTATACGGGTGTCATTTCCTATGCTCATGCCAGCCAGGGGCCAAGCAGAGCAGGTCTCCTCTGGCCAGGAAGTGGTGTGTGGAGCTGGGTTCTCACATCCGACTCAGCCTCCTGAGAACTCAGTCCAGAAGCCAGGGGTGCTCCCTTGGGAGACAATGAGAAGGTCTGTCAGGAAGAGAAGTGGGGAGGGGAAGCCAGTGACCATTTGCCCAAAGAGCAAAGCCAGCTGGATCCACTGGCCTTGAAAAATGGTTCAGTTCAGGCGGTGCCTGGGTGGCACAGTCGGTTAAGCATTGGACTCTTGGTTTCGGCTCAGGTTTGGTCTCAAGATTGTGAGATCGAGCCCCATGTTGGGCTCCGTGTTCAGCACAGAGTCTGCTTCAGAATCTCTCCCTCCGCCCCTCCTGCTCATTCTCTTTCTCCCTCAAATGAATAAATAAATCTTAAAAAAAAAAAAAACGGGGGGCACCTGGGTGGCCCAGTCGGTTAAGCATCTGCCTTCGGCTCAGGTCATGATCCCAGGGTCCTGGGATCAAGCCCCACGTAAGGCTCGCTGCTCAGTGGGGAGCCTGCTTCTCCCTCTCCTCCCCACTCGTGCTCTCTCTTGCTATCTGTCTCTCTCAAATAAATAAATAAAATCTAAAAAAAAAAGAAAGAAAAGAAAGGAAAGAAAGGAAGAAAGGAAGAAAGAAAGAAAGAAAGAAAGAAAGAAAGAAAGAAAGAAAGAAAAATGGCTCAGCTCAGTAACCATCCCATTTGTCACCACAAAGCTGTTATCAAGAACATGTGTTGGCCCTCATTGCTTTGAAAGCCAGTCTGCCCTGCCAGACTGGGTGCTCCTCGACACAGACTCGGAATCCGGTCTGCATCCCCACTGATTGGCAGCACAGAGATTGGGTGGATATAAAGAAGGAAAGGCCCATCCCTTGCCCCAGGGCTCATCATCTTTTGAAGGAGACAGGCACCCACCTAAATGACAGACACAAATTCCAGAGCACTGAGCTTTCTGGCAAGTTCTCAGACATTGGGCTGGCTGGGAAAGGGATGGGATGATGGAGCAATGGAGTCCGCCTGCAGGTGGGAGGGAAGAAGGGATCTGAGGAAGCTCCAGTAGTATTTGAGTCTGACTTTCAACAAAGGAAGGAATTGTAGCTGGAAGCCGGAGGCGGGGGTGAGGAGAATGTTCTAGGCAGAGGGCCCCATGTGTACAAAGGCTTGGAGGCAGAGGAGGACAGGTGGACTGAGCAGACTGGCATTGAGCATAATGTGTTTGGGAAAAGAGGGTGGAGATGAGACAGGACAGGTAACACAGGGATCAGGGTGTGAAGGGCCATGTTCACATCCTACGGTCCTGTGAGCCTCAGATCCCAAAGTCAAGGGAACCACTTGGGGATCTGATTTCAGAGTCTGATAGAGTAGGTCTGAGGTGGCGCCTGAGGTTCTGATTTGTTTTTTTTTTAAAGATTTTATTTATTTATTTGACAGAGAGAGAGAGACAGCCAGTGAGAGAGGGAACACAAGCAGGGGGAGTGGGAGAGGAAGAAGCAGGCTCCCAGCAGAGGAGCCCGATGTGGGGCTCAATCCCAGAATGCTGGGATCACGCCCTGAGCCGAAGGCAGACGCTTAATGACTGAGCCACCCAGGCGCCCCATGATTTCAAATCAGCTCCAGATAACGCTGATGCTGTTGGTCTGTAGTTCAAGGCTGCACTTGGGAGTAGCCAGGCTTTAGGCAATAGGGAGCCATTGAATGTTGTGTGCAGGGCCATGATTATGGTCTGATTTCCTTCTTAGAACAATCACCTTGCAGCCTGTGAAAAGCTTCAGCAGGGTAGGAGAATGCAAACAGGGTGAGAGATGTATTTTTCTGTATCTCCAGCACTTGAGATGGTGTCTGGCTCAAAGCAGATAGTCAATAGATACATGTAAAGGCATGAATTAGCCATTTATGATGGACTTTTTAAATGAGAAAACAGAAAGAAGGGGTGACTCAAGTTATGCCAGGCTGATAAGCCAATACTCTATAAAACACTCATTTGGGCCAGTCTAAATTGAGGCTGTGTCTTAAGGCAGTGATTTTCTCACTTGTTTTTGGTCAAGGATCTGATTGCTTAAACAAAGTCCTAAATGGAGGCCCAATTTGTGAATTAGATAAAAAAAAAAAATGAAGGGCCCTGGTTGGCACAGGGGTCAGGGCTTGCAGCCCCATGCCCCACTCCTCCTCCTCCCTCCCCTCTCCCAGCAACTGGCAGACTCCCACTGTAGCCCCAGACTCTTGAAAGCATCCGGGGCCCCAAGAAGCCAGGCTGACTGCGCCGCCGCCCCCAGGCTGTGTGCCACGCCCTTCTGCAGGATCTTGAGTGGAGATTATCTGCTTCTGTCCCCGCTTCCCCGCTAGACAGCGCAGTCCTTCGGGATAGGACCATGAGAAAAGACTACAAGCGCAGCACGGGACTGGTCAAAGGGGCGTCGGGGGCAGGATGATGGGCAGAGGCGGACACGTAAGCTAGCAAGTCCCAAGGAGAGCGGGCCAAGGGATGAAGTTCCCAGTGCCCAGACACGTGGCCACATGCCTCCCCGGCCTCACAGGCGGTGTCGGCCACAGGGGATAGGCGGGGGTCCGAGTCGAGAGTTTCAGAGTAAAACAGTTCCGGTTTCGGATCCCAGCTCAGGCGCTTACTTAACGACTGTGCAAACCTGGAGAAGTGCTGAGCTTCTCAGGCCTTGGCTCGTCCTCAATAAAACGAGAATCACACATCTTCCCTTCAGAAGGATGCGACCCAGAATGAGTGAGGCACCGGAAGCCAGCGTTGTGCCCTAGCCGGTGTGGCCCGCTTTGCGCTCAAGCCGCCAGCTCGCAGCCCGAGCGTCTGCACGTAGGTCTCCATGAAAGCAGCGAGCATCTGTCACGCTGACAAATCTCCGTGCCCCCAGGTGGTGTTCCTAACCACGGAGAGTTTTGGCATTTATTCTCCACTGCTTGTTGCTGTATTTTTCAAATAGCCGCGTATTTAAATATCATCAGCTTGATTGCTCCCGCCGCTTTGGAGCCCTGGTCCTGCGCAAGCAGGTGCCCCAGACAGCAGCTGCAGCCTCGCGCAAGGGACAGTGGGCATTGGAATATTGGAATCAAGTCCCGGTCTGCTCTCTGCCAGCTGGGTGACCTCAGACACATCGTTTCCCCCTCCTGAAGCCTTCATTTCCTCAACAAGAATGACAAATATTTGTATAGTGTTTCACAGTCTCAGAGCTCCGTGCATCTGCTCCCGCGACACTCCTAACCTGAGTATAACTGATCTTTCTCACCTCTGTGATACAGCTCGACAAAAGGAGCCTCTCCTGGTGGGGCTCTGCATCCTAGCCTCCGTATGAAGCTGTGTGACTTAGGGCAGAGCCTCAGTGTATATGAAAATGGCAACGGTCTGGCCAAGAAGTGTCCTCAGGCCCATACTCGATGCCCAGTACATGCCCGCTGTTTGTGTTCGGCATTGGTGTGTTATTGCCGTTTGCCAGGGATCACAAAACCACTTGTCAAAGTGACTGTTCCTAAGCCAGAGCCCCACATCCCTGCCTGCCTGCCACACTTCCCTGTTGAAATAAGGACACACAACCTACTTCTCAGGGCTGGAGAGTGTTCGCAAGAGTCACGTGATTGGCGGTGCTGTATAAACTGTAAAGTACCCGGTCCAGGAAAGGGCCCAGCATTATGTTTGCTCTGTGCAGCCCCCGGGCCTCCCTTGGGGTAGGCAAATCCAATTGTTTGTCACAAACTGTGCATTTCAAGCTTGGACTTTTTCTAGGTTGTACTAAACATCATCTGCAGACCCTTCCCATTTGCTTCTTAGCTCAAGGCTCTGATTAAAGCACCCTTCTCCTGGGGGCGCCTGGGTGGCTCAGTCAGTGAAGCAGCTGGCTCTTGATTTGGGTTCAGGTCGTGATCTCAAGGTTGTGACATTGAGCCCCTGCATTGGGCTCCACACTCAGCACGGAGTCTGCTTGAGATTCTCTCTCTCTCCCTCTCCTTCTGTCCCTTCCCCTGCTTATTCTCTCTCTATCTTTGTCAAATAAATACAATCTTTTTAAAAATGTAAAAAAATAAATAAGCACCCTTCTCTTGCTCTCGTGAGATAGGAAGAGAAGGAAAGGCAGCCCATCACTGGAGCAGCTCAGGAAGGTCGAGGCAGACAGGCTGGTTTCCAGCCACTTGGCCTGTCCGTGGGACCTGGCCTTCTTAGGGGGCTAATCCCTGCTTTGTGATGCTCCCTTGGAGTGGGCACAGAGCCTAAGCCAATTAAAACCCTCTCTCTGAAGAGGGCTCAGGTTCCTGGGGAAGCACAGGACTGCCCCAGCCATTGCTTCAGGGAATGCTCTCCTCTCCTCCTGCTAGCCAGAGCTGGAGGGACCGGGGCTCAGAGAACACCCCATTGCTCACTCCCTCTTCAGGCCCCCAGACCACCATGGGAGTCCTCGGGAGAGGCAGGATGGCAGGGATATAAGTAAGTCCCCATCTTCCAGATGAGGAAAGTGAGGCCCCAAATGACTTGGCTCATACCTAATGCAGGGCTGAGATCCAAACTAGAACACACCTGTTCAAAAATGATGCTCTGTCTGCCTTTCTGGGACAACCGCAAAACCCTTGTCACCTTGCTTCCCATCATGGATCTGGGCACATAGTAGGTTACTAGTATATATTTGTTCAGTGACTAAATGAATAAATACATAATGCTAAACAGGGGCATTTTGTCTAAAGGAAATAGTATGAGTGGGGTGGAGAAATCCAGAACTACAACCTGGGCTGAAATGAAATATCATAATAATCATAATAATCATAATAATCATAATAATAATAGCCAAGGGCTAAGCCTGTTCTAAGTATTTTGCACTTATTAACTTATTCAGTCCTCCCAATAACCCTGCCTGCTAGGGACAGTTATTATAGCCACTTCACATATGAGACACAGAGAGGTTAAGTAGCCTGCCCAAGGCACATAGCTGGGGAGTGGTAGAGCTGGGATTTGAACCCTAGCAGTCTGGCTCTTAGCCACTATGTACTACTTTCTGTCTGCCTGGGAATGTCCTCTTCCATAAGCTGGAGATGGTGAGGCTGTGCATTCCACCTCTCTCACGGCATTCGGTGTCTCTGTGACTTTTGAGATGAGAAGCGACTTTACATTAGAAACACCGTACTAGACAAATCCGGGTTGGTGCTGCCTAGTAGAGGCCAGGCTGGGTCCTAGATGCTATAGCCGTTCTGCGTTCCAGCCCCGGAGAGAAGTGAGCAGCCCCACTGCACTTCCTCTCCTGGCTGGAGTAGCCTGAAAGACTGGTCCAGTTCACTGAGGTTAATAACCCAAAACACAGAATTAATGGAGTGACAAGCAGAGTTTCTTAATGAAACCAAATTTAGGGCTACAATGAAGAGAACAAAGTGAGGGTCTGGCCCCAAGAAGCCAGACTGCAGTGACCCAGCTGTAAGATTAGCCAGTCAGAGCGACCAAGAACCAGAGCTTCCCCATGGACAGGACAGGCTCAGGGCCTTCTGGAAAGGTGGAGATGCCCTGTTCCTGGTGGTGGCTGGGAGGGTAAACAGCGCCTCACCCCCAGCTGGAGTCTGAGGTTCCCAAGGCAGAGTGTATAAGGGCATTCTGAAAATGTCATCTCTGTGTTGTGGCAGTGGAGAAAGACCCCATAGAGGGAAGGGGGCACCTAGAACAGGAGAAGGCAGGGCTTGTCCCTAATACCCGCTGGTCCCTCACAAAGGAACACACAGCCTGGCCCAGGGCCAAAGGCAGAGCTGTTCAGCGTTCCTGTGTTTGCCGGATGGTTTTGTGTTTGATTGGGGTGCCCCGTGGGGACTGGGAGCTGGATGGTACAAGTTGATGTGGGACTTGTGCCAACAGGCATCTCCGATCCCAGGCACTGGGGTTCGCACTGCAACACATTTTTGCTCCAGCTGGAAGCTTGGTTTGATCAGAATCCTCTTAGCATGGGGATTGGCATTCCTTAAACATATGGAATTCATCCAACAACATTCCATCCTAACTGTGGGGTGGTTATTCATTTCCTTGTTTGTCTCACCCTTGGGATACACAGAGAATTGGAGGCAGACCTTTGCACTAAGTCAAGAGAGCTAGGCTGCCTGTGAGCCCTGCCTCTTGCTAGCTGTGTGACTTTCAACAACGCACTTCACCTCTGTGAACGTCAGCCCTCTATCTAATACAGGATCATGGCATAGCTACTCAGATGTGTTTGTTCACTTAGTCATTACTTATTAAGTGCCCACTGTTTGCAAGGCTCGAAGTTTGGAATTCAGTGCTGAGCAACACAGACAGGATCTCTATCTCCTCCCAGCCTGGAGAGTGTAATTAAGTGATTGCGTAAGTATAAATGCGATGTAAATGTCGTTTTGATACAATCCCAAAAAGAGAGGTACAGGATGATGGATTAAATCATGCAAAAATGTAGGAGAAATGTATAAGCTCTAAAGTACTGTTTAAACATTAGACATTATCCTTGTTGTCCCCGTGACATTTCCTCCTATTTTTTAAGGTACTTCAATGATCTGAGCCTCAGTTTTCTCATCTGTAACATGGGAATTATAAAAATACGTGCATCAGTTAGCCATTCCACGTAACATAGCACCACAAAACATAGCGGCTTAAGATGACCATATATTGGTTTCTGTATCTAAGAGTCAGTCCTCTGGGCTGGGCGGAGCCAGGTGGCTCAGCCAGTTTGACTCTGGGCTCGCTCATGTAGCCACAATCTCTGGAGGTCTCGTAGACTCAGCCCCATGTCTCTAGCAGCAAGCTGACCAGCCTGGGTCCCCTTACATGGTGAATGTTTTCCAGAAGTAGCCAGAGAAGGCAAGCCCAAAACTCAAGGGTTATTCATGCCTCTTGAGTCAGGTTTGCTAATGTCCCCTCGGCCCCTCGGCCAATGCGTACCAAATGGCCAACCCCAGAGTCCGTGTGGGAGACTGCACAAGGCTGTGATACGGGGTGTGTCATTTCCACAGCAGTCTTCGCCACACCTCACATCCAGTTACCCTGAGGACTTTGTCAGAGATGTGTGACACCACACTGGTAGTATTTGTGCCTGCACGTAGTCGATGTTTAAGAATTGCTGACTGACCATGAGCCTGAGAGCAGCTTGCCACCTTATTGGGGGAAAAATACGTTACACAGGAAGTCAGGGGCCAACGATTAGCCAAAACAGCATGTAAAGTATGACAGCATGGCTAGAGATAATAAGATACCAGAGCATTTCTGATACTGGGAGTGCATCTGACTCTTCTGTTTTTAACCCTGGTATTTTGAAGAGTGACATTCGCCGAAAGGAACTTTCTCAGAGAGGGATGACCAGGGTGGACGCAAGGTGAGTGGGAACTGAACTAGGAGAAGGCAGAGAAACATTTTTCCTGCATAATAATGTAATGTTTGCCACTGTTGTTTATTGAGTAATTTATGTGCCAGACACAGAGCTAAGCATTCCCATGGTTTGCTTCATGTAAACCTCAAGACAACCAAGTGAGGTGTTAAATACTATGCCCATTTCACAGATGAGGAAACTGAGTCTCAGTTTCTTTGTTCAGAGTTGCACCAGAAGTACATAACAGGTTTAGGGTTCATACCCAGGTCTGCCAGACTCACAAAACCTATTGTTTTAATCAAGATTTCTAGAAAGATAATTGTAGTTCACATGCAGTTGTAAAAAATAATACAGAGATAAGCTGAGTACCCTTTATCCAGGTTCCCCCAGTAGTAACATTTTGCAAAACTTTAGTAAGAGAGCAGATATCACAACCAGGATGTGGACATTGACACAATCAGTTCCTTTGATGTGGATTTCCCCAGTTTTACTTGTACTTATATGTGTGGACATGTGTGTTTACTTCTGTACTATTTCATCTCTGGTAACAGTGTGTCCAGGCAAGACAGCAACATTTCCATCCTCACGGGTACCCCCCACCCCCGCACTGCCCTTCTGTAGCCATCCCTGCCTCCTTCCCACCCCTGCCCCATCCCTCACCCTCTGCAGCTGCTAGCTGTTCTCCACTTCTAACCTGTTGTCCTCTCAAAACTGTTACAGAAAATGGAATCATGCAGTGCCTACAGTTTGTGATTGGCTTTTTTTCACTCGGCAGAGTTCTCTAGAGATTGATTGTATCATTAGTCATTCCTTTTTCTTACCGAGTAGTATTCCGTGGTATTCCCTTTATTTAATCATTTGCCTGTTGGAGGACATCCAGACTGTTCCCAGTTTTTAGCTATGACTAAAGCTTCTATGACCGTTACTGTACAGGTTTTTGTGCGAACATAGTTCTCACTTCTGAGGGATAAACACCCGAGGTGCAGTCACTAGGTTGTACAGTAATTACATGTTTACTTTCATGAGAAAGCATCCAACTGTTTTCCAGAGGGGCTGTACTAACTTATATTCCTCCCAGAAATGTGTGGGCGCTCCAGTTTTTCTGCATCCTTGCCAGCACTTAGAGTTAGGACTGTTTTTTATTTTAGCTCCTCTGACAGCCGATGATGTTGAGCGTCTTTCCACGGGCTTATTTGTCATCTGTATGTCCTCCCCAGTGAAATATCTGCTCGTATCTGTTGGCCATTTTTCTAATTGGGTTGTTTGAGGTTTTGTTTTTTTGGTTTTGTTTTTTGTTTTTTTGTGTTTTTTTTTACTGTTGAGTTTGGAGCGTTCCTTATATACTCTAGATGCTAGACCTTTGTTGGATATGCAGTTTGCAAATATTTTCTCCCACTTCCTAGCTGCTCTTTTCATCCTCGCAACAGTTTTTCATAGAGCCCAAGTTTGAATTTCAGTGAAGTCCAGTGTACCAGTTTTTCCTCTTTGGGTTGTGCTTTTGATGTAAAGCTTGTGTGTTTTACCACTGTCCTCCACTGTTCCTGGAGCCTGAGGAAGAGAGATCTTATTCTGGGGGTGCAAAGGGATTAGGCTTGTTTGCGAGGTTCTAAAGCAGAGTTAGGACCAGCAGGGAGCCTCTGGAAATAAGTAATTTCTTTTTTTTTTTTTTTTAAGATTTTATTTATTTATTTGACAGAGAGAGACAGCCAGCCAGAGAGGGAACACAAGCAGGGGGAGTGGGAGAGGAAGAAGCTGGCTCCTAGCGGAGGAGCCTGATGTGGGGCTCGATCCCAGAACACCGGGATCATGCCCTGAGCCGAAGGCAGACGCTTAACGACTGCACCACCCAGGCGCCCCTGGAAATAAGTAATTTCTAGCTCCCGATCAGAACGATCTTCGAAGGCCACTGCTTAGAGGTTAAATGTGTTAGGTGTGAGTACCCTGTCATCTGAGATCAAGCAAAGGCTTGCTGGTGTCCGTGTGGATTCCTAGAAGGAATCCAAGCTGCCCATGGGGCATGGGTGACTAATATCCTTTATGTTCCCCACGAATTCTGAGAATCTAGGAGAGCAGCATTTGAATTACCTCTGCCTGACCTGGCACATCTAACAAATAGATCCCCCAGAGACCATCCAGGTTGATACATTTAGAAAGGCTTTCAATGGCCATCTGGACTGTCTCTAGTTTGGGGCAGGTTGAGCCAGACTCAACAGGAGGTAGCCAGTGAAGCCAGAAGGTCTGTGGTTGTCCTGCCTGGGGGTAGAGTACACAGTAGCCAAAGGCTTAAAGGACCCGGGCTCAGGGACCGGGGCCTATTCCTCCCTCTCTGTCGTCCTCCTGGGGGCCAGCCACCTGACTGCCTGCCCCACCTCCACCCCGGCAGCTTCATCTTCATTCAGACCATCAAGGAGAATCCCTTCCCTTACAGCACTTATGAGACTTAATTACCGATGGCAAGGTCCTTTGAGGCCTTGGATGAAAGGGATGGGAGCCGTGGAAGGCTTGATTAGGCGTGTAGAACTCTGGGCACAATTAGCTCCATGAGAGACTGGCCCTGCCTTTATCTGTCTCCAGTTCTGTGTGACTTACAGCAGCTAATTATTGAAATAAAAATTGCCTGACCACCCAGCTGC
Organism: Ursus maritimus; assembly: GCF_017311325.1. Lineage (NCBI taxonomy): Eukaryota > Metazoa > Chordata > Mammalia > Carnivora > Ursidae > Ursus > Ursus maritimus. The sequence goes on along the minus strand of NW_024424008.1, from coordinate 13,350,022 downwards.
TGGAAAGAGGGCCCTAATATCTATTAAGTCTGCCTTTAATTATTGGAAATGGTGGCAGCTTCAGGCAGTTAGGGTTTTCCCATCATTATGGGCCTTTCCCTCCACCTCTTTGAGGCTTGAGTACACTGAGATAGAAGTGAAATTCTGCCAAAGCCACCTCTTTCTCCATTGCTTTGCAATTGGACACCCCTTTCCGGAATACCTTTGCTAACAAGCTTTGTCTGCCCCTGGGATCCTCCTTGACTCCTCCCCAAGGGGCTTTGCAATCATCACACCTAACAGAAATCCAAGCCCTTGACGGAGTACTTTGAATTCCATTGTGTGTGTGTGTGTGTGTGTGCGTGTGTGTGCGTGTGCGTGTGTATACGTGTGTGTACATAAAAGGCAGTCCTCAGGCATGCCTTACTTATGACCTCATATACCACCCCAATTTGCAGAAGAGAAAACTGAGGTCAGGAAGGAAAACATGAAAGAGCTGGCAGCTCCTGGCTTTTTACTTGCTGCGGTGGCTGTCACCAAGTCACAGCTGCCCTAGCGCTCCCTCCTTTCTATGGACACAGAGCCATGGGCAGCTCAAGGAGGGCACAAGCAGGTGCTACATTCACAAATCTGGGGGGCTCCTGTGGGATGGAGGGAGTTAGTGTTAAAACTAAGAAACTCGCTATTTCTGGAGCCTTAAGCCAGTGCCTGCTGCCTGTGGCACTGGATTTCTCCTCCAGCTCTCCCCTCGAAAATAGAAGCCTAACTCAGGAGCCCCAGGTAATTACAGGTTAAGCCTTGGGCACAGCAGGGGATGTGCGATTAATCAGTGCAACTATCTCTCCCCTCCCTCTGATTATCTCATAATGGGGTCCCAGGATAAGCCCATAGAAAATCCGAAGTCTGTGCAGAGCCCTTGCACACTTTTTGCAGAGAATTAGCACTCTAATAAAACCTGGGTTTGGGGCTTGACCCTTGAGTGGGGTTTCCAGGGAGAAGGGGGAGCTGGGGGGCCAGACAGACCGTTTCCCAAGGTCCATGAAGGAGCTGAGTCGTAACACACAGCCAGCGCCTCTGAGGCTTGGTGGGGCTGCTTCTGAGAAAGCCATGTGGCGTGGAGCTGCCCAGTGGGTGCGTGGGGACCAAGGGGATCCCAGGGGTTCTGGCCAACCCCATGTGAGAGGCATGTGGGTGAATATGAGCACACCGTTTTCCCTGTCCCCCGGTTACCTCTTCCGCAGCTGTACGGCCTCGGCTCAGGTGTCACCCCCTCCAGGCCGCCCTGCTTCCTGACCCCACCTGAGCTGCCGTCCCTGCCTCTCCCCCCGAGTGTCTCTGTCGGGTGCTCTTTTGCGTGCACTGTGCTGGAACCATCTGTAGATGTGTCTGTCCCTCTGTGTCTGATCCAACTCCTTGTCCCCACACCTCACCCTTAGAAAACCTTATAGGATGGGAAAGAGGGAACGAGGCTGGATGAACCCTGAGAAAGGTCTCTAAGAGGGGAATGTGAGGGCTTGAAAATCTTAGGAGAGAGCTTCAGCCTGACAAGAAGACCCAAGGACAAACAGACAAGCCCATCTTCTGGAAGGGCTGCTCCTGGGACAAAGGCACTGGACTTCCTTCCTGGGACCCCAAGACATAGAGCTAAGGCCTTTGGAAGGGAGCTAAAAGAAGCTTCAGCTCCATATCAGGAAGCACAGTCGAAGCTTTCCCTGGTGGCAGGGAAGTCCCCAGTTTTGGAGGTGCTGTGACCCCTTGGGATGGCACGGAGGGGATTCGGACATCTGATGGGGCATGAACCAGCTGACCTTTGATGGTACTGTCAATCTTAAGATAGTAAGTGCCACATTTTCTGACTCTAAGAGGCTCCCATTTATAAAGGGGAATCATTGGCTGGGAAGTAGCTTCAGGAGGGGAAGATCTGGGTGGAGGAATCGGGAAAATATGGCCCTTATGTTCCCTCGTGTGGGTTGAAGGCTTGTTGTGTCCCGGGTCCTGTGTACGCTCAGCCCTTTCGAGGGGTCAAGGCAGCTCTGGTGGGAGCTCTCTGAGCTCAAGATCGGAGGATGGTGCCCGTACAGCAGTCCCCTGCCCTTCGCTACATGGCCTATGACAGGCCCTCAGACAAAAGGGCAAGATGGCACAAGTAGGCAGTGCACCATCTGTCACCTGCTTGCCAGCTGCTGATTAAGGATGTCCCCGTAGTTGAGCTGAGCACTCGGCCACACTCCACCAGGTTCCCAAGAAAGCCCTTTTTTTTTGGCCCACGGCGCTGTCTGGGGCCACTTCGGGTAGGAGGTGTCAAAGCAATCCTCCCAAAAAGCCTAGGTTAGGTGCTAACCTGGTTCGTCAAAGGAGTTAATACTGCTAACAAAACACAATGAAAAAGCAAATAGAACATCTAAAGAAATTAAAATAAGGGATGACGTTGGTGGGAAGCAGTAAAGATTATGACTAAAAGCTTGAGCCTTGGGGTCATATAGACCCAGGTTTGAATCCTGGCTCTGTTACCTCCTTGCTGGGGCCCTCTGGGCAAGGCACTTAACCTCTCGGAATCCCGGGTTTCTCGTGTATAAAATAAGGGTGGTTTGGGGATATGGTGAGGATACAATGAGGTCATGCTATGAAGACCTTGCCCTTGGCCACCATTATTGTAACCACTGTCACTGTTTCGAAGAGCAAGAGTCCCTAAAGTGACGGGGCCAGACAAATGTGCTCAGGGTGCCAGAACAGAGAATGCAGACTTGGAAACAGGGCTCCCAGATGCCAGTCTCGGCATATTGTATGAACTTGGCCATCGCTTTGCTGCTCTGAGCTTCAGTTTCCGAATCTGTAAAATGGCGTTGACGATGCCTAGTCCTCTGGTGTGCACGTAGCCCCACACATCACCGATGTCCCCTCCACCCCTGGCATCCGCCTTCATATCGCACACGTCCCTGGAGTTTGAAACAAAAGCCTTGCAAGACCAAACTCTGAAGAACTAAGGAAAGTAAAAATTCATGATGATTTCCTGCACACATACACAGACAGATAACGCCCGGGACTTACAGTTTGTAGAACACATTCTAGCTCTGAAATATTTATGGGCCCTTCTTGACACACAAAGAACTAAAAATATCACCCTGTGCTTATGTTCAGGAAAACTTATAAAACTGCAGTCCAGGAGGAATTCAGTCAATTTCCTGGTTCGTCTCTGGCTGTTTCTAGTTTGGGAGGAAACCCAGGGTGGTAACAGCCCCCGTTTCCCCGCGGGTTTGGGCGGGGGCAGAGGTTACTCGGCAGTGCTGTGTGTCTGTTCAAGTCTCCCTGCCAATCCGGGCCCCAGCCCCTCGTAAATACTGCCGGAGCCCATGTGAAGGGCCCAACTTTGCTTCTTGAGTGTCTTCCCGCACACCAAAGGCTTTGTTTTCCCCATTTCCCCTTGCCTCGCAGGCCCAACGCCTGTGCTGCTCTTCCTGGCCAACTCCTGGCCCCGGCCCCATCCAGGCCTCTGAAACCCAGCTGGAGGACACGCTCCCCCAGGACCTCCCATCCAGGCTCTCTGCCACACGCTCCTTTGCATTTTCCTGTCATTGAGATGACTACTGTTTGTGGAAATGGCTCTTTTTCTCCCCTCCCAGGCTTTCTCAGCGAACTTCTCTCTCCCTCAAGGCTGGACTCGAGATAACTGGGTCTCTCCCTGGTCCCAGTTCTCTTGTACCTCCAACTTCCCTCCATGCTGTGACCAGAATGGTGCTTTTCAAACTGTGGGTTAGCAACCCATCCATAATCCAATTTTAGTGGAGTAGAATAAAATAGAAAGTGTCAGGTGCTACCCTGGAGGAAAGATTAGGCATAGTTTCTGAAATACTTATTTTACTTAGAAATTTGTAGATATATGTGTTTTCTGGATGGTGAAATGTATTTTTACTGTAGGTCAGAGAAAATGGAAAGTCAGACCTAGATTTCTTTTCTCTCCTTACCTCCAAATGGTCTGGCCTAGCTCACTTCTTTTTCTTTTTCTTTTTTTTTTAAGATTTTATTTATTTATTTGACAGAGAGAGAGAGAGCATAAGCTAGTAGAGAGACAGGCAGGGCGGAGGGAGAAGCAGGCTCCCGGCTCAGGGCTCAATCCCAGGACCCTGGGATCATGACCTGAGCTGAAAGCAGATGCTCAACTGACTGAGGCACCCCTGGCCTAACTCACTTCTCCTTGACATTTTTGGGTCATAGTTTAGATGTCACTTTCTCTGGGCAGTGGTCCCTGATCTCTCCACCTTTGGCCCATCTGGCTTGGGTTAGGGTTCCCTGTGGTCCTTCCCCAGCCTCTCTCCCTGTCTGACTTGTCCATGTTCTAGAAGCTCCAAGAAGTAGGAAGCTCATTTGTCTTGTCCACTGATGCGTCAAGCAAGGCTTGGCACGGCAGTGTGGGAACTCAGTGTTGGAGAGAAGAGGCAGGGTGGGAGAAGGGGGAGGGGCGGGAGGGAACAAGGGAGCCTGGTATGTTACCTCTGAACATCTTCTGCACTTAGGACAGCAAAGGTAATCAGCCATGACTTACTAAATGAATTAACCTATGGTACGAGGTGAGCAATACCTTTCATGAGGTTTAAACATTTTCTTCTGATTCAAATCTAGGCCCTGACATTTGGAAGCCACAGGATCTAGAGCAAGTCACTTAATCTCTTTGAGCTCATTATCTCATTTGTACAATAAGAGTAAATAAGAGAAAATACAAAAGAGGATCTATCTAACGCGTGTAATTGTGGTAGGGATTAGGAGTAGTGTGTACAAAACACCCAGCACACAGTAGGGGTCTGGTAAATGGTGGCTGCTATATGGTGATCACCTCTTTCCCTATCTGAGATCATCCTCTGATCACCACCCCCACCCCGGGTCTCCCAGGCACCTCCACATTCACAGACCTGTTCAGACCTTCTAAGTCTATCAGAGCCCAGCTCCCTGTAAAAGAAAAAAGCCTAAAATGTAGATTTTAGAGTCCCCTACCAGCTGTGTGAACTTGACCAGCCACCCGGGCCATATCGCCTGCTCTCTGGAATGATAAATGAGCAGAGCTCTTACGGGGCTGTGCGGAAGGCATTGCATACAGGACTCGATGCACCCACGTTTCTTCCCGTCTCCCGTCTGGGGCTCACTCTCCTCCCCCAGAGAGAGGCCAAGAATGACACCCGTGCCCACATCAGGAGAAACGTGTAGAACCGCAGGTCATGCCCATCGAAGCACCCGTGGTTGCCCCCTGGGGCTGACACCCCCGAGACAGAGCTCCCGTCCTGCTCATGTTGGGGCCCAGTGCCCAGCACAGGTCTGTCTGGAACAGGCTGTGGGACTGAACTCCTCTCTGAAGGCCCCGTCCTGGTGCTTGGGCTTCACCCGGAGAGAGTTCCATCCAGCCACACCTTGGGAGCAGGCCAGGGTCTCGCACATGCTCCGTGTGTGCAGTTACACCACTGGAGGGTCAGAAATAACGACATGTCAATAATGGCGGCGATGATGACGCTGGGCGTAGGCCTTCTCCATCCCTTACGGCTACAGAGACAAGGTGTGTTATAGCCTATGAAGGGTCTAACAAAGCCAACACCTAACTTGCCAGAGCCCCATATCCAGGGGGTGGCTGAGAAGGATGGTAGAGCTTGTTCCATCACTGTGCGTGGTGGGGGGCTCTGGGAAGGAAGGTCTGGAGACGGGTCGGTCCGGCCCTTGATCCACTTCTTGACTGTGTGGCTTTAAGTGAGTTATTTAACTTCTCTAAGCCTCGGGTTCTCTTTATCATTAAGAGAGACCATTGCAGAGTGGGATGGTGGGGACTAAATGAGATCACCTAACACAAGCACTTCGCCCAGCGTCTGGCCTACGGTAAGCCCCGAGTAAGCGGGAGCTGTGGGTTTATTTGATGATGATGGTCCCTATGGTTACTGAAAGTCAACCAGATGGTAAGGGGTCAGGATCCGTCAGGAAACAGGATTCGCTCCAGATGCTTTAAATGAACACACTTTAACGAAGGGACAGAGGTGTGGGCAGGTGAGGAGAGCCAGCCACAATGGTGAGACAACCAGGGTCTAGCAGTGGCAGGAAATGGGGACCCCTTCCCTCCCCCCGCCCCCGGCCTGGACAGGTGAGGACAGGGAAGGATATTGAAAGAGGACTGGAAAAGGGGCCACCTGGCATCTGATGAGCGGACAAAGGCCTATGAAGCAGTGAGAGAGCAGGGAAGCAGCACTGCCCCTCTCGCCTACACCCTCCTGCCCCAACTCCCTCAGGTGCCTCGCTCAGGTGAACCCAGCGAAACAGGGACGTGGAGGCTCAGTGACAGTCCAGATGGAGGGTATCTGAGAAATGGCTGGCAGTTCTGAGGGACAGAAACAGAGGGGTGCATCTGGAAGAAAACAGGTGCTCTGCGGGTTGTGGGAAGGAACAGAGGGAGGGTCAAGAAGGTCAGGCTAATGGACTTCGGGGCGGTGGGGAACCCCTGGTCAGCAGGAGGGGCTGACATGTTTATACACGAACGTGTATGAGGTCTGTCTGCTGCCCAGCCCGTGGAAGAGGGTCGCCGTGGGTGGGTCCGAGCCAGACTCTTCCCCAGCATTCCTCCATTGTCCCGCCATGTCTCTGCGCCACTGGACTGCAGATCCTCGCCCCGAGGGGAGCTCTTCTCCACTGTCACCTCTTGCATCCAAGCCTCTTCCTCCTCTATTAAATGCCAGGCTGAGTATGAACCATGACCAACCTCCTTCTCTTAAAAAAAAAATACTATTTACTGAATTACTATATTAAGCCTAAAATGGAAGAAAAGAAATAAAAAGGGAATGGGAGCAAGGCAAGTGCTCTCCCTGCCTCTGCTTTGTGACAGGGAAGCCGCGGGTTTCAGGGCTGTGTGCTTAATAATGCGTAGTTACTGAGCCTTCGCCTTGAAGCCAGTGCCTTTGGTCAACAGGCTTGCACTGATAAGAAGACATAGTCATCCACCAATTTAACAACCCAAAATATGTCTCGGCCTTATTAACGTATGTTTCCAAGGGGATGTTCCTTCTCCAATTATAACTGACACTTACCTGAAGCCTTCTAAAGTGGGCCTTTTAAAAATAAAATGTGGGTTTTTTTCTGATGGCAATAATGGCTAATATTTATTGAGCACCCATTATGTATTAGCGACAGTATCTCCCAGGGACGTGTATTAACTCATTTCATCCTCAGAACAACCCTACGAGGTTGGTACTGTCTTACAGATGAGGAAACTGAAGCACAGAGAGGTTAAATAACTTGTCCTGGGTCACACAGCTGCTAAATCCATGGTGGACACATACCTCAAAGGCAGGCTTCCTTTGAAATTTTAAAAGACTACATCTAAGCAATGCCTTCAATTCAATTTTAGATATACCTAAATCAAACTGCCAATATTTTATACCACCTACGATTGGTAAGAAGTAAGAAAGGAGCTGTCATAATTTTATTCTTTCATTCATTCAGTACACATCTCATGAGCTCTGTGGATGCCAGCCAGCCTGTCCTCAAGGAACTGCAGTCAAGGGCAGAGGCAGACATGGACACAGACCATCCGGTTAGCTGGAAGTACAATGATAAATCAACATGCACAGAGGTGGAGAGGCCACAGAACTAATGTCCAGGAAAGTTGCAAGGGGCCCAGTGAGAAGGAAGTGAGTCGGGCCAGATCGAAGAAGAATAGCTTTCCGTTTTGACCGAGAGACTGGAATTTATCCTGAAGCCTGCACAGAGCTGCCACGGAGGCGTGAGCAGGGCAGTGGCATGATCTGGGCTTAGGAGCTTTATGTGGCACAGCCTACAGAGCCAGTATCATCTAGTGGTTGTACCCATGTGCCAAGTTCAACCCCTGGGTCAGGATGATGGCTCCACCAATGAAGAGCCATGTAACCTTGGGCAGTATGCTTAACCTTGCAATTTCCCATCTGTAATTTGCAGATAATCATAGTACCTATATTATGGAATTGAAGCAAAGACTAAAATATTATCACATATAATATTAGTGAAAGTAAGTACTCAATAAGTATTAGCTACTACTAATAACAGTATATTGGCTCTTATTGTGAAACCATTATTAATATTATTAATTATTAGTCACAATGGCTAACATTAGTGCTTACTCTATAGTATCATCACCATTATTGTCATTCAGGGGGATGGGTTGGAGGTGAAGGGCCAGAGGGCACAGAGGCTGGGTGACAGTCACCGTACATCCTCATCCGAATTAGACCAGAACAGAGCTTTGGGTCAAAAGCTAGTATTGGGTCCATTTAGGAAGTTATAACCAGCCTTTTTAAAAAAGTGAAAGAGAATGAAATAGGAAATATCAGAGTACATTGTTCATCATGCAGTAACTTTGGTTTTGTGAATCTTATTTCCATTTTATACACATAAACACATGCATTCACTTATGTAAATATATGTATCCGATCACAATGTAAGATGCTTTTCAAATTATGGATTGCAAGCGAAAAGGTTTTACAGACCCTGGCATAGAAAGTATTATCACCGGTCTTCCCTCCAGCCCTGCCCCTCAGGCACTCAGAGGACAGACTGTCACGTCTTGTCAGCCAGTGCCAGGAGGCTGAATGTTAGGAAGCCAGAGCTCAGAGCTTGGGTTTGGGCCCTACTAAGATGATTTGCTTCCTGTGTATCTGAGGTCAGACTCCTTGTCCCCGAACTAATTTCCAGGGGTATTTTGAGAACTAGGTCCCCACAAGTATCACCTACACATCTTGATTGGGTCTAGTGGCAACCCCAAGGCATTGTTGGCTTGGTTACTAATGCACCCTGAGGCCTTGGCTCTGGGTCACTGTTGCCCCATGTATAAAATGGGAGTGAAAACAGTTGTCTTATCTGCTTTATGGTTATTATGGGGCACCAATAAAATCACAAATGTTTGCACTCTTTGAATATCATGGAAAACACATAGAAGGAAGTCTACAGTAGACACTTGGGATCCATGATGAATCCCAAAGACACCTAAGTGATAATCTCAGACCATTCTTTGGCTGAAGAAAGTGATGCAGCTTTCCAGGTTAGGACATATGGACCCATTTGACTGGGTCTAGAGAGATCTTTAACAAGATGAGCAGAGCTTACTGCGGAACCAGGCTGAGACCAGCCCTGGAGAGGGCCTTTTGGATCTTGGGAGGGAAGAATACATGCTAAGAGCTTACCCCAGTGCCTGGGTATGGTCATTCATTTCACAAATTCTTAAGGAGCCCCTGCTCTGTGTCAGGCCCTGTCCCAGCTGGGGACATGATGGAAACAAACACATGATTCCCATGTAGAGGGATTACTGAAATCAGTGTCCTCTGGCCTTTGTTGTCGGCTTCCTTGATACCCATCGCTTGAAGAGAGGCTGAGGCATCTTCGTGGTGGACAGGCGGAGTAGCAGAAGGGGACAGGATTCAGCATCAGAGGCCCTGGATGCAGGCCCCCTCTGCTGCTAACACGTGTGTGGCGGTGGAACGGTGCCCTCCCTTCTCCAAGTCTAAAGTCCCTCCTCCACAGCATTGCGGGCCGATCAGGTCCGGGAGGGACTGGGGTATTGCCTTTGCCTCCTGGGGCCTGAGCTCACGCACGCCCTTTCTTTGGTTCCCTGGCTCCAGAGCACTCGGCCCTGAGTGCCGCGAGGACCCTGTTCGTGGATGTGGAGGAGCGCGGGCCGGAGGCCATGGACGTGAAGGAGAGAAAGCCGTACCGCTCGCTGACCCGGCGCCGCGACGCCGAGCGCCGCTACACCAGCTCGTCCGCGGACAGCGAGGAGGGCAAGGCTCCGCAGAAGTCCTACAGCTCCAGCGAGACCCTGAAGGCCTACGACCAGGACGCCCGGCTGGCCTATGGCGGCCGCGTCAAGGACATGGTGCCGCAGGAGGCCGAGGAGTTCTGCCGCGCAGGTGAGGGCAGCGGGGGGCGCGGCTGGGGGCGGGGGCGCACCTGCATGCCTGGGCGCGAGTGCGGGCAGGTGGGCCGGACGCAGGTCAGCGCCAGGCCTCGGCTCTTTTGGCACCTGGATCTGGTCAGAGCCTGCCTATAACTCATTCTTGGTTTGTTCATCTTCACGCTCACCCGGTTCGTTGGCATAAAGCGGTGGTTAGGAGCTGGGCTGCCTGGGGTTGGGTGCAGAACCCCCACCAGCTCTGCTCTAGGCCTCAGTCCTCATGTGTCAGACGGGCCTGAGTGGCCTCCCCCTGTTACAGAGTGGCATGCTGTAAGTGGGAAGCGAACTAACATCAAGTGCAGAGTAAGTCAGCTGTTGGTTTTGTTACTTGTCATATATGTGTCCATTCAACAAAAATCACGTTTTCCTCAAACATTGTCCCAACCTTGCGAGAAGACGTTCCTGACATAGACCTAAAATCCTGGCACCGGACTCCTCTCCTTCACTTCCTGAATAGCCTGTCCATCCTACTCCGAAGTGCCTTTCAAATCCATTCCTCTTCTTCAACCACTCTGCCGCTGTCCCTGTTCAGGCCACTGTCATCTCTCCGGGAGGGTTGACCGCAGCCCCTTTCACCCAGTGCTGCTCCCTTGCGGCCATTCTGTGCACTGCAGCTAGAGTGAAGTTGGGAATGACTCCCCATTGCCCTCAATCTGAGCTCCTTAAGGTGCCATAAGGGACTTTCCCCAAATCCGTTTTCCTCCCTGGACTGTTTCATCCCCTGCCTCTCCACCCCTGCCACCAGTGCTCCTGCCCTGCAGGCCCACTCATCATTCCCACGTATGCCATGATATCCCTTCCCTACCCTGGTGCTTCAGTGATTCCTGTTTTTCTGCCAAAAGAGCCGTAAGCCTTCTGTGATGCTTGATGGGCTCCGACCAATGGCTGATTCTGCCCCGCCTGCTCCCCTTCCAGCTGGGGTTAGCCAGGCAGGGTGCTGTGTAGTTTAGATATGTTTTAGTATTGTTATCTAATCCTTACAACAATGCCACACCGAATCATTTCCCCCAGATCCCAGAGGTAAGAAGAACTGGTCACACACACACACACACACACACACACACACACACACACACCCTCATATAGCCTGACACCCACCCGGCCTTTCCCACAGGACCAAATCCACATGAGAGCTGACCTGTTAGTAAGGCTGACTTACTCAGGGCAGGAATATGAGCTGGGGCTGGGAGCAAGACAGAGGCAGAGAAGGGAGACCAGAGAGAGGAAGACAGAGCAGAGGCAGGGGGCAGTGGGTGGGAGGAGGCTCGGGCATCAGTTGGCAGCCAGTATAGACCTGTTTCATGACTGTAGCCTCAAATTAAGGCCGGAGCAGCATGAAGCACCTGAACGTCAGGCTTGGGGCACATCCCCTCCCACTGCACCTCTCATTTCAGCAGCGGCCTGGGTGGTCTCTGCTCCCCTCCTTCCGCCTCTCTCTATCCATCCACCAAAGTCCTGCCGGAGCACGTCTGTCTGTTTTCTTACAACTTGTGCCGAGCACCCACTCTGTGCCAGGACAGAGGGGCTGCACCCAGAGCCGCCTGGGACACTCAGGAGCACAGGGCTGATGTGCAGAGCGATGCCCACCACTGTAGTCAGAGCTCTCCCTGCTGGCTCCCCTCCTCCCTATCTGGCAGGTCCCCTCCCGGACCAGAGGAGGAGACCTGCTCACTTGTCTTTACAGGCTTTCCTGTTCAGCCCTGGCCTTGCTTGCAGGAATCCTTCTAAGCTCGGACATCTCTTCTTCCTCTGTTCTCCAAGTTCACTCTCATTTGCAAACCTCTCCTCTGAGCTCCTGCCCTCCGCCTCTGTGTTCCCAGAACACTCTCGATGGGTCTCCTGACTTTGGACTTCAACCCTTAATCGTGATTTTGGTTGTTTCGCCCCCACTTGCTATGAAGTCCGGCACCACGCCCTACTCATTGCTGTGTGCTGGTGAAGGCCACGGCCAGCTGGAATTGATTTGAATGTGGGCGCTACCTGATTATAAGGCCATTTCCCAGATCAGTGGTTTAATTGGGATATGGCCCTTGGTGTCTTTGTCCGCCCCCTTTTTCTTATCCCCAAAACACTCATGGGAATTTTAGAAATATGGGAGAAGCTGTCCTTGAATAGACATTGAATGAACACTCAGGTGTGACATGGAGGCTGTGTTTCCCATGGAGGGGGAAATCCTACTCAAATATGAATCCCCGAGTGAACCCCCTCACCCACGTCTTCTCTGGCCTGTCTAGGACATCGCCAGGCCTTCCCGAGACCTCCAGGCCTCTCAGCAACCCAGCTCTGGCTGTGTGCTGGGCTCCCTGGATTCCTCCAAACCCTGCAGATTCCCGCCACAGTCCCGGCCCCACGTGGCATGAGGAAGCGGGAAGCAGAGCCCATGGCCTGCGTGCGGCCCACTTTTCTCTACCAGTCCCCATCTTTGGTGTCATGCTCCAGGCTTTCCTGACCTGGCCAGGGCAGCCATCTGCATCTCCTCAACTAGCCGTCTGCCCTGCTCAGGAGTGCTGCTCCCTGCCAAGTCCTCCTTGGACCAGACATCGATTTAACAGACATCTATTGAGCCCCTACTGACGGCTGAGCACAGGGATTTAGGAATGAGTCTGACGTGGTCCCTGCCTCTGTTGAGGTCAGCAGCAGTGGAAGGGTTAGGCCCTTGGTCCTACTGTGTGGGACGACTGGGGCCAAGGACTCCAAAGGGAGCTTGGCTGCAAGAAGCAAATGACGGCCACATGGGGTGTAGGTATTAGGGGGCACTTCACAAAGGAGGTGCCGTACGAGTTGGGCCTTAAAGGATGTGGAGGAGTTGGGCTGATGGGGGAAGGGCGAGGAGCCATTTAGAAGAGAGGCCTGTGTGCAGAATACCACGCAAGCTCCAAAGACGGCGGTGAATCCCGGGCTGAGGGGTCAGGTTTTTGGCGGGGAGACCCTAACCTAGTTCACCTGCCTTTCCTCCCAGGAGCCAACTTCAGCCTGCGGGAGCTGGGGCTGGGAGAGGTGACGCCCCCCCATGGGACACTGTACCGGACGGACATAGGCATCCCTCACTGCGGCTACTCCATGGGGGCCAGCTCCGATGCCGACGTGGAGGCCGACACCGTGCTGTCCCCGGAGCACCCCGTGCGGCTGTGGGGCCGGAGCACACGGTCGGGGCGCAGCTCCTGCCTGTCCAGCCGGGCCAACTCCAACCTCACTCTCACCGACACGGAGCACGAGAACACCGAGACTGGTGAGTGGCCCACATGGCCCGTGAGTTTCGAGGCCAGGCTTTTCATTACAATATTGATTTTCTGCTCCATTGCTGGGGCTCTGGTGACGTTGGTGAAAAATTGCTTTGCTCTCAGTGGTCAGAAGTCAGAGCCTCTGCACAGTCACAAGAAATACCCACCCACTGGTGACACACCAGAGATTGGGTCACTGCTCTTTGTTTTCAGATTGGGGGGCACCTAAGGCCCGGGGTAATCACTTGCAAGGTGCCTCTGTGTGGGAGAGCAGTGGTAACGGGTCCCCAGCAGCTTGTTGTCCATCGCGTCAGCCGTGTCTGGTCCTGCCTGAGTCCTGCTCAGTCTCCAGCCTCCAGGGGCTCAGCAGTCCTTGGCTCCCTGCCCCAGTGTCTGTTGGAGTAACTTCAAACTTAGTTTGCTCCCACTTTCCCTTGATCTCAGCTGCAGATCTGGAGACATGCAGGCTCTGGGCCCTCTATCCCCCTCTCACCTCTGCAGCCCTTCTTCCAAGGCCCAAGTGATATTGTGGGAGAAAGAGAAGGCAGCCAGTTCACATGCCTCTTTTCTAAGGTGCAAGGAAGGGAACCTGGTTTCAGACTTTTCCTCCTTCCTTTTGGAACCTTGTTGGCAGATGTCTGAGGGGCTCCGGGTGGGATGCAGCCGTGCGGGGCGCTGCTCAGGCAATCTCCCTTCTCTGGGGCTTTGTGCCCCGCCACACTCCGGGCAGCTTTGTGGACCCAGGTCAGAACTGAGGAGGCACCTGCTGGGTCTGGCAGCGAAGTCTTGGGGAGGGTGGCAGAGACCAGGAACAGCCCCGCTGCCCAGGGGAGAAGAGGGCTTTTGTTTCTCAGAAGTTTAATGAGGGGGTCTGCTGGTGCTTCCATTCAAGATTGAGAAGGGCAATGGGAGTGAAAACTGGGCCAAGTCAGGCACCAGTGCCCCCTACTGGTTTCCAGCTCCAAATGCAGGCTCCTAGTGATTCCTGTCCAGGATTCCCCAGAGTCAGGGTGGGGACCGGGTCAGAGGTGAAGGCTTAGGCAGTTTGGTCTTTGAAGAGGATGCTTTAGCTAGGTTATGCACAACACAATCCCTGCTTTGGAGTCAGGCAGGAGACCAGCCAAGGTCAGGGTCAGGTGGGAAATTTATTTCCTTAAAGAGTCAGGTGCAGCAGGGTTCCAAATATCCATTCTGCCACCTCTCCCGGAGAGCTCAGAGGTTTTCCTAGGGAGCCTGTGCATTTGTCTGAGGGGTAGGGGAGAGGCAATGCCTAGATGCTGGCTTGGTGTTTCCCCCCTCCCTCTCCCTTGACCACCAACCAGCCCTGTGAGGGGGGTCAGTGACCTCAGCACCTGAAGGAGATCCCCCTCTCTGCAGTGACAAGCCATCCTCACTCCATTCACTTTCCCCCCAAGGCCCAAGCCAAGCCAGCAGTCCCTTCTGCCTCCACTCCCACCATGCACGGAACCAGAGCAAGGATTTGATGTATAAGGCCTGTACAGAGAAAATGGCCTCTGATTAGGAGGCAGGAAGCCTCAGTTCCATCGCTGACCTGGGGTGTGACACTGGATAAGTTGGATCCTTTCTCTGGACCTCCATTTCCTCATCTATAAAATAGTAAAATAGTTTGCACCAAATCTGCATTTCCTATATCTGAGAATGCTAATAGTACTTAGGTTGGGGTGGGGAATGACAGCCAGAAGGTGCTCTGTGATCAAATAATGTAGGAAGCACTATGTTGAATGAATTTAAACCAATTTCTTTACTGCAGGACTTCTCAGAGCCTTTAATCTATTAAAATGTGCATGCTAATGGGTATATCACTAAGGAGAGATAGATGCAGCATTCCGCCCGTTGATCTGAGCGTGGAATCCTTTGTTCTCAGAGTGTCTGATGGGTTCAGTGTTCTGATGAACACCTTTAGGGAATAATTGAGCTGGATGGCCTGCAGGCCCTTCTGGATCTGGGCTTCTGGGACTCAGGGTGCTTACATTCAGATGAAGGTGCATGAGAAGAGAAGGATAGTGGCAACGTTAGCGGTGAGTAGCTGCGCTCGCTGGGCAGCAGACCCCAGGCACAGGGCCAGCGCTTTAGTTCCAGCCTCTCATCTCCCCCCGCCAGCACCCTTCTAAAGTAGGTTTATTATCCTCTTTGCACAGAATAAGGAAACTATGCACTGAGGGGTTAAGATGCCTGCCAGAGTCACACAGCCAGCAAGACAGGATTTGAACTCGGGCCTGTATGGCTCTAAAAATCTTTATTCTTGTAGCCCTGGTGAGTGAATTTCCTCTGCAGCGGAAGACTTAGGTTGTTTGTTCTTTTGAAGGCTTCTTGCCATGGTGACAAATGATCATTTTTCCATAAAGTCATGACAGAGTGAGGTGCACACCGCCCACATTATTGTATATTCCCTGAGAGCTGAATTACAGCTGAATTAAGCCTCTGTTGGGTGATAATGACATAGTTGAGGAGCCTGAAGAGCTTCAGCCTTTGATAACGGCAACGGGAAATGGCTGCCTCCTTCCCCCCGCCAGGCCACCTTTTCCTTCCGATCGCCCGTCTCCGCGCCGGCTGTGGCCCTTAAGCCTCGCTGTACTCAGGGAAGATGGGCAGCAGAAGGAGGTGGGCAGGTGAACCTAACAAAGACCCCCTGGCCTCCACAGCCCTTCCAGGCCCGGACTCCCCAAGCCCACACACCAGCCGGTGCCCACGTGCCCGTCCACCTGCCCCTCGGTGGGGAGCTGCACTCACAGCTGTGTTCTGCTTGGGTCTAAATCGTATAGACAGCGCCTGAGCCATCTCAATGGCTCCCTTTTATCTGCTGGTGAGGTCGACGGCACTCTTGTTCACACCATTGTCTCCCCAGCCGACAGATGAGGGGCCCGGGAGGCAAAGATGGAAAGAGCTAGAGCCAGGCCCTACACGGGAGTCTGGTTCCGTCCTGGCTGTTCTCCCTCCCTTCTCCCTGCCCCTCTCATCTCCATCTCCCTCCCGTGCCCTCCTCTCTTTGTCTTGCATTCCTCCCCGGCCTCAGTTCTCCTTCTCTGATGAGAACGCAGGTCTCAGCACCAGGACGGGGCTCTGTCGCCCCGGGTGCATCAACCAGCCCCTCACCGTGTGGCTGCTTTTCAGGGGTACGGGGCGCCATCCTGAGGGCCCACCGTGTGTCACGCCACTGCTCAGGACAACACCGTGACTTTCCCATTTCACTGTGAGGAAATGAGCCAGATGGGAAGACAGAGGCTCCAGAAAGGTCAGCTGACCTGGCAGAGACTACGTAGCTGGTTAGGTCAGCAGGTCAGCAAAGCTTGGGTTGGAAGTCAGATCTCTCCAATCCTATAGTCTGAGCCCTTTGCCCACCTCCATTTGAATCAGTAAGTGTTGGACTCTCAGTGGAGGCCCACCAAAAATGTGTGACCAAGTTCTCAGAGATCCTGACCAAAGGTGAAATGCAAAGTAACCCCCAGTGACTTCCAGCCACGGGAAGGAACATCCACTCTGCCTCCCCGCCCGGCCTTGCATTAGTCAATAGTAATTGTCAACGGTATCGATAGCGGTGGAGGCTTTTGCTGAGGTCACAGTGATGCTGCACGCAGCTGCCATCAATAATAACTTTTATGGGGTCCATTAAAGCCAATTTCTGCCCCTGAAGGTTAATGTCAGCAGCTTTTATGTCACTGCTTAATATCCAAAATAAATACAGGATTGACTGGGTAACAGAAACACAAATCTTCCACCCCGGGGCCGTCAGGCAGAGCCAGCCCTTGGGCTTCTCCTGCTGAGATGGGCCCAGCAGGCTAGGGGACAATAAGGAGAAGCTGGCATTGGGCCAGGCACACAGTCGGCACTCAATAAGTGTTTTTTGTAGAAAGCAAAGGTTATGATCTGAGCTCCATTACCAACCACTGGGTCCGGATGACACGATGTCTCTGTTGTAGATGCCTATTGTAATTTGTCCTCCATCTATCCCAAGCTCCCTCGGTGTGCTGGGCATTTTTCTAGAATCAGGAGTCTAGATGAATAGCAGGGAGGTGGAGACATGACAGACAGCCTTGTGTCTCTGTCTACAGGGGAGGGATAGCAGGCGCCGTTGCGGGGTCGAAAGAGCAGTGGCTCTGGAGTCTAACGAGGGGGCCTGGCCTCATATCCTCAAGGCGCCGTGTCCTTCTCTGAAACCTTGGGCAAGTCGCCTCTCCTCCCCGCGCCATGGTTCCCTCATCTCTGAAACAACATAGCAGTGGCTACTAGGGACAGAGGCGGGGGGATGGGGAGTCAGTGTTTAATGGATGCAGAGTGTCAGTGAGGGAAGCTGCCAAAGTCCTGCAGGGAACGGTCTGATGGCCGCACAGCAGTGCGAATGTGCTTAGTGCCGCTGGTTGTACGCTTGGCACTGGTTTAAAGGGTTATATGTGTTCTACCACAATAACAATAATAATAATATAATAATAATAATAATAATAATAATAATAATAATAATAAAAACCAGAAGCAGCATATCATCTTCTTTCCTTGACGTGTTGCCATGAGGCTATGCTACAACATCTGTGAAGTCTGTGGTCTGTGTCGGTCCTTAACTGATGCTAGCTATTAATATTAATTTTTCGAGGAGCTGTGCAGTGACAGTAAAAGTAGCCATTGGTTTCACCCTGAGGGTGCAAAGTCTCACTCCTGCTTTCCGCTCACATTATGCACCTGGGCTTGAAGGCCAGGCAGAATCTCAGTGGGCATCAGAGCTCTGAGAGAGGCGTTCCCGGCAGAGGCGATTGCACAGGCCAAGGCCTAGAGGCGTGTGAAGAGGCACAGTAGGTCTGGGGAATAGTGAGAATTTCCTCTGTGCTTTAGTCCCAGAGGCAAATTGAGAAATGCATCTAGAAAAGAAATGATGAAACAGAATCACGGTTACCCCCAAATTATCACTCTGCCTAGGTGTCAAAAGGGAAATTATTGGTTAACCTAATTAGGCAGCCAAATTGCTTATTCACAGTCAGAAGATTAGGTGAGCATCTCCAAAGCACGGTGAGAAAGAAGCTCTTTAGCAATTGAACTCAATTTATCCTCTACCCTCCCTGGCCTCATGCTCATGAGACGTGGTTTAAAAATCTATAAGAATATCTATCATTAATTCCCTAAGTGGCCAGAGTACTGCAGCTACCCGGCCATTGTGTGCACGAGGCTCCATGTTGTAGGGTAGGAAGCCGGGCCCCCTTGGCCTGAGTAGCGATTGGACATCCGCATTTGACTACCCTCTGTCTAGTGAGCTGGGCCACGCTCCCTCTTGGGAATATAGAGGGACTTGGGATTAGACTCTCTGACTGGGCAGTAGAATGAGGGCTGTAAGGCCCCGAGTTCCAAAAAGGATTAGAAAGGGCCTATTAGAGAATCTGGGAATCTGAGAACTGGGGGACGAGAAGCACCTTAGAGACATCAAACCCATTGACTCTTAACCCTTCCTCAATTTCCAGGTTCAGAGAAGCTGAGTGACTTGCTGAAGGTTGCACAGCTAGTGAATGGCAGTGCCAGGGTTTGAGTCCAGATCTGCCTCTCCACAGTGCCCATTACCTTTCTTGACCACTGCACTCCACGGTTTGTTCTGTTTTATAGAGATATGTTTTTATTAGTTCAACATGGACTCTCTCTATATATAGATATAGATCTATATATAATCTGGGAGATGATTCTGTTTCCAGAACATCAAGTTCTTTGTCAGTATTGGAAGCTTGAGGAAAAGACACTGATTCCATAGCCTGTTAGAGTTCATTTGGAGCTAGACATCGTACCAGGCCACTCTCAGATTGTGACATGCTGGAGAAAAGACATTTAAAGTAGGGATCATAGAGGGTTAAGAGAAAAAATTCCAACCGGAAGGTATCTGAGAAGGTTTAATGGGAGACGCGCTGGCCCCTGGGCTTTGAGGGGTGGAAAAGACTAACAGGTAAAAAGGGAGAAGAAAGGGTGTTCTGTGTAGACAAGGCATAAAGGTGGACAAATAGAAAGTGTGTCCCATGAGGCTGGAAGATAAGGGTGCGACTGGAAATATGGGGACAGTGTGCTCAGAGGGAAGGCTGGAGAGTTAGCAGGGTCACCTGGCGTTTGCCAGTTATTTATGGAGGACCTACCCCACGACAGCACCATTTTAGATACGGGGTTCCAGCATGATCCAAACAGACCGAACTACCCACTCCTCAATGACGAGACTGACGATCAGCAAGTATGAAAACTGCATGATGCAGGATGTTTCCAGATGATAAGTGCTACGGAAAAAGGGACCGGGAATTCCAGGGTGAGAGCGGTTCTAAATATGGTGGCCAAACAAAGCTTCATGGAGAAGGTGACCTTTGAGGCATGGGAGCGAGTGGTGAGGATGTCTGGAAGAAACATGGTCCTGGCGGAAGGAAGAACAGGTTCAAGAGCCTTGAGGCAGAAGTGTGTCTGGTTTGTTTGAAAAGTAACAATGAGACCAGTATGGCTGGAGTAGGGAAGTGGGTCAAAGAGGTGGTGTGGGGCAGGCCGTTGCATGGGCAGCCACGGGAGGGTCCTGAGTTGAGGAGTGACAGGCTCTGACTAATGCTAGCACAGGAACATTCTGGAAGCTGCGTTGAGAATAGACCCTGGTGGGCTATGTCTAAGTAGGAGGCTATTGCTATACTCTGGAAGAAAGAGGATGGGGGCTTAGACAAAGAGGAAGCATAAAGGCGTGAAGACGGGATCTGGGCCTGGAGAAGGGAACAAGCCATCTCTTCCCTTGTCTACCCAGGGCCTTGTAGCAGTGAAGAAGACCTCCATACTCAGGTTCTGTGACCAAGATGGGTTCCTTCCCCCGGGGGGCGGGGGGGGGGGTTGTACCATTGATCCTTCTTCGAGCCTCACAGCTCCTTAGGCCCAGTTGTGGGGTCCTTGAGCACTGGCCTGTCCCGTGCCACGTCCCACGCTCTTTTGTGGCCTTGGTCATGGACCACACCCTTTGCTCATTCCTCATACCATACTCCAAGTTTCTAACCTTGCTGCCTGACTCCTACTCCCAGCCTTGCCTTACCTCCCACATGAGACTCTTGGCACCATCTTTTTTTGTTATAATCTTAGCTTTCCTTCAGCCATAATTCCAGCCCTTCCTTCTGCTCAGACTGCCTTGGTGAAGTCTGACTCAGGGCCCCCTCTCCCTAGCATCACATCTGCTAGAATTGCCTGTGATTGTGAAGCCAGTATCTGACAGCCACTAACACTGTTGTTCTCAGGCGTTCCTTGTAAGGAGACTTTGAGAAGTCCTGGCCCAGTTAAAATGTGCCCCAGTCCACCCCCCCACCCATCCCCACCTCGTCTGTGCTCTGTTGCTCTCCCTGGTGGGCAGAATGTGCTAATACAAGAGCACCTGGCTTCTGACTTGGAAAGAGGAAAAGAGGTAGGGAGATTCAAAGCTATGCGAAATTAAGATAGATTGCATTCTCAAAACTAGGTTAGGACCTGCTGTGTGCACAGAGGTTCAGCAAACCACAGTTTTGCTTTCATTTGAGCCAACACGATTTTCAATTCAGTGGAAGCAATGATGTGCACAATGACAAACGTCCTACCAGAAGGTGTTTTCCAGGCATCTTTTTTTCCCATCAGTAAGTTCAGCTTTGTCCAGGGAGAATGGCTCAAGGAGTAGTTGGTGGTGGGAAAAGAGCTCTCTGCCCACAGGAGCCTAGTTCCAGTGCCAGGGTGTCTGGAGTCTGGGGATAAATCTGGTGTCAATTTTAGGCTCTGTCACCAGTCCCCATATGACCTTGAAGAAGTCACTTCTCCCCTCCAGGCATTAGTTTCCCCATCAGCCTGATGGAGTTTTTGGAATCTCAGGCAGCAAGATAACTTGGAAGGAGAACAGACTTTGGAGTTGAACTCGGAATCCCAGCTTAGCCACTCAGCAGTTGAACAACCTACTGAATCTCGCTGAGCCTTGGTTTCTTCATCTGCAACATGGGAACGAATAGGCACCGAGCTCCCCAAGTTGTAACAAGCCTGCCTGGTGACTATGCCCATGAAGGAATCAGCACGGTATTTTCCAAATTGTGGGTCACGACTGATCCTTAAATAAAGGCTGGGGCTCCGCATCATTTAGAATAATAACAACAAAGAGAACAGAGAGGAGCCGACTAGAGCTCATAGCACACAGCAAGGGAAGTTGTTTTGTGAATTTCTAGTTTAATTCTGCTTTACACACAGCATCAGTACGAGGTCATCCCCTACAGTGTTTTCCTTATTGAGGAGTTGAGTTAGAAAAAAATAAGTTTCAAAGATGGTACCAGGCACATAGCAGGACCTTGTGAGTGTCAATTCCTCTCCTTCAGGAGCCCCTCAGCTTGAAGATTCCATGATTCATGATGTCAGAGTCTTGTCCAAAAACTGTTGACATTGTATTTTGGGGGCTCCCTTACTGAGAATGAGTATAGATTAGGCAGAGCCTCATGATTCAGTTGGGCTCTGGGGTCAGATCGACTTGCCCAACGTCACATAGCTTGTATGCTGATAGAGCTGGCATCCCTGGTCTGTGGGGTCCCAGCCATCTCTCCTGTGAAAATGGCTAGCGGGGTGGCTATTAGCTCTAGGTTGCTATGAGCTATGAGGACAGCAGGAAAAGCACCCCCAGACGGGAAG